>NC_054489.1:16342019-16657019 GCF_017639515.1 Carcharodon carcharias
ATGAGAGAATGAGGGCTCTCTTTTTCTTTCGAGTTTTGCTGTTTTCATTGATTTCTGAGATGTTGAAGTGACATCTATCAATGAAAAAGAGTGAAATTCGAATCAGTTTTGTAAAAGTGAATTTCAGATTGAGGCAATAGTTCCGTTCTAATCCTAATTATATAGGTTTAAAAACAGAATAGGTTTTATGAAGCTACTGTGTACTTCATTATTACTAAAGCTTATTGTCCATTATTTACTTTGATATGAGATTTGCAAATGTAGAAAATTAATAATGAATTATTGAGAGGTCCAGAATATTCCGCTCAAAATGAGGCCATTCGGCCCACCACATCTATGTCAGGTTTTTGAAAGTGCTATCCACTTACTCCCGACTCCCCTGCTCTTTCACCAAAACTCTGCAAATTATTTCATTGCAGATATATATCCTTTACCATTTTGAAAGTTGCCATTGAAACTAGCCTTTCACTTTTTCCATTCCAGTAACAAAAAACTACACAGATGAAAACTGCTCATCTTCCCTCTGGTCTCTTCACTGAAAACATCAACATTGACAACACATTATTGATAAAATGTAGCAATGTTTTAATTTTCTATTGTTTTATATTAAATTGATGAATATGAAGGCCCACCCTATTAATGTTGTTGCAGAGTTCCCAACATCATAACTTCCTAAATTGATAAATGACAGTTTCCATCACTCACAAGAGTCTCCTATGAACTGCAACATAAATCTTTATTCTCAGGTGAGTATTGGCAGCATTACGATCAAATAGATTCCAGGTTCAGTATAAGTTCATAGACTGGATTTACATTTTTACACCATTTAACATCATAACTAATAAATAAGCTGTGCCATTGCCCATATATTCCACAACCTGTGATACGATTGTTGATGTTTCCCAATGCCCAGCATCAAAATAAACACACGAGCTGTTTGTCCACCAGTATCATAGAGTAAATTTGAAGCAGGAATATAACTTCTATCTGGCACTGCAAGAAATATTACGCACCATACTGATACAGTAAGATACAGGTCCCTTATCGAAACGTGTAAGATTCTTTTGGGCTTGATAGGGTAGAAGCTGAGAGGATGTTCCCCGTCATGGGGACATAAAAAATTAGGAGTCACTTTAAAAATAAGAGGTCTGCCATTTACGATGGAGATGCAGAGACATTTCATCTCTCAGAGGGACGTTAGCGATTGGAACTCTCTTCAAAAGTGAGCAGTAGAGCTGTGTCTTTGAGAATATTCAAGGCTGTTAGACAGATTTTTGATTGACTGTGGAGTCAATGGTTATGGGGGGGGGAAGACAGGAAGGTGGAATTCTGGCCAGACTTAGGTAAACATTGATCTAATTGGATGGCAAAGGAGGCTTGAGAGGCTGAATGGCCTAAACCCTTTGATTGACAATGGAGGCAAGTGTTATGGGGGGGCAGGTTGTAAAGTGGAGCTTAGGCCACAATCAGATCAGTCATGACCTGATTGAATGGTGAAGGAGGCTCAAGGGGCAGAATGGCCGACACCTGTTCCAACTCTTTATGTTTTTATATTCAGGGGTACAGGATCAGTAATATTATTTCACTGAGAGTTTATATATGTTGCTTACAATGCAAGTAACTTTGCTTTTCCTCTCAGTTATTTAAACTGAACAGGTAACCACAATGAAAGAGGTTTGCATCATCCAGTAATTGAGTGGTGCCCAGTCTGGTGTCTGTGTTGGAAGACAAGCTATTGTTGCTGCTCATTGTGAGGCTGCAGGGTCATACAGAGATTTGGTGCACTGGGTCTGTGCAATAATTTGATATATGGATTACTGGACTTAGTTCTCTCTGTGTTGGAAGACAAACTGGAGCGCAAGAGGGAGGTGATGGTGTGGTGGTATTGTTGCTGGGCTAGCAATCCAGCAATGTAATTCTCTGGGGACCTGGATTTGAATCCCACTGCAGCAGGTGGTGGAATTTGCTTTCAATATAACTTATGAATTAAAAGTCTAATAGTGACCTTGAAACCATTGTTGTAAAACCCCAACTTATTCACTAATGTCCTTTAGGGAAGTCAATCTGCTGTGTTAACCTGGCCTACATGTGACTCCAAACCCATGGCAATGTGGTTGGCTTTTAAATGCCCTCTGAACAAAGGCAACTAGGGATGAGTAATAAATGTTGGCCTGACCAGCAACACCCACATCCCATGAACGAATGAAAGAAAAATGTTGCTGTTCATTGTGAGGCTGCAGGATAATACAGAGATGTTGGTGCACTGCGTCTGTGCAATACTTTGACATATTGTTCATGGACTGAGTTCATGTGTGTTTTTCCTCACTGAGAATACAGGAGTTAAGTGTCTAGCTTTTCAGTTGTGTCATAATCGTTTCTTTCTATGAGGGGATAAGGCTGAATCATCACTATTATTTCCAAAGTATTTATTGTACCAAATGCATAGATAGAAATAATCCACATGATTGTTTATAAAAGTACAGTACACACATAGAATTTAACACTTAATTTTAGCATTATGCCTTCATATCATGGTCTCAGAAAATCAGTTCTGCACGTAGAGAATTCTTACACCTTACAAAAGATGGCTGTAAATGAGATTTAATTGTCCATTTTTACTTGCTTCTCATCTTTCCTCTCATATATTCCACTCTCCAGTTTCTGTGCCTCTTGGTCAGGATTTATCCGGGGACTGGCTGTTGTATCCGAGGTGATGTTGGTGGGCACAATTCGTTCATTCACAGCTGGCAGTGCCAGGCGTGGGGCTTGAACCTTTAACCGACCGTCCTGTGACAAACAGCAGTTAAGAGCTTCAGCATCGACATCTTCTGGCAGCTGAAATTCTCTCCTGAACTCTTCATATTTGTAGCTGGAAGATCCGCTGTCATCATCACTCTTCTTCTCGTGTTTTCCAGTCACCAGCACTTTTCTTCCAAGTACTTTCACCTTCAGTTCTTCTGGGGAGAATCGCTGGACATCCAGGGACAGAGAAAAGCCATCTCCCTCCTTGTCCACTGATAGTCTTTTGCCTTCTTCATTACCATCAGGTCTGTTGTCCTGATTTCTTGCTTTTTCCTCCAAAAATTCTTTTGTCAGCTCCTCAAGAACTCGCTCCATGAAGTTCATGCTCTTTCTCGCTTCTTCTACCTGTTTCCATGTGTTGCATTCAAGCGGCTCACAGACCCTGTGTGGAACAGGCCACAATGTGTACACAGGCTGCTGGCACAGACGTGAAGGGCGGAAAGCCGGACAGCTCAGCATTGTCTCTGCCTCTTCTCTCACTTCTCTCAAACCGACTGATGTGAACTCCCAGTCTTCAGTCTCTGATCTGCTGCAGCACTCAGAACACCCGCCTTATATATGCTACTCCCAGAAACCCAGACATTTCCAGAATGAACTAAACTTTGCTGGGTTTATGACACGTGAGCTGAAAATAAATGACGTCTCATCCCAGCCTTGCTTTAAACAAGAATGTCTCGGCTCAGTGACACCCACTGGAGCCGTTGCAGAGACTTCTGGAATGTACTCAGCCAGTGAGGGACAGATGGGAGGAGCATTGTTAATGATTGACAGCCTCACAGAAGGCAGAGCAAGTGTAAACATGAGATTTTTTGAGAATAAGATGCGTTTAACTGAATGAACTTTGATCAGATATTATGCGAGAATGAGGATTCAGTCTTTTTCTTTCGAGTTTTGCTGTTTTCATTGATTTCTGAGATGTTGAAGCGACATCTATCAATGAAAACGAGTAAAATTCAAATCAGTTTTGTAAAAGTGAAGTTCAGATTGAGGCAATACTTCCGTTCTAATCCTAATTATATATGTTTAAAAACAGAATAGTTACATATAGAGCTGCTGTGTACTTCATTATTACTAAAGCATGTTGTTCATTATTTACTTTGATATAAGATTTGCAAATGTAGAAAATTAATAATGAATTATTGAGAGGTCCAGAATATTCCAGCTCAAAATGAGGCCGTTCGGTGCACCACATCTATGTCAGGTTTTTGAAAGTGCTATCCACTTACTCCCGACTCCCCTGCTCTTTTGCCAAAACTCTGCAAATTATTTCGTTGCAGATATATATCCTTTTCCATTTTGAAAGTTGCCATTGAATCTACCCTTTCACTTCTTCCATTCCAGTAACAAAAAACAACACAAATGAAAATTGCTCATCTTCCCTCTGGTCTCTTCACTGAAAACATCAACATTGACAACACATCATTGATAAAATGTAGCAATGTTTTAATTTTCTATTGTTTTATATTAAATTGATGAATATGAAGGCCCACCCTATTAATGTTGTTGCAGAGTTCCCAACATCATAACTTCCTAAATTGGTAAATGACAGTTTCCATCACAAGCGCCTCCTATGAACTGCAACATAAATCTTTATTCTCAGGTGTGTATTGGCAGCATTACGATCAAATGGATTCCAGGTTCAGTATAAGTTCAAAGACTGGATTTTCATTCTTACCCTATTTAACATTTTAACTAATAAATAAGCTGTGGCATTGCCCATGTATTCCACAACCTGTGATACGATTGTTGATGTTTCCCAATGCCCAGCATCAAAATAAACACACGAGCTGTTTGTCCAGCAGTATCATAGAGTAAATTTGAAGCAGGAATTTAACTTCTATCTGGCACTGCAAGAAATATTACGCACCATACTGATGCAGTAAGATACAGGTCCCTTATCGAAACGTGTAAGATTCTTTTGGGCTTGATAGGGTAGAAGCTGAGAGGATGTTCCCCCTCATGGGGACATAAAAAATTAGGAGGCACTTTAAAAATAAGAGGTCTGCCATTTATGATGGAGATGCAGAGACATTTCATCTCTCAGAGGGACGTTAGCGATTGGAACTCTCTTCCACAGTGAGCAGTAGAGCTGTGTCTTTGAGAATATTCAAGGCTGTTAGACAGATTTTTGATTGACTGTGGAGTCAATGGTTAAGGGGGGGGAAGACAGGAAGGTGGAATTCTGGCCAGAATTAGGTAAACATTGATCTAATTGGATGGCGAAGGATGCTTGAGGGGCTGAATGGCGTAAACCCATTGATTGACAATGGAGTCAAGTGTTATGGGGGGCAGGTTGTAAAGTGGAGCTTAGGCCACAATCAGATCAGTCATGACCTGATTGAATGCTGAAGGAGGCTCAAGGGGCAGAATGGCCGACACCTGTTCCAACTCTTTATGTTCCTATATTCAGGGGTACAGGATCAGTAATATTATTTCACTGAGAGTTTATATATGTTGCTTACAATGCAAGTAACTTTGCTTTTCCTCTCAGTTATTTAAATTAAACAGGTAACCACGATGAAAGAGGTTTGCATCATCCAGTAATTGAGTGGTGCCCAGTCTGGTGTCTGTGTTGGAAGACAAGCTGTTGTTGCTGCTCATTGTGAGGCTGCAGGGTCATACAGAGATTTGGTGCACTGGGTTTGTGCAATAATTTGATATATGGATTACTGGACTTAGTTCTCTCTGTACTGGAAGACAAGCTGGAGCACAAGAGTGAGGAGATGGTGTGGTGCTTTTGTTGCTGGACTTGCAATCCAGAGACACAGTGCAATTCTCTGGGGACCTGGATTTGAATCCCATGGCAGCAGATGGTGGAATTTGCTTTCAATATAAATTATGAATTAAGAGTCTAATAGTGACCTTGAAACCATTGCTGTAAAACCCCAACTTATTCACTAATGTCCTTTAGGGAAGTCAATCTGCTGTGTTTACCTGGCCTATATGTGACTCCAAACCCATGGCAATGTGGTTGGCTTTTAAATGCCCTCTGAACAAAGGCAACTAGGGATGAGTAATAAATGTTGGCCTGACCAGCAACACCCACATCCCATGAACGAGTAAAACAAAATGTTGCTGTTCATTGTGAGGCTGCAGGATAATACAGAGATGTTGGTGCACTGCATCTGTGCAATGCTTTGACATATTGTTCATGGACTGAGTTCATGTGTGTTTTTCCTCAGTGAGAATACAGGAGTTAAGTGTCTAGCTTTTCAGTTGTGTCATAATCATTTCTTTCTACGAGGGGAAAAGGCTGAATCTTCACTATTATTTCCAAAGTATTTATTGTACCAAATGCATAGATAGAAATAATCCACATGATTGTTTATAAAAGTACAGTACACACATAGAATTTAACAATTAATTTTAGCATTATGCCTTCATATCATGGTCTCAGAAAATCAGTTCCGCACATATAGAATTATTACACCTTACAAAAGATGTCTGTAAATGAGATTTAATTGTCCATTTTTACTTCCTCCTCATCTTTCCTCTCATATTTTCCACTCTCCTGTTTCTGTGCCTCTTGGCCAGGATTTAGCCGGGGACTGGTTGTTGTATCCGAGGTGATGTTGACGGGCACCGTTCGTTTATTCACAGCTGGCAGTGCCAGGCATGGGGCTTGAACCTTTAACCGACCGTCCTGTGACAAACAGCAGTTAAGAGCTTCAGCATCGACATCTTCTGGCAGCTGAAATTCTCTCCTGAACTCTTCATATTTGTAGCTGGAAGAGCCACTGCCATCATCACTTTTCTTCTCGTGTTTTCCTGTCACCAGCACTTTTCTTCCAAGTACTTTCACCTTCAGTTCTTCTGGGGAGAATCGCTGGACATCCTTGGGCAGAGAAAAGCCATCTTCCTGCTTGGCCTCTGATTGCCTTTTACCTTCTTCATTATCATCAGGTCTGTTGTCCTGATTTCTTGGTTTTTCCTCCAAAAATTCTTTTGTCAGCTCCTCAAGAACTCGCTCCATGAAGTTCATGCTCTTTCTCGCTTCTTCCACCTGTTTCCACGTGTTGCATTCAAGTGGCTCACAGTCCCTGTGTGGAACAGGCCACAATGTGTACACAGGCTGCTGGCACAGACGTGAAGGGTGGAAAGCCCGACAGCTCAGCATTGTCTCTGCCTCTTCTCTCATTTCTCTCAAACCAACTGATGTGAACTCCCAGTCTTCAGTCTCTGATCTGCTGCAGCACTCAGAACACACGCCTTATATATTCTACTCCCAGAACCCCAGCCATTTCCAGAATGAACTAAACTTTGCTGGGTTTATGACACGTGAGCTGAAAATAAATGACGTCTCATCCCAGCCTTGGTTTAATCAAGAATGACTCAGCTCAGTGACACCCACTGGAGCCGTTCCATAGACTTCTGGAATGTACTCAGCCAGTGAGGGAATAGATGGGGGGCACAATGTTCGTGACTGACAGCCTAGCAGCAGGTATAACAAGTGCAAGAATGTGAGTTTTATGGAAAACCAGATGTGTTTAGCTTAATGAAATAGAAACGAATATCATGAGAGAACGAGGAGTCGGTCTTCAGCTTTCTAGTTTAGTTCTTTTCAATGATATTTACGATACTAAAGCGATATTGAGCAGAATGAGAAGGAATGAAATTCAAATCAGATTGGATTAGATGAAGTGAAGTTCTGATTCTATCCCAGTGGGAGGCATAGTCCCTTAAACTGTTGACAGTATATATTTAGAAATGGATTTGTTATAAATAAAGTTGACGTGCACCTCAAAATAAAAACTGTTGTCCGTTGTGTGTTTTAATATATGATTTGCAAATATAGAAAATTAATAATAAATTACCAACAAATCTAGAATCTCTCAGCTGAAAATGAGGCCATTTGGTCCCCCACATCTGTGTCAGCTCTTTGAAAGTGCTATCCAATTAGGCTCTTTCACCTAAACTCAGCAACTTATTGCAGGTATATATCCTTTTCCATTTTGAAAGTTGCCATTGAATCTACCCTTTCACTTCTTCCATTCCAGTAACAAAAATCTGCACAAATGAAAACTGCTCATCTTCCCTCTGGTCTCTTCACTGAAAACATCAACATTGACAACACACTATTGATAAAATGTAGCAATGTTTTAATTTTCTATTGTATTATATTAAATTGATGAATATGAAGGCCCAGCCTATTAATGTTGTTGCCAAGTTCCCAACATCATAACTTCCTAAATTGTTAAATGACAGTTTCCATCACTCACAAGAGTCTCCTATGAACTGCAACATAAATCTTTATTCTCAGGTGAGTATTGGCAGCATTACGATCAATTAGATTCCAGGTCCAGTATAGGTTCATGGTCAGAATTTACATTTTTACACCATTTAACATTTTGACTAATAAATAAGCTGTGGCATTGCTCATGTATTCCACAAACTGTGATACGATTGTTGATGTTTCCCACTGCCCAGCATCCACCTAAACACATAGCTATTTCTCCATCAGCATAATCCACTAAATTAGCTGAAGGAATATAACTGCTGACTGACATTGCAAGAAATATTATGCATCACACTGACCCAGTAAGATACAGATCCCTTATTGAAACGTGTAAGATTCTTTGAGGCTTGACAGGATAGAGGCTGAGAGGATGATCCCCCTTGGGAGGAAATCAGGATCTTGGGCACACTTTAAAAATAAGGAGTCTGGCATTTAAGTTGGAGATACAGAGAAATTTCTCAGAGCGACATTTGTGATTGGAACTCTTTCCACAGTGAGCAGTAGAGCTGGGTCTTTGAGTATATTCAAGGCTGTTAGATGGATTTTGGATTGACAATGGAGTCAAGTGTTATGGGGGCAGAGAGGAATGTGGAATTACAGCCAGAATTAGGTAAGCCATGATGTAATTGAATGGTGCAGGAGGCTTGAGGGGCCGAATGGCCTGTGCCTGCTCCCATTCTTTATGTTTTTATGTTCAATAGTACAGGTTCAGTAATATTATTTCACACAAACTTTATAAAAGTTGCTTACAATGCAAGCAACTTTGATTTTCCTCCCAGTTATTTATATCAAACAGGTAACCCCAATGAAAGAGGATTCCACCATCCAATAAACGACTGGTGTCCAGTCTGGTGTCTGTGTTGGAAGATAAGCTGTTGTTGCTGCTCATTGTGAGGCTGCAGGGTCATACAGAGATTTTGTTCACTGGATCCTGGCAAAAGTTTGATATATTTTTTTAACGAACTGAGTTCAATTTCAGGCAGATCTTGACATAGAGAATTCTTCCTCTGGGTTTTAGGGGAATCCAAACTAAAATGTGTTTTTCTTCACTGAGAATACAGAAACTAAGTGTCTAGTTTTTCAGTTATGTCATATTAGTTTCTTCATACGAAAGAAAAAAGCTGAATCATCACTATTATTTTCAAAAGTATTTATTTTTCCAAGTACATATCTATATAAAAAAATCCACATGAATGCTAACAGTGCAGTAAAGAAATACCATTTAACAATTCATTTTCAGATTATGCCTTCATAACATGGTCTCAGAAATTCATTTCTGCACATAAAGAATTCTTAGATCGTACAGAAGATATCTGTAAATGAGTTTTAATTGTCCATTTTTACTTCCTCCTCACTTTTCTTCGCATCATTCCCACTCTCCAGTTTCTGTGCCTCTTGGCCAGGATTTAGTCGGGGACTGGTTGTTGTATCCAAGGTGATGTTGACGGGCAGGGTTTGTTCATTCACAGCTGGCAGTGCCAGGCATGGGGCTTGAACCTTTAACCGACCATCCTGTGACAAACAGCAGTTAACAGCTTCAGCATCGACATCTTCTGGCAGCTGAAATTCTTTCCTGAACTCTTCATATTTGTAGCTGGAAGAGCCATTGCCATCATCACTTTTCTTCTCGTGTTTCCCTATCACCAGCACTTTTCTTCCAAGTACTTTCACATTCAGTTCTTCTGGAGAGAATCGCTGGACATCCAGGGACAGAGAAAAGCCATCTCCCTCCTTGTCCTCTGATTGTCTTTTTACTTCTCCATTATCATCAGATTTGTTGTTCTGATACCTTGGTTTTTCCTCCAAAAATTCTTTTGCCAGCTCCTCAAGAACTCGCTCCATGAAGTTCATGCTCTTTCTCGCTTCTTCCACCTGTTTCAACGTTTTGCATTCAAGTGGCTCACTGACCCTGTGTGGAACAAGCCACAATGTGTACACAGGCTGCTGGCACAGACGTAAAAGGTGGAAAGCCCGATATCTCAGCATTGTCTCTGCCTCTTCTCTCACTTCTCTTAAACCAACTGATGTGAACTCCCAGTCTTCAGTCTCTGATCTGCTGCAGCACTCAGAACACACGCCTTATATATTCTACTCCCAGAAACCCAGACATTTCCAGAATGAACAAGACTTTGCTGGGTTTATAACATGTGAGCTGAAAATAAATGACATCTTATCCCAGCCTTGGTTTAATCAAGAATGACTCGGCTCAGTGACACCCACTGGAGCCGTTCCAGAGACTTCTGGAATGTACTCAGCCAGTGAGGGACAGATGGGAGGAGCAATGTTAGTGACTGACAGCCTAGCAGCAGGTATATCAAGTGCAAGAAAGTGAGTTTTATGGAAAACCAGATGTGTTTAACTTAATGAAATAGAAACTAATATCATGAGAGAATGAGGAGTCGGTCTTCAGCTTTCTAGTTTAGCTCTTTTCAATGATTTTTAAGAAAGTAAAGCGATATTGAGCAGAATGAGAAGGAATGAAATTCAAATCAGTTTGGATTAGGTGAAGTGAAGTTCTGATTCTATCCCAGAGGGAGGCATAGTCCCTTATACTGTTGACAGTATATATTTAGAAATGGAATTGTTATAAATAAAGCTGCCGTGCACCTCAAAATAAAACCTGTTGTCCGTTGTGTGTTTTGATATATGATTTGCAAAGATAGAAAATTAATAATAAATTACCAACAAATCTAGAATCTCTTAGCTCAAAATGAGGCCATTCGTTCCACCATACCTGTGTCAGCTCTTTGAAAGTGCTATCCAATTGGGCTCTTTCACCTAAACTCAGCAACTTATTACAGGTATATATCCTTTTCCATTTTGTAAGTTGCCATTGAATCTACACTTTCACTTCTTCCATTCCAGTAACAAAAAACAACACAATTGAAAACTGCTCATCTTCCCTCTGGTCTCTTCACTGAAAACATCAACGTTGATATCACATTATTGATAAAATATAGCAATGTTTTAATTTTCTATTGTTTTATATTAAATTGATGAATATGAAGGCCCAGCGTATTAATGTTGTTGCCAAGTTCCCAACATCATAACTTCCTAAATTGGTACATGACTGTTTCCATCACTCACAAGAGTCTCCTATGAACTGCAACATAAATCTTTATTCTCAGGTGAGTATTGGCAGCATTACGATCAAATAGATTCCAGGTCCACTATAAGTTCATGGTCAGAATTTACATTTTTACACCATTTAACATTTTGACTAATAAATAAGCTGTGGCATTGCTCATGTATTCCACAAACTGATACGATTGTTGATGTTTCCCACTGCCCAGCATCAACCTAAACAAATGAGCTATTTCTCCATCAGCATAATCCACTAAATTAGCTGAAGGAATATAACTGCTGACTGACATTGCAAGAAATATTATGCATCACACTGACCCAGTAAGATACAGATCCCTTATTGAAACGTGTAAGATTCTTTGAGGCTTGACAGGATGGAGGCTGAGAGGATGATCCCCCTTGGGAGGAAATCAGGATCTTGGGCGCACTTTAAAAGTAAGGAGTCTGGCATTTAAGGTGGAGATACAGAGAAATTTCTCAGAGCGACATTTGTGATTGGAACTCTTTCCACAGTGAGCAGTAGAGCTGGGTCTTTGAGTATATTCAAGGCTGTTAGATGGATTTTGGATTGACAATAGAGTCAAGTGTTACGGGGGGGCAGAGAGGAACGTGGAATTACAGCCAGAATTAGGTAAACCGTGATGTAATTGAATGGTGCAGGAGGCTTGAGGGGCCGAATGGCCTGTGCCTGCTCCCATTCTTTATGTTCTTATGTTCAATAGCACAGGTTCAGTAATATTATTTCACACAAACTTTATAAAAGTAGGCTTACAATGCAAGCAACTTTGATTTTCCTCCCAGTTATTTATATCAAACAGGTAACCCCAATGAAACAGGATTCCACCATCCAGTAATTGAGTGGTGTCCAGTCTGGTGTCTGTGTTGGAAGACAAGCTGTTGTTGCTGCTCATTGTGAGGCTGCAGGGTCATACAGAGATTTGGTGCACTGGGTCTGTGCAATAATTTGATATATATCTTAACGAACTGAGTTAAATTTCAGACAGATCTTGACACAGAGAATTCTTCCTCTGGTTTTTAAATTAATTCTAGTTAAAATGCCCTGAATTTTTGGGATGACAGGGAAAGACGCACTAGCTGCATGAAGCGTCCTCGGACTAAGTCCCTGGAAGTGGAGCAAATGGTGTCAGGGGTCCAGGTGGGGAAGGTAGGGAAGGCCTGGGGGGACGCAATGGGGGGGTCAGTCTCTCGGACGAATAGCCAGCAGGGGAGGGATGTCCAGAGGTCACCAGGCCCACAGGAGAGGGCACCTCCAGTCAGAAGGGACTTCTGATGTGTGTCACCCACCAGCCCCCTTCCCACTCGAGATCAAAATCTCTTCATTTATGGGTTTTCCCACCTGAGCGCCAGCCTAAAGATTGAGGTTGGCGGGAAAAGCCCTTAACTGGCATTATGTGGCTACTGATGGGCCTTAACTGGCGCAAGGGTGGGTTTCCCCTCTGAGCCCCTGTCCGCCCCAGAGTAAAATAGCTGCAAGGTCGGTGCTGTCAGGAACCCAGAGGGAATCCGTCCATCCAATGACACGTTTCACCCCACCCCCACCTCAGAAACCGCTGGGTGTGGGGTGTGTAACTTTCTGGCCAATGTGTTTTTGTACAGAATGTAAAGGAAGTAAGTGCCTAGTCTTTCAATTGTTTAATATCGGTTTCTTTTTCTGAAGTGACAAACCAAAATCATCATCATTTTTTTCAAAAGCATTTATTGTTCCAAAAAAAATATATAAAAGTAATTCACATGATGACTGCTAACAGCACGGTTCAGACATACAATATCAAAACAATTAATTTTCACCATTATGCCTTCATGATTTATAGTCTCAGATTATATAATATTAATGGATTATATGCAGAATTATGGTGTCAGAAACTTATTTCTGCATATAATCCACTCTTACATCTTACAAAAGATATCTGTAAATGAGTTTTAATTGTCCATTTTACTTCCTCCTCTTCCTTGTTCCCCTCATTCTTTTCCACTCTCCTGTTTCTGTGCCTCTTGGCCAGGATTTAGCTGGGGACTGGTTGTTGTATCCGAGGTGATGTTGATGGGCACAATTCGTTCATTCACAGCTGGCAATGCCAGGCGTGGGGCTTGAACCTTTAACCGACCGTCCTGTGACGAAACAGAAGCATTTTCCTTATCTAATCTTGAATATAAGGTGTTCATATTAAGAACAATCATCTTCTAAGTGCTTTTTGTGCAGTAACTTTCATGGAAAGAGATTCTTGTAATATTGTGCAGCAGCAGAATAGATTGATAAGAAAATGACATTCAGGCCAGTTTGATGTGGAATATATGAATTTCTGGTACTATCACACACTGAGCCATTAATTCCATTGTTTTGTGTATGTATTTCCTGCAATATATTGTTACAAATGGCCCATTATTCACCAGTTCTACAATCTTCTGTCACTACTCTGGTCTCTTTTCCTGTGTTAATAGCCCAACCTGTGCGCACAGTCAATTAATTTTGACTTTTGTATCATTTGCAAACTTCAAAGTGTGTTTTGCACAGTGGAAACAGCATAATAATCACTTACGGTTACTACATTCAGGAAAACACTGCCATCTCACCTGAGGCATTGCTGAGTTGTGAAAACTGTACTTATTAGCTAAGTGTGATGGGATAGCTATTGCTAAGGAACTTTGCACTATACACAAGACATTGAAATATATTAGAGATTGTAAGACTGTGGATAGGAAAGAGAAAAAAAGACAACAGTGAAGAGGATCACTTGGATCCTGACTCAATATATTTCCCTTTCAAAATTATTTCAGCATAATAAAGGGAATTAATGTGGTGGATGTGGGGTGCTGTGCTGTGCAGAATCAGACTAAAGAAATCACCATCTCAGTTAATTTACTGGTTAATCATTAATGTATGGAACGCTGCCACCTACTGGAAAGAGCAGCAGACATATGGTAAGTAAGCATGTACTGTACAGTATTCCTCTGCTTGTATTAAACTGGGCAGCACATTCAACATACATTAATGGATCAAATATTGTTGTCTAAGTAACAACGAGCTAATAGCGCACACCATGATCTATGTATAAGTTTCAAATCATTTTACTTCAGGTTTTAATTGTTGTTGGAGTTTTAAAAAATTCAATTTTTCCCCTCTTTTTCTCTCTCTTAATCCAGTCTTTTTCCCCTTTTTTATATTCCTCGCCCTATAACTGATTTGATCTTGAACTCACCACTCTACATTACACTTCATGCCAGCCCTCCTTCTAATAATTTCAGAATCTTTAAATCTGATTGGTTTAAGGAGATACCCAAGTGCTTCTTACCCTGTTCACAGGGACAGTGGTTGTCATTTCCAGCAACTTGCAGGGCAAAATATCAACATTAAATGGACAGGGAGATGTGTCTGCTGGGGCACTGCATATTGGCTTGCCACAGCCAATTTTTTGCACTATGCTGTTAGCAGAAATAAGACAGTTTGCAAATATTTAACAAAAATAAAAATAGCTGGAAAAACTCAGCAGGTCTGACAGCATCTGCAGAGAGGAATACAGTTAACTTTTCGAGTCCGTATGACTCTTCATCAGTTCTGCTGATAACCTCTGAGCTCCAGGAAGAGCCTAAAGATTTAATTAAGCAGTGTCATTGGCATACCAACACTTGTACCCTAATGTAAAGAGGACCATTATTGGGTGGAATGCTTTGTTGGCGCCCTGGTTTAATGTGAATTACCTGATGTATTCATTTTATCCAAAACTTTAAAATACTTGCTAATATATTTTGCTTTCCTTATTCAATTTAAAACTGTCCCAAGGTCTTAATTTTCTACAAAAGTGTTAATTAAATAAATATTTATTTTCCTAAAAACATGGCCAAAAATTTAAGTTTTTTAAATCAATGATTTAACTGTCCTCTGTGTCTGGAATCCTTAACTAATTTCCAATCTGTGCATCTGATCTTCTGTACTAAAGCAGTAAATTGAATTTTAACTGTTTAACTTTGAAAAGAAAAACAGTCAAACTGCACTGCAATTTCCTGATGTAAAAGGACAACCATGAATCGGCCACGAATGACCTCATTTCCTGTTTGGCCCACTCTCCATTTTTTTTTTACTGAGATTCACAGACAGTGGAAATAAAAACATAAACTGATTTTTATTTTTTGACTTATGAGGGTCCAGTACATTTGTAAGGTTCAAAAGTATCTTCAGAGAAAGTGTTCCAGACAAGCTCCTCCTACTTACGATGTCACTGAGTTAGAACATTCCAGAGTTGTGCTGGCTTGTCACTGGCAGCAGTAGTGGTGGTGATGCTGTGTTACAGATCACTCAGGGAGTCTGAGATGCTGTGTTACAGATCACTCAGGGAGTCTGAGATGCTGTGGCAACATGCACTTTTTACATCCATGTTGTAGTCTGGAGTTTTGGATGGTGATGGTAGAGGGTCCAGCTTTCTTTCCATCACATGGCTAACCAGGAATCTTTCCCACTCATGCCACCTGCAATTGACATGTGTTGGAAGTATTTTCAGGCTAATAGTCAACCCGTTTGGCCATGTTAGGAATGTACCTTCCTTGATCATCAAGTCTTGGGATGGGACTCGAATGCTGGCAGTAGTAATTCCTGTTTAATGCAAGACTGAAGTATTATAATAAATGACTGCTCACATCTCACACGTGTCAAACTTCAGTTAATCTGCAAGGTTGAAGACTTCTCAGAGTAGGCTGTTTAAGGCATGTGTTCTGGATGATTAGAGACTGAAAATTGGGAGGCTCCATCAGCCAGGGTTTTCTGAGAACTGATAAGAATTATTAAAGGCAAAGAAAAATGTTGAGTGGTCAGGATTCCACTTCCTGATGCCTACCCCAGCATCCTGGAGTACTAATAGCCTTTACACGGTTTCAGCACAACACGCAGAAACAAATGGTAGAAGCAGAGAACAGAATGAGGTGGTCTTTAAAAACATTGTTGGAGCAAAGACCAAGAAATCAGGACAACAGACCTGATGATAATGAAGAAGGTAAAAGACAATCAGAGGACAAGGAGGGAGATGGCTTTTCTCTGTCCCTGGATGTCCAGCTATTCTCCCCAGAAGAACTGAATGTGAAAGTACTTGGAAGAAAAGTGCTGGTGACAGGAAAACACGAGAAGAAAAGTGATGATGGCAGCGGCTCTTCCAGCTACAAATATGAAGAGTTCAGGAGAGAATTTCAGCTGCCGGTCACAGGACGGTCGGTTAAATGTTCAAGCCTCATGCCTGGCACTGCCAGCTGTGAATGAACAAACTGTCCCTATTAACGTCACCTCTGATACAACAGCTACTGCCCAGCCAGAAGTTGGCACAGAGAACAGAATAACTGCAATGTTAAAATTAATGATAGGAACGGAAGAAATGGAAAGTGACAATTAGAACTGATCGAGTCTACAGTCCTAAATCTGAGTAAATGTTGCATAAAAATCTATTTATGTGTGGATGACAAATAGATTGAATTTGATATTCCTAGTTATTTGCTTCATTGTTCTATATCTTGGAATGTACAGTTTTATCTTTGCAGTAAGTTGCTTCTTAAATACTGGCACGAGGGGCAAAACAGAACAGGCAAGTAACAAAAAGGAAGAGAGAGAGAGACAGAAATTATTTAACTTGAATTTTGATAGTGACTTTAATGTAGTAAAACATCCCAAGGCACTTTACAGGCTCATTATCAAACAAAATTTGACAGTGTCTTAAGGGAATATTAGGACAAGTGGCCAAAAGCTTGGTCATAGAGGCATGTTTTTAGCAGCATTTTAAGGCAGGGAGAGGTAGAGAGTCAAAGAGGTTTGGGGAGAAAATTCTGGACATTAGTTCCCGGGCAGCTGAAGGCACTGCTGCCAGTGGTAGAGTGATTAAAATCAGGAATTTGCAAGAGGCTTAGACTGGAGGAGCATGGAGTTGTGGAGTGTGAAGAGGTTACAGAGATAGAATGGGACATGACCATAGAGGGATTTGAAAAAGTGGATGGGAATTTTAAAATTGAAGCATTGCCGGACTGAGAGCCAATTTAAGCCAATAAAGGAATCAAGTTTGATTCACTCATTGTATTGCCAAATATGACAATAAATACAACAGAAAATAAATTTAAAACAAAAACAGAATTACCTGGAAAAACCTCAGCAGATCTGGCAGCATCAGCAGAGAAGAAAAGAGTTGACGTTTCGAGTCCTCATGACCCTCCCACAGAACTTACTCTGTGTCCCATCTTCATATTTGATGTGCAACAGGAATTAGATTCCTTCCAATAAGTAAGTTCATAAGAAAGGGATTGGGTCCTTCAAGCCTATTTCAATAAGATTGTGCTTGATCTAATTGTGACTTAACTCAGTTTTCCTATCTGCACCCACCACCCCTCCTACACACACCATAATACTTGACTCCCTTGTCAATCAAAAATCTGTCTGACTCAGCCTTGAATATATTCAATGACCCAGCCTCAACTGTTGTCTAAGGAAGAGGATTCCAAAGACTAGTGACCCTCTGAGCAAAGGAATTCCTCAACTTCATCTTAAATGGAAACCCCTTATTCTTAAACTGTACCCCTAGTTCCAGATCCCTCCACAAGAGGAAACATCTTCTCCACATGCATCCTGTCAAGTCCCCTCTGAATCTTATATGTTTCAAATAGATCACCTCTCATTTTTCGAATAAGCATAGGCCCAATCTGCTCAGCTTTTCCACAGGGGTCATTCCTTCATCCCAATAATTATCCTCTGAATCTTCTTTGAACTGAAGGATGGCCTCTACTTTAATGCCAGGAGTATTACAGGTAAAACGGATGAGTTAAGGGTGAAGATTGACATGTGGAATTGTGATATAGTAGCCATCACTGAGACGTGGTTGAGGGAGGGGCAGGATTGGCAGCTCAACATTCCGGGATATAGAATCTTCAGGCGAGACAGGGGAGGGGGTAAAAGAGGAGGAGGCATTGCATTATTAATTAAGGAGTCCATTACTGCAGTAAGGAGAGATGATATCTTGGAGGGGGCATCGAATGAAGCTTTGTGGGTAGAACTTAGGAAAAAAAAAGGGGCAGCCACATTGTTAGGTGTTTACTATAGACCCCCAGATAGTCCACGGGAAATTGAGGAGCAAATATGGGCACAATTTGTGGAGGTGTGTAAAAACAATAACAATATGATAATTACATTAGGTGATTTCAACTTTTCCAACATTGATTGGGATAGACATAGTGTTAAGGGCTTGGATGGAGTGGATTTCTTGAAATGTGTACAGGAGAACTTTTTAGGTCAATATATAGAGGGTCCAACCAGGGATGGCGCATTGCTGAACCTAACTCTGGTGAATGAAGCTGGACAGGTGGCTGAGGTGGTGGTGAGCGAGTATTTTAGCGATAGCGACCACAACATGGTACAGTTTAAGTTTGTTATGCAAAAAAATATTTTGGATTGGGGGAGAGTGGATTTTAGTAAAATAAGGCAGGATCTGGCCAAGGTAGACTGGAAACAGTTACTTGTGGAGAAGTCTACAGAGGAACAGTGGGGGGTGTTCAAAAAGGAAATGGGGAGGGTACAGGCTCAACATGTCCCCTCTAGGGGGATAGGAAGGAGTAACAAACCCAGAGAACCATGGATGACCAGAGATATTCAGGTTACGATGAGAAGGAAGAGAGGCTTTTAGCAGGTACAAGGGAAGCAAATCAGCAGAGGCATTAGCGGAGTACAGACACTGAAGGTTGGTGCTTAAGAAAGCAATTAGGAGAGCAATGAGGGATATGAGAAAGATCTGGCTGGTAAAAGTAGGGAAAATCCCAAGATATTCTATAAGTATATCAATGGGAAGAGGATAATCAGGGAAAGAGTAGGGCCCATGAGGGACCAAGGGGGCAATCTATGGGTGGAGCCAGAGGACATCGCTAGAGTGTTGAATGCATACTTCACATCCGTCTTCACCCAAGAGAATGAGGATGAAGGTATCGATCTCAGGGAGAGAGACTGTGAAGTTTTTGAGCACGTTGATATAGGGAGTGATAAGGTATTGGAGGTGTTGGCAGACATAAAAGTGGACAAATCTCCAGGTCCAGATGATTTGTGCCCCAGACTGCTGAGGGAGGCAAGGGAGGAGATCGCAGGGGGTCTGACCCAAATTTTTAATTCCTCTCTGGCCACGGGGGAGGTGCCAGAGGACTGGAGAATGTGGCTCCGATATTTAAGAAGGGTTGTAGAGATAAGCCAGGGAACTACAGGCCAGTGAATCTCACGTCAGTGGTAGGGAAACTATTGGAGAAAGTTCTGAAGGAGAGAATCTATCTCCACTTGGAGAGGCAAGGTTTGATCAGGGATAGTTCAGCATGGCTTTGTCAGAGGGAGGTCATGCCTAACAAATTTGATTGAATTTTTTGAGGAGGTGACCAGGTGTGTAGATGAGGGTAGTGCAGTTGATGTAGTTTATATGGATTTCAGCAAAGCCTTTGACAAGGTCCCACATGGGAGACTTATAAAGAAGGCAAATGCACATGGGATACAGAGTAATTTGATAAGGTGGATTCAAAATTGGCTTAGTTGTAGGAGGCAGAGGGTGATGACAGAAGGATGCTTTAGTGACTGGAAGCCAGTGTCCAGTGGCATACCACAGTGATCTGTGTTCAGTCCCCTATTATTTATCATTTATATAAACAACATAGATGACTATGTGGAGGGGGGATGGGGGGCGGGGGGTGGCAGCGGCGGATTAGTAAGTTTGCGGATGATTGGCCGGGAGGTTAACAGTGAGGTTGAGTGTCTTGGGCTACAGGAAGATATAGACAGGATGGTCAAATGGACAGATAAGTGGCAGATGGAATTTAACCCTGAAAAGCGAGAGGTGATACACTTTAGAAGGAGTAATTTGACAAGGAAGTATTCAATGAACAGCATGACACTAGGAAGGCCTGAGGAACAAAGGGACCTTGGCGTGTGTGTCCATAGATATCTGAAGGCAGAGGGGCATGTCAGTGGGGTGGTGAAAAAGGCATATGGGACACTTGCCTTTAACAATCGAGGCATAGATTACAAAAGTAGGGTGGTCATGTTGGAGTTGTATAGATCCTTCGTGAGGCCACAGCTGGAGTACTGTGTGCAGTTCTGGTCGCCACATTTTGGAAGGATGTGATTGCACTGGAGGGGATGCAGAGCAGATTCACCAGGATGTTGCCTGGGATGAAACATTTAAGTTATGAAGAGAGGTTGGATGGACTTGGGTTGTTTTCATTGGAGCAGAGAAGACTGAGGGGCTGCCTGATCAAGGTGTACAAGATTATGAGGGGCATGGACAGGGTGGATAGGGAGCAGCTGTTCCCCTTAGTTGAAGGGTCAGTCACGAGGGGACATAAGTTTAAGGTGAGGGGCAGGAGGTTTAGGGGGGGATGTGAGGAAAAACCTTTTTACCCAGAGGGTGGTGACGGAATGCAGTGCCTGGGAGGGTGGTGGAGGCGGGTTGCCTCACATCCTTTAAAAATTACCTGGATGAGCACCTGGCAGATCATAACATTCAAGGCTATGGGCCAAGTGCTGGTAAATGGGATTAGGTAGGTAGTTCAGGTGTTTCTCACATGTCGGTGCAGACTCGATGGGCCGAAAGGCCTCTTCTGCACTGTGATTCTATGAACTGCTTCCAATGCAAATATATTCCTCTTTAAGTATGGTGACCAAAACTCTTCACAGTATTCTAGGTGTGGTCATTCTCTACGTCTGGGAAAGGTATTCTATTTATCTACCCTCAGGGTTTGCATGCGTTTTACAATATTGGCTAATAAAATTATATCCATTAACTACCAAATTAAAGGGTGCACATTAACTGAAGTTCTTCTATGTGCAAAAAGGGAACATGAAATGCTTGTAGTTATTAATGTAAAAAAAGTTGCAGTTCCTGTCTTTGGTTTGCATAAAGTGTCAGCCTTTGTTCCACAGAGATGGCTAAAGTTTTTTTCAGTCAGTGGTTTTCCATTCAGTGAGGGGTCAGAATGCTCACCAAACATCAGATGAGACTTGAACGGTCAGGTAGAGGGACTTAAGGTGGACTACAGATCACAGCGGAATACAATCAAACAGAAAAAGCTGCTTCAGCTGTGTTTCCACTCAGTTGTGAACGCTGCCTTGTCTGTCCATTAACACAATGAGATCATCCATTCTGCATTACTTCTGCAACATCAAATTAAAGGTGAGAAAGATATTGGTTCCTTACAGCAACACGCCGGCACCACATAGTTAAAACCACTTCAAGAATATGATAGAGTTCCCTTCCAGTTCATCGAGCGAGCTTTATTGAAGCTTAAAAGATACTCCAAATTTTAGAACTGCAGACCATTTTATAACTTACATGGTCATTTTGCAGTTTTTTTTCTTAAATACACTTCTTGAAATGAAATTCTGCAACATTAAACATATACTTTAAACAGTCTAGTGGCGAGTTTTCAATTTCTGATAAAACAACGTCAATAATATCGTTGAAAAGAGAGACATGTTGCTGAATCTTTTTGTCTTGCACTCATCAGGACAAACACAAGAATGCCAAACTTCAAACCGTCACAATTTATGCTGCAGGAGAAAAGGGTGCTGGTTGATTCTCAAGTCGATTGCGATTAGCCAGAGCATTGCATTAAAAAAGCAGCAGGGTACTATAGGCTTCCCAAGCTCCCAGGTAATTTTAAAAAGGCACAAGGCCTGAACATATTCCCTTTGCAGGCTAAGAGTCCCTGTGCATGAATGCATGTCCCTTCCAGTATCAATAATGATCCAACTGAAATTATTGAAGCAGAAGCACACTCCCTCACCTCTTGGTTCTGACTCTTTGTTTTCTATCTTTGTTTCTCTTTCCGCCTCAATTTAATTCTCTCCCGAGACAATGTAAAGGAAACACTAGGAGCAGGTGAAAGGGCCCCAAAGGAACAATAACACCAAATTGAGTGCAGAGTCAGGAACAGGCCAAAGACGTGGTCATGGATTGGAAGGCAGATGTTATAGTGCTCTATCTATACTTTGTAATCAAGTCAACAGTAACTAATTATTAGTTAGACTGTTTGTTGCTGAGCGTATATAATCAGGCAAGTTTCCCTGGAAATAGCTAAATTATAAGTTCTGAAACAAATTCCATGCACCCGCCCTACAGTAATTCTACATATGGAACCAGAAGTAATTTCAGTGTGCCACAGTATATCTCAAATATAATGAAACTCATTACAATTAACCTATGAATACTTAGCATAGGTCAGGGGGCATCAAAGGAAAATCAAGTGATAGTAAAAGCTTGCATTTATGAAGGAAGGCTTGCATTTATATAGCACCTTTCACACCTCAGGATATCCCAAAGTGCTTGTAGAGTGTAGTCATTGTAATGTAGAAAATGCAGCAATTTGCACATAGCATTTTACACAATGATTTACAGCTGAGGTACAGTAATCGTTATGCAGGCAAACGTGGCAGCCATTCTAATTTAACAACACAAAAAGCAATGATGATAATTTGTTTTCTGCTGGTGTTAGTTGAGAAGGGAATGTTGACCAGGGGAACCCCTGTTTTTTTTAATTAATGTGTGGGACATTGCTGGTACAGGCAGCAGTTATTGCCATTCCTAACCACCCTTGAGAAAGTGGCAGTGAGCTGCTTTAGTGAACAGCTTCAGTCCACACGGTGTCGGCGTACACAGTGCTGTTAGGAAGTAAGTTACCGCTCCTCTTCAAAAAGTGCTTTAGGATCTTTAACATCCACTTGAACCATGGGGACAGGCTGACAATCTCATTTTAATATCGTAAATCATCTTGTACTAACCCTTAGACAGATAGAGTAAACAAAAAACTTGGATCTAAAAGTTTGCCGAAGTTAGGGTGCAGTAAAGCACCAAATTTATTTATTTTTTACAGGACATCTAGGTTACAGGCCATTCAGCTTGGCATCAGTTTGGGAACTGCTCCCATTAGGAACTGCTTATGGTTCATGAAGTACAACTGTGATTACTCATGGTGACTTCAACCTGAAAATGATATATGGTAGCAGCCCAACTGGCTCACAGAATAAATATGCATCAGTGACTCATTGTACTGAGCCAGTTTTTATAGGTCTGGAGTAGAGAGAATATGAGATCCCATTCTTTAAATTATAAAATTGGTTGTGTAGTCACAATGGCAGCAGTGTGCACCATAAATAAGATGCACTGCATCAACTCACCAAGGCTTCTCTGACAGCACTTTCCAAACCAGTGACCTCTACCACCTTGAAAGAGGGGGGCAGCAGACACATGGAAACATAATCACTGCAAATTCCCCTCCAAGCCACACAACCCTCTTAACAGCACTGTGGGTGGCCGACACTACATGGACTGCAGTGGTGGCTCACAACCACCTTTCCAAGGGCAATTAGGGATGGGCAATTAGGGATGGGCAACAAATGCTGGCCTAACCAGTGGTGCCCACATCCTGTGAAAGAATTAAAATGTAGATGGCAATGGTAAAGTACAAAAGCCTCTAAGCTTCTCCTACCACAGATGCAAGTCATTTTTTAAAAAAAAAATTGCATTACACGCCTTTTAAAAAAAAAGCCAATTGCTAACCACTTAAAAGTTCTAAGAATAGATGCCAAATACACCACTGAAAATAGTGCTAAACACGTGATCAAATCCGTCAAATGCCAAAACGAGTGACAGTGGATTGTGACTGCAAAGTTGTTTGGAGATTTCCCTTCAATATTTCTGGAAATGTTACCAGTAACTCAAAGCCTTCTAAGTGGATCACAATTTCGTGGCAAAGCAAATTGTACATAGCTGTCAGGTCATAGGCCTGGTGAAGAAAAATGATTTGTATGGTTTGTTCTTCATTGGATCTCAAATGGAATGAGACGCAACTGGAATTAAGAGTTTGATATCATTGCATTTGAGAAGCTTGAATATAAACTTTTATCTACAACCTCCAAATTAGTGGTAAAATTTGACATTTGCAAAATGGATTTGTAGATGTAAGTAAATATTTTGCATAAAACGCAACATAATTAGTACATCAGCCTTGGCTCAGTGGCAGCATTGTCTCCTGAGTGGGGTGGTTATGAGCTCATGACCCACACCAGAGACTTGTGGACATAATGTAGGCTGAAATCAGTACTGAGGGAATGTTGCACGATCAGATGAAACATTAAACCTTTCATTTGGGTGTTGAAGATCCTATGGCATTTTTTAAAGTGTCATTCGCTGTGTCCTGATCAACATTTATTATACAGATATAACAAAGCAGGTGATCTGGTCATTTTCACATTTCATACAAGCTCTACAAATTGGCTGCCACATTTCCTACATTGAGGTGACTACATTGTTTATACATGCCCAATTGGTCAGGATGACAGATTTTGATCCGAGAGGAGGAAAAGCTTTGATTTTGGAACTTTAAAGGTTTTTTTTTTACACCCAAAGAATTGACGCTTTCATAGCTCGAGCTCATCCAAAACTCCGTGCCCCCTATCCTAACTTACATTGTCTTGTTTACTCACCACCCTGCAATTGCTGACCGATCACAGCTCTGCACAGTGCCTCAAGACATTTTACTACATTAATCATGCTACATAAAGAGTTGTAAGCAGCAGCAAAACACAGAACCCATCAATTTCCTTATTTTCATTTCTCCTGCTGGCAAACTTGGCCTTTTTCCCTTTCCCAGGACGTTAAACATTTACTGGTCTTTCAAATTTCTGCACAGTTCTGTAGTCTGTTTGACTAGCATTCGCAGCTTACCCAGATCCATGATATGACAGAACAACAGGATCTTTCAATAGCAATGTCTCATACCAATTTTCCTCAAAGTAACCTGGTTGGTATTTATCCAAGTTGATTCTCTCTGGGAGTTTTAACTGCCAGAATTAGCTGCTGGGTTTGCAACATTACAATAGTGGCTACACTTCCAAAGTACTTCATTGGCTGTAAAGTGCTTTGAGATGTGCAGTGGTCATTAAAAGTTATCCCTATTGTCATGGTCAATATTTCAATTCAAAAATCTGGTCATTATCACATTGTTATTTGCTGTATATAACTACACTTCAAGTATTTCATTGATTGTAAAGCACTTTGGAGCATCTGGGACCGTGGAAGGCTATATAAATTAAGACAGTCTAACAACACAAAAATCTGGAAAATTACTTTAAATTGACAGCATAGAACTAGACACCACAGATTTAAACCAATTAAAGGCAGATTTACAAATGGTATTAGAAGTTCTTCACACAGTGATTAATAAACAGAATGCACCTCCAATTGGAGTGGAGGTTGAAGCACTGGAATAATTTAATATCTGACCACTGTGGTGAGGAAGCTATGCTTTCTGGAATGATGAAAGATAGGTTTAGTGGTCTTTTCCACCTGTAAACATCTTGTGGTCAATCTCCTTGAACTAAAGCACCAAGTGAAGAGAATTTTGACTAGTTCCTTTTTCTCAACTTGAAACTGGTTCCTATAAATCAAAACATGGTTTTAAAAAGTTTTTGCTTTAGATTAGACACCAGTATGTGGTCATTTTGTCACAATGTAATCAAAAAGCTATGTAATTTTCTATATTTCTCATATTGGTGTTTTGCCATTTTAAATGTTCCATCCCTAAAGGTCAGTTACCCTATGTGGCTGTGTTATCTACTGGAAAAGAGTAAAAGAGCTAATTTGGGTTGCTTGTGAAGTCAGCAGACACTAGCCATCAATTAAAACACCATTTTTTATTGACAAAATTATAATTTGGCAATATTCTCTTTACTTTCTAAAGAGCTTATTCTCTGTTGTAAAAGTTAGATACACACACAGGGAAAGGTTGGGGTTGGGGGGGGGGGGTGGGGCAGCAGGCAAGAAAAAGGGAGAGGGAAATGCATAGTAGACTTATGATGATTCAATATTAAATGCTGTCCCTGAAACCTGCTGTTCTCCAATCCATTATGTCACAAATGCTAGGTTTCTAAACTGATCTCTGACCCATATCCAGTAAGTTGCAGATTTCTTACAAACTTTGCCAAATACAAAACTGGTGCTGAAAGTGACAAAATAACCATGACAAGCTTTCCAGTGCTTCAAGCTTTTTGCACAGGCAATTCAGAACTCAAGTGAGCGTCTTTTGTACGCTTAATCCCTTCAACCTAGGTTGTATTCAGGAAACCACAGCAACTCACTTTGAACTGTGATGGTTTTGTTTGTTGCAAGTTCACATTACCAAAAGGAAGATAGATACAGCCATTTTTTTTTGAAGTTGATGAGTTTATTAGAAGTAATTAGCACTAATTTGTGGGATGCTAAACCACTAGTGCTGAGTTATCAAAATGTGCCTCAGCTCCAGAATGTTAAAGGCTGTTGCACAGTAGTGTGTACAGGTCCACATTTGATACCAGTCGGATACACTCGTATGAAAACTACAGATTGAGATTATGGTGCAATTTATATTGCAAGGTACTAGTTGCTGGATGAGTTCTGCATTGTACTTAGCGCGTCATCTCAGAACTAGGACCACTTACTGAAGTTAGTGAAAATGAAATTACTCTCTGCTGGAGGACAAAATTAAGTTTCATTATCACTACCAGTTTAAAAAACCATTCTCTCAGCCTTTTACAATCTTGTCACATTAGGCATTTTCTCTCAAGCTAGCTGGCAGCAACATTTGAAGATGCTATTAACTATTAACATTTCCAGTGTGCAGTACTGCACATGAAGCATACTTTATACCAAATTGTTATAAGAATTAGTTCCACCATATGCATTTGCAGAGTTGTCAAATTAATACTTCAATACATAAATGATACTGTCGGTTAATTGCCACTTGTATTACTACAAGTCTGTGAAACCAAGGGAGTTGGTAAATAAGAAGTTCTATACACTCTTATCATTACAGAACAAATACAAACTGGAATTAATTGATACCTCCCTCTATTTTTATTTGTCAAATTACAGATCTTTGAATTACAGACTGGTGCTTCTCACACAAACTCGGTCTTTCACTGCCAACAGTCACAGCATGACTGAACAAGGTCCACAAATCAGAGCAGTGTGCAAGATTGTAATTACTGACATTAGTGACATCACATCACCTCCAAGGACATCAAAATTTACAAGTTATTGCAAACATCGGAATAGAATAGTGCATTACACTAGAAACCAAAAAGAACACTCCATGCTTTCTGAACACAAAGAGGAAGAGCAAAACAGGTATATTGGAAGGTGCTGTATGGACATAATGGTCTACTCATTGAATACATGGTAAAGAAAACTTACATTACAAATACAGAAATCTTTTCAAAATTCATAATTGAGATTTGGTCAGAACGAACATTTAACAGCTGATTCCCATGTTAAATTAATATTTGTTACATTTATTAGATGGGCTGTGTACTATGTAAGTAGCTCTTTAGGAAGATTTTCACAAAAAGACACCTAACCTATTTTTTTTTTTTTAAATCTTTTCTCTCCAGGATATTATACAAGATTGTAGAGTCTGAAAACGAAGGAATTGCCCAGAAAAAGTTGGGTCAAAATAACTGGTGCATGCATCCGCCACTGGAATTAGAAGGGAAGAGCAAAAGGTTCTATTAAAAAAGTGATTTAAGACTTAAAATTTATTTTATATGGCAAGTGTTGGCGGATTTCCTCCCATCTGATTGGAGTGGTGTGAAGAATCAATGCAGCGATCTGTCGCCGCTCTTGCGGTAAGTGCGAGTGGTAAAAGGGATTCCGGTCGGGGTTTTGTGAAGACACCTGCCAGTTACCAATTTAATTACTGCAGCACTGGCTCCGACTCTGCGGACTGGTCTCCTGGAGGTCCACACCCCTGGTTCGGCCTGAGGTTCCACCTGCATTCTGAGGTTCATTCTTCGGCAGCTTTTTGGCTGTAAAGGGTTTTAAAAGAAAAAGACGCAGGTTATTGTAGAACTTTACTTATTCACAACATAAAAAATTCAGTTGTGCACAAATGATTTCAGATGACCTCTATGGGCTATTGCCGTTTACCGAGAACCTGAAACACCAAAACAGAAATCAAGGTCAACATGGTGGCCTCAAGAAATGTTTGAAGACTGTAAGATAGTCCAAAGCCATGAGTCTTTTTTTGTTCCTGCCCTCAGATTAAGGAAAATCTTTTAGATTTCCACCCACCCTGGAGATAACCCCTCCTGACTCTGGCTGCACTTCAAGCCCCACAAAAATTTAATACAAGAAGCCAACTTACTGGCCTCCTCCATAATGTCACACGAGTATAGAACAGCATTAAAAGTCCAAGAAAATTCATAGTCTCTGTTTGCTACTCTGTTTAGCATACTACCTTCTCCCCCCTCCCCCCACCCCCAAAGAGGTTTACCACCTCATCCAAAAGACAGCACCACTAACACCACAGCACTCGCTCTATTCTGCACTGGAGCAACAGTCTTGATTTTTGTTCTCCAATCTCTGGAATGGGAATTGAATCCACAACCTGTCTCAACAGAGAAAGTACTGCCAACTATGCCATGGCTAACACAAAAGGAAAGAATGCCCAGAATTCACTCAAATAACAACAGTTTATATTTTTAAAATACAGTACATTTCCTTAGGCTTGGATTTTTCTTGGAAAAAAAATGTCCATTGTAGATTCCAAAATAGTGCAAAATGTGCCAAAACGAGAATCAAAAATTAACATTCCAGGCTGGGACAGGATATAAAGTTTATACATTCAAATTTTTATTTCCCTTCAGTATAAGCAAAGAATGCCAGGCATACCTAAAGCACATTAAAATACTACATGACCATTTGGCTTCACTGGTTACTGGATTATAATCAAATTCTTTCTGCAGCAGCTTTTAATGGTTTAACATAAATGCATGATATGCTACCACAAAAAGACTAATACTTGCAATTAGCTTATCTGAAGATGTGATTCAGTATTTCTCCTAAGCGACAGCAACAAAAATCCTGTTGTTAAAATAGAGGGCGACTCAACTTCAGTTAGCTGAAAATTCCTGCAGGGCTATTGCCCAGTGATCCACCTTCATTGTTCATTGGACATGGAGGATAAATAAATGAACGTCAAGTGCATTTAAAAGTAGTGACACTTACCACCTTAGATAAATTAACACTCAACTCTGCCATGAGTCAACTGAAGTACCAAAGGGCTAAACCAGCCCAACTTATAGGAAAAACAGTTGGAGAAGACAGCATACATGCAATGGTCAAAAAGAAACTAGAAAGGACAGGGGAAATCGGAAAACATTCAATTCAGAGAATCTGGCTGTGCACATCAAGAATATTCCCATACCTATGGCCATAAATATTTCATTCACATTCATTGCAGTCTTTGCTGATGTCTCCATGAACAGCAAGCTGTTGTCTTCTGCATATGCTTGTGCTTCCTGCAAAACAAAGCCAAGCAATCAGAACTCTAAACAGCAGCATCCAAATAACCAGCACAACCAACACATCTAAATGCAAGATAAATTAGGGCTACAAGAACTACATTTTATATCACGGGGAAAAGGAAGGAAATTGAAGCACATGTGTTTACCTGGAATTCTACAGCTCTCTTATTTGCAAGGTCAGCCTTGTTACCAGCTAATGCAATCACTATATTTGGGCTGGCTTGTCGCTGCAGTTCTTTTACCCAGTTCTTGGCTCGTGCAAAGGTGTCCTTTAAAATACAAACATTAAATTTATTATTGGAGCTGAGCTGCAGATCTACAGATTTCATCCAAGTGTCCAGCATATACCCAGTGGTACAGTATTAACATCACTAGTCAACCTGAACAGGAAATGGCAGTGTCTTATAATTTCCTGAGCTACACAGACTAGCAATCTCTTCCCTTACACAGCAGGGTTTAAGTTATCTGCTACTCAATTGGTCAAGGTGTAAAGCACATCTTGTAATCAAATTTGCTCAACAGTTGACTATTCTGGCAAAAAAAAAATAACAAATTTGGAAAATATTTTTACCAGCTAAAAATGCATAGCATTATTAAACCAGCTTCAAAAAAAAAGTTTGTGACTGAACAATGAACAACTTATTCAATGGCCCTAGGGCAGCACTGGAACAGTTACAAGCTCAGGTGCCAACAATATTGTTTTAAAAAAAAAGAAAATCATATGAAGTAAAATGTTCCAAGACTCTAAATTGTTCATGCAGAACAAGTGGGGATAAGGGTCATCACGACCAGATCAAAACGTCAGAAGAGAGCTTGACAGCACAGTCACACACTTAAATAAAGCCAAATGTTTTCCTGCAAAAATAAGAATGTTATGGCATGGGAGGCTGCCATTCGGCCCATCGTGCCTGAGTTGGCTCTCGAGAGAACTAGCAAATCAGTCCTCACTCCTGCCTACTCTTTCCCCATGGCCCTATGAAATTTTTTCTTCTTTTAATACTTATTCAATCCTTCATGCCTTGCTGGAAACTATTATTAATAATGAGTTAAAGTCAACACCCATCTCAGCCATAGTTACTAGAAACTTCACACCAAGTAGTAGGCAATAGCAAGTGCAAACCAAAAATCTGATGAGTCTTGAAGTAAATGCTCAAGTACTTATAAACATCCCAATCTGAATTCCTTGTCAATCTGAAATATGGACGAAATAATGAAAAAAATACTTAATAGTTTGGCAAGGACTCCCAATGGAGGTTAAACATCAGAAGGGAAACCCCATCATATAATACAGATTTACAAACCAGTGTTGTGAACAGTTCCAGACCTGCTCACTTTTTAAAGTTTAGTGGAACTCACAAACTAACAGGTTTCATTGGCAAGACTGAAATAATCAAGGTTGTAAAACTTGATTTGCAGGAAGTGTTTAATATAGCTAATGGTATACCCTAATGCATTTACAAATTTTCCCCTTGTTAATGAGTTGAGAATTTGCTGTTCATCAAAGCAGTATTAACATACCTTTTCACCGTTTTCCAAACCGAACACAAATTACCCTTTTTAAGCTTATTGCACAAATGGGCACAAGATTAAATGTACAGAGAATTTTGTTTTGTTTATGGTTTAGTTCCTAAAAGCATGAATATTGCAAAAAGGGCAACTATATGATTCTGGGTGGGTGGGGAGTGTACATAGTGCAATGTGTAAGGCATTACAAGGGACCAGTTGGATGGATCAGTAGGCCTTTTGGTGCTTTCCATTTTCTGGATATTAAAGTCCTTTGTTTCCTTGAGAGACACGAGGAGCTTAACAGAAGCCTTCAGCCATGCGAAAATGAACTGAAGTCCTAAAGCTGAAGCTGTTTAGCACCATACATCAAGATGTTCAGGAAGTTTACAATTTCATCCAGGAAGGTTCTGCATGCAGAATACCCATAGCTCAGGAGGGAACAGGCAGTGTTTTGGCAGGGAGGGGGGCAATTGGAGAACATAAAGGAAGCAACAGGGATTACTTACTGTGTTGGTTATGTCGTAGACCACAATGGCAGCCTGTGCTCCCCTGTAGTACATTGGTGCCAAGCTATGATATCTCTCTTGCCCAGCAGTATCCCAGATCTCGAATTTAACTGTTGTATCATCCAAACAGACCGTCTGTGTTAGAAAGGCAGCTGAAAGTGAAATTTGATACAGGTATTAACTTCAGGCAATGACAAAAGACAAATTAAAATTTCTTCCACTATTTGTCTTAATCATTTAAGACCAAACTAAGTTCAAAACCTGGTTCTGAGGAAAAATATAATTTGGCTGGTTTGCCCTTAAGCCGACCTTAATTGTTTTAAATGTTACTAAGCACCAGCACCACCCATAGTCCCCCCCATCAACACTCAGGCTGGTCAGGTTTTACTCCTGGGCTATGTGCACTTCAATGATCTCAGCCCCAGTAGGTTGAGTGTTATTCTAGAGCCAGGGCTCTCAAATCAAATAGCTACTTACTGATCTCTATGAAACAAAAATTATATAGTGGTCAACCCAATGAACAAAAACCTGTGACTCCATCCTTTTACATGGAGGTCAAAAGTCTTTGGCAACAGATCAAGTAAAATTCAGTTTACCTACTTTTAAAAAGCTGCTGTTCTGGCATTATTTTCCACTTACTTGTGCAAAAACAAATCTTGATAGTTATTGAAAAAAATCATTATACCTTATTCTATGCTGTGGAAGCATACCCAATTATTTCCCCTTCCAAAGGGAAGGATTAAAAATGGAATTTCCATTTTGAGGTGTTGACAAACAATATCCTGAGACACTACTGCAGTAAAATTGCTGACATTTCCCACCCCAAAAACTAAAAAACAAGTAGCGTCTGTGACAAACTGCAAACGCATTGTCATTTGATTAAAATATCAATGATCTGACAACTTATTCAAAGCTATACAAGGTGCAATATTTTTGCAATTCTATATCCAAACAACTTAAAGATCATTTTCCCAATGAATTTCCATCAATTGATTTGATTCTTCATTTTCTAAGTTTAATGCTACTGCACTAATCTAACTAATCCAAGCCATATCATCTACATACATCCAAGATCTTTGTTGGTGAACCTTCAAGTTGAGACTCCTAAAATTCATTCAACTGGGAATTCCAGCATCATTGAATTGGTTTTGAAAAACTGTCCAAAGGAGCCCTGATTATTTCTAAGGCATTCCAGTTAAGTTTTGGTTCTTTTAAATTTGTTTTCTTGCATGATGCAAGAATATTTTTTTTATATTTGTAAACGGGCCTGGTTCCACGAAGTTAACTATGCACATTTTCAGAACCATATTACAGGATGTCAACTGATAAGTTTATATTCATGTTTTGGGTCTGCATAGCATGCACAGGAGCAATGAAGGAGCAAAGTTCGTGAACTATGTTTAGTTCAATCTTGGCAAAGGGAGGCAAAAAAAACCTAGGAAAATCAGAATCCTGGCAGCCTTGCAGAAAAAGTCCAAGTTGCATAGTTGGTAATTTCGTCAGAAGAAAATAAGGCAATCATTGTACATTTTGTTGAGCTTATGTGACTGAAAGCGTCAACTCTACTCAGCCATGCTCAGCTGAGTCAGAAAGTTATAGGTCCAATTCCCATTTCAGAGACTGAACATAATCTAGGCTGCCAATTTGGTGCTGTACTTGGGTCCAGCAGTTGCAGATGCTACATTTTGAACAAGGTATCAAAACTACCTCTTTAGGTGGGTGCAAAAGATCCCAAGGCACTGCATGAAGAGGAATTGTCCTGCTAACATTTATCCCTCAATTAATCTCACCAAAACAGATTTGCTCACTTATCGCTGTTGTTCTTAGAGGAGTTGGTATATTTACCTACATTGGCCACACTTCAAAAAAAAACTTAATTGACTGCAAAGTGCTTTGGACACATGAAGACGAGAGGCAACGTACAAATGCAAATTTGTCCTTTTTCTTTCAAATGTCCTTCAGTCCTAATTTGGCACAATTTCTCCCACTGTGCCTGCATACTAGTACCAAAACTGGTCTTATCAAAAGTCAGAGGTAAACTTTCACTCCATGTCCTTCAAGCTGCCTGTAGCTTTTGACACAATTGAACACCATCTTCCTCCAAAGCCTCTCCACTGTTGTCCAGCAGAGTGTGACTGCTCTCACTTGTCAGTTTAATTGCAGCCAGAGTATCACTTAGAATGGCTTCACTTTCTGCTCCCACATCATTACCTTTGGTGTCCCCCAAGAGCCCCCTCCTATTTCTCATCTACATGCTGCCCCTCAGCAACATCATCCAAAGACAAAGCAATTTTTTCCCAGCATGAACAATGATGGCACCCAGCCACATCTCATCACCACCTCTCGACGACTCCACTGTTGCTACATTGTCAGACTGCTTATCTGACATTCAGTACTGGATGAGCAGAAATTTGCCCCAATTAAATATCAGGAAGAATAAAGCCACTGTTTTCGGCCCCAGCTCCAAATTCCTTTCCCTAGCTACCTATTCCATCCTTCTCCTTGGCAACAGTCTGCAATTACACTAGTCTGTTGCAACCTTGGTGTCACAGCTGATCCCAAGATAAGCTTTCAACCTCATTCATGCCATCGCCAAAACCAACTATTTTCATTTCCTTAAAATCGCCCAACTCATCTGCTGTGAAAACACATTCATGCCTTGTTATCTCTAGACTAGGCAACTCCAAATTACTTCTAGCTGGTCTCCCACATGCTACCCTCTGCAAACTCGAGGTCATCCAAAACTCCGCTGTTGTGTCTTAATTTGTCCCAAGTTCTGTTCACCTATCACCTCTGCTTGCTGACCTACAGACTCCAATCAAGCAACATCTCAATTTTAAAATTCTCATCCGTGTTTCCCAATCCTTCTGTGGTTTTGCCACCCAACCTTCAGGTATCTGCGCTCCTCTAATTCTGGGCTCTTTGAGCATCCCCAATTTTAATTGCTCCATCACTGGTGGTCACACCTTCAGTTGCATAGCCCTCAAGCTTTGAGATACCCTCCTCACACCCCCACTTTCCTCAAGGCCTACCTCTGGCCAAGCTTTTGGTCATCTGACCTAAGATTGCTTTGTGGCTTGGTGTCATATTTTGTTTTACAATGCTGCTGTGAAGTGCCTTTGGACATTTTATTACATGAAAGGCATTATAAGTTGCCACATCAAATCTGTTTTCTAAGCTGCTTGTTATCTTTGGTCGGTTTGCTGCCATTTCATGCATGAACCTCAAGATCAGGCTTCACAATTTCACACAACAGATGTGTGTTTTCCATCCCAATTCTGCTCAATGCAAAGCTAAGCACATCACCAATGTAAAGTTTTAACAGGGGAGAAATTATATTCTTCAGAAATCTAGCTATTACTCAGCAGAGCAGCCCCTAATTACATTCTTTAGGGCATTTGCCTTTCTCTGCTAAAGATGCAGCTTCAAATACACACTTGCAGTTTACACAAAAACAAATATGCATTACTGTTACATTCTAAATCAAAGTTTGAAAATGACAGTATTATCCAAGAAAAAGTAACAATAGTCATTCCTTGCTAGAGGAATCTTGCTGGAGATTTACAAGTTCCTTGCCAACTAAAGTGGCCGATCCACCCAGCCTCCTTGACTTGGAACCAGCACTTACAATATGCAATCTTCCTTCATAAAAAAAAAAATTGAACTAACCAATGTCAATTTTGTGCTTACTTACAGAATTTATACTTTGTGGTTTTAAGGGGAAAGGTAAGATTAAGCAGTTCTGATATTAACCAAACATATTGCACTTTATATGGTGTAACAGTTTAAGTACTATAAAACAGTGCAACAGCCCATTTACCTTGTGCAGTGTCATTGAACACAGATTAAAACATTCCTTAAATATATGGCAATTCCTAAAACTATTTCTCCAAAGTAAATTACCATTAATGGAGTGATTGTTCCTTCCAATGCCAGGTTAGATCATAACACACCTAGTGCCAGCTGCTATTAAGTCCTGTCCCTTATTCAAGACCACAAGTTATTTCAGAAGCTACATGGCATCTAATTAACTACTTTGCTGACCTGATTAGTTGGTCTATCAGCAGATAATTTGCCCTCCTGGCTGCACGTTTGCTTTCACAAATTATAATACCCAGGTCTTAAGCGTTAAAGTGGCAACGGGAACCTGATACCGGGCTGTAAAATGTGCCACAGCAAAGAATGCTGCAACCATCATCTTAATGGATATTCCTCACATCCACATACCCTTTAAGGCACACATTGTGATTTGAGCAATGTAGAGCTCCCTCCAATAAGGCATTATTCAGAAGCAATTTCCAATAACTTTCAGGTGAGCAGTAATGACACAGCTGGAATACTTGTGCTGCTAAAGCCACAATAATCCGACAGTTGTGATATACTGCGGTACTTTTGGTTTGCTCCATGTGTTTGCTTCATTTTGGTCATTGCTCATGACAAGTGATTGGTTATGCTTATACCTTTGTTGGCTCTTGTTAGGTTATGGCCATTGCTTGTTTGGAATACTAATGTCTCAATCAAATACAAAATACTGGAAACAGCCTGTGCTTCTTAAGTAACTTGCATGTGAAGTGCTTTGAAATAATAAAGCTATAATTCAGAGACTGAATCAAATGTAAGTCGAGTTGGGCATAACTTTAGATTTTAGACTCTTTTGGGCTCAGAGCATATGCTGTTGTTTTTCAGTCCCTTTAAACTCATCCACTCATTTCGCTATCAATAATAGACCAAAATGAATCAATGGGGATACTAGCTGGTTGGATGACATCTCCAGCATAAAAACTGTACTGAGTAGCTACTAGGATAAACTAAAGCTGTTAAGCACCATGCTAGACCAGATCTGATATCACAACACATTCAATTGAACTTCAGTGTGCCACAATCAGAAAAAGTGGCTTAAAACTGCACCCATTTGAAACTCCAAGATCTAAGTTATTTCAGGAGCTATACAGTACCTAGTTAACCTACCAGTGAACTACTTTGCAGACCAACTAACCAGTTTGATCAATTAACAGTTAATCTGCTCGAGTTGGTTTGATTGAAGGTCAGAACATCTTTCTGTTCCTTCAAATAGTACCACAGGACCTTTAACATTAGCTTAACAAGCAGACAGGACCTCTATTTAACGGTTCATCTGAAGGACAGTTGCTTCAATAATTAAATACATCACTGCACAAGTGCTACACTGAAAGCAGCCGAGAAGTCCTAGTGGGAAGCTAAAACCTGCAACTGACTTGGACAAGACTGTGCCACTAAATGAGTCAAGCTGATAAAACTGATGTTTTGTTGCTGTACAGACATCTGAATACCCAGGAAATGGTAATGCTACAATGGGCATCCCAACAACTATTGTAAAGCCGAGTTTGTTCTGATGGTCCAGCCATTAAGGGACTTTTTATCCTTTAATACATGAAGTCCGAAGCCAAATTGTTTGGCTAAGACAAAAAAAACCTGAGAATACAGCTGTAAAATGCTTAGTGGTGACCTCAAGAATACAATATCAAAATTCTTGTAATGTGAAACCTTTCCAATCTTGATCTAGTGCATAAATCAAACATGTCTTTTACTAATTATAACATTTCCATCTTATACAGTGGAAGTAAGACAACCATAAATGAATGCATTTCCTAATGCACGTTCATTCTCACTGGACAGTTCCCTAAATGACCAAAGTTTATGTTGGTGTTTTGCAAGCTTTTTCCAAATACTTCTGTGAGGTAAACGGATTATTTAAGGTGCATTTACACTGAAGTTTACAAATACAAAGCAATTTCAGCTACAAACTAATTTGCACTGCAAATTTAATATTGAGAGTCAGGGTCTGATGGCCAAAGCAGAGCGAGCCTCCACAAAATGAACAGTTTCACAACACTGACTTGACACAGCAAAGAGCAAAAATCCAGAGTGGCATCAAATGTGGTTTAGGGGCAAGGGCTAGACCTTGCAAACCTACCCGAACTTAATTTGAATGTTGACAAAAAAAGAGATCCTTCCCATCTTGCTCAATGTATATTTAAATCTGTAGCTTCAGGGAGACAGTTCTGCTCATGTACATATGCAGGCATGCATAGTCTGTCTTTTATTCAGGAGAGTTGCAGTTGCAGCCAGGCAGGAACCAAGCAATGTAAAAGTCCGTCTGGTTTGAACCTGAAATCTAGTTGCCAGTCTCACTAAGTTAAGGAGCTACTCTCTATCTTGTTCTCTAGGATTGATATTATAACTGCAGTTAACTCACTAAAACATTCGAAATATCAGTCAACAATCACTTACCTCCAATTGTGCTCTCCTGGAATTCATGAAACTGCCCTTTCACAAAGCGCAATACGAGGCTGGATTTCCCGACTGCCGACTCACCCAGGAGAACCAATTTAAACTGACAGATTTTGTTCCCAGCGGCTGGTCCATTGGATCGAGCCGTGCCTCCCCGACCCGCCATGGCCTAAAGTGCAAAGACTCTCAGGATGATTCAAAGTTTCAACAGAAGCAGCGTGATGTCAAGCTTTGGATTCCAAAGGGGCAGCTATCACCAAGTTTAGAACTGCAAAACATACAACAAAAACAAAATTAAGCTTGTACCACAGGTAAAAGTGCTTGTGTAGCCATCATCTCAAAATTGTAATACTGCAACAGGCAGCTGGATATACAGAAAAACACAAACCAAAAAACCGGCCACTTGCTGTTGCTTCCTGGATCTGTTCATTATGTTCAAAGTAATTTGCTGAGAGATGTTTTGAGACATTGTACAATGCTAATGTAAATGCAAACTATTTTAATCACTGTTGTCTCTTCTGGGGTAAATTTAATTTATTACTAAATATCAATTAAATTCTGCTTCTTGTCCATATTTTCTGACCCAAATTGATTTACAACCTTGCAACAAGTGCCTTGAGGCAGCTTTTTAATTCATTCAAGCTTTTGCTTCTCAAACATTTTTTTGCAAATCCAACTGGTTCACCAATTAACACTAGATCACAAGTTCTTCAGGCTTGACTTGTTTCAGTCAATATTAGTCAGGATTACAGAAATCTGTAGAGAAATTATGACCTGTTGGGACAGGTAGTAAACAAGCAACACTGCACTGCCATGATAATGTAATATGTCATCTACAACATGATCTTTTAATCTTCCAAGGGTGAGGGATGGGCACTGTACATTGAAATGGAAAAAAAATAATTGGTGCAGTGGGAAACTAACACATGCACAAAGATGGGAAAGAGAGGGAAGAGAAATATTTTTAGGATGCGTATAAAAGGTGTTACAAGAGGATGCGGTTTTCAAAGAGGACTCCAGAAGCATAACGACTCAAATCAGTTTCCAGTGCTGGAGAAGAAAAGGGGGCAAGATCAGCTTCAAGGAGGAAACAAGCAAAGGTCGTTTTGGGTGGCTATTACAGAGGCGATGGGACATCATTATTATTTGTGGTCTCCACTGTGCAAAGACCACAAGCCTACAAAATCAAGAATTCCTCAATTTTTGAAGGCAGAGGGGTGAGCTATTTGAGGTGGTTAAAATGATAGAATGATTGAATGATAAAATGAATGATGGATTGATTCAAATTTCAGACAGCTAGATTTTATTAGACAAGTGTATCAAGGAATACAGAGCAAAAGCATATAAATGGAGTTGAGGTACAGGACCTTCACGTTCTAACTGAATGGTCGACCAGACATAATGTAACTAAATGATTTCTTAAGAACAGGGATACACTAGGAGGACAGAAGTCGGAGGTTGTAAACTCAACTATATGGTAGCTTCAAACAGTGGTATTGCTGGCATAATCATATGGATCATAACTGTAGAATGAGACAAATAAGGGAAACAGAATGAGACAAGACCTTCACACCTGGAGGCTACACATGCACCATCAGTAACAGGCATCTTAAGAAATTGACCCACACCCCTATAGTATAAGGGTCTGGTGTATATAGAGTTAATGTGGGACTGAGCACAGTACCGCCCACACTGATGTAAAAAGGCACATGACCCAGACTTGGAGTCAGTGTGGTAGTGAGCAGAGACGTGTCTGGACCCAAGCATGGTGACAGCTCCTACCTTGTACCCTTTACTATGCATGTGGAACTAGTTCTAGTAGCTAAAGACTTAGTCAACCTACTGAAGACTACAGACACTTCAAGACATACCCATCTGTAACCAACACCCTCCCAACGCCTCCTTCTCGAAACACTGAGGAAGAACACCTAAAGCAGGATTGAGTGCAGTTTCCACAACAAATTTAGAAACTTGGTGTCAAGACTTTGAAAGTTTTTGAACCCATATATCTTAACTATAGTTAACTGAAGTGAAATTATAATCCAGAGAAAAAAGACCTCATATATCCAAGTCACAACAAATCTATTTCATTGATCTAGTTGCCCATCTATAAAACAACTGAATGAGCAAATGAGTGTATAGGTAGAAACTTTGTACAAGTCAACAAGTAAGCATTTTCCCCTCAGTCAGTACTATCAACAAGATTTCTTTGCTCTACTTTGCAGCACCCTATGTAAGAACATAAGAAATAGGAGTAGGCCATTCAGCCCCTCAAGCCTGCCCATCAATAAGATCCTCTTTCGTACCAGCTCCTCATAGTCCTCAATTTCCTAATATTTCAAAAATCTACCACCTCTTTAAATACTGTGATCTAGCCTCCGCAACTCTTTCGGGTTGAGAATTCCAGACATTCACTACCTCTGAGGAAGAAATTCCTTCCCATCTCAGTTTTAAATGAGTGCCCCCTTATTCTGTAAGTGCCCTAGTTCAAGGTTCCCCCACTAGTGGAGACATCTTCTCAACATCTAACATGTCAAGCCCCATCAATCTTGTACATTTCAATAAGATCACCCCTCATTCTTTTAAACTCTAATGAATAAAGGCCTAACCTTTTTAGCTGTTTTTAATAAGTCAACCCCGTCATCCCAGGAATCAGCCTAGTGAATCTCTTTTGAACTACCTCCAATGCCAGTATATCCTTGCTTAAGTACGGGGACCAAAACTGTACACTGTACTCCAGGTGCACCTGCCTCACCAGCACCCTGTGCAGTTGTAACAAGACTTCCTTATTTTTAAATTTCAACCCCCTAGCAATACAGGCCAAAATGCCATTTCTTAATTACTTGTAGTTCACAGCAAAGGCTATGAAGATATTTGACCAATTTAAAGCACTTAAACAATAGAAAAGTAAAAAAAGTATACAAACACACCCAAATCATGGAAATTTATTTCCTCACTTGCATTGACCATTATCGAGAAAAGCACTGTGCTGGTCCAACACCATCCATGAGCAATCCAAAGTTGCAGTACCCCAAATGTTTCTTTGCTGAATGTAGGGTTGTATCTTTCTTCACTGGCTGTATAGTACGGTATATTACAGTTGCATCCAAAAGTCGCTAACTGCTTACCTGCCACTAAATATTACTAGCTCATATGCTAGGGCTCTGCCAAAAGTCAGTTAAAAAGAACTGATGGGAGTTGAAGTATTTTGCAAAACCAATCTTTTGAAATTATTTATTTTGCACTCATCACTGGTTTCTACTCCGTTTCAGTTTACAAACAGTATCAGAATACTAATGTTATTGCAGGTTGGATCCAGGAATTTCAATCATTCTGAGCCCACCATGAAAGTGTTCAGCCATTTCCTTAGCTCTTTTCCAATTGTCTGTGTATTGGTTTTATGGGTTTTTGTAGTGATTTACATGGTGGAAATATACCTTTTACAAGGAGACAATCCCATTTAGTGTGCAATTTTAAATAGAAATGTTAAGCATGGCCTGACAAACCCAGAGTGCACAGCTGGGTTTCATCCTGCAGTCATTATTAATCTGCTCTCAGTAAAAAAAAAATTCAGGTATATGCACATTTACCATTTCAAGTTCTATTCCAGCTCAACTGTCCTGACTCTGAATAGTTTAAATTGATATCTGGGTGTGAGATTAATTTAGAAAAGCTTATTTTAAAGGATGGAGTAAAACATTTAAAAAAGAAGTCACTACTCAAGAAATAAATTAATCTAGATCCTTTGGACAGCATTTGGGCCCTAAAGGAGATGCTAGATTAAAATTCAATTTTGTGAAGAAAGGTAATTTAGAGGCTGAACACTTGTGTGCTCAACTGGTAAGAGCTTGCAGCCTTCAATGTCTCTGAATTGACAGGTAGGCAAACAGAACTGTCCCAAGACAGATAGCACAGAGTAACTCCCATTCAGTAAACTTGCAAGTTTCAGGTCTGAGAGTGAGGGATGGAGAAGAGATGAAGAGAAATTTCTCATGAAAAATAAATACATCAAGAGGTGGACAAAACACTCACTAATTTATACAGTAACTTCCCAGTTCTCAACATCACAATATTTCATAGCCAATCACTTTTAAAGTCAGCACCCAATTTGCACACAAGATCCCAAGAGCCATATGACCACTTAATTTTGTGATGTTGACTGAGGAATGAATAGTAGCTAGGACATCTCTGAATAATGCCATAGCATTTTAAATCCTGTTGAGCTGGAGGCAAGAGTCTCACCTGAAGGCCAGCACCTTCAGTTCAGTACTGAAGCAAGCAAGCATTCTGGAAGTAACCCATACTTGCGTTCAATTCTAGCTTGCACCCAGAACCTTGGACTTGAGACAAAAGTGCAATCACCGAGTAAAACTAACACTTGGAAGAATTGAGCAGCAACATGGAATGCAAAAGGAGAACTGCAGCACACATCTAGACATCATCCATGTAACTGATTTTGTTGACAATCATAGAATGGCCTCCTCCTGTGTAGTAACCATTCGGTCTATCATGTCCATCATGGCTCTTTGCAAGAGCAACTCAGCCAGTCCCATTCCCCCACCTTTTCCTGATATCTGAAGGGAAATTTGCATGGCTAAGGAACTTATTCCCCTTTAAAAGCCACAACTGAATCTCCTCCACCAAACTTTCAGATAGTGCATTCCAGAACTTAGCCACTCGCTGCTTTAAAGGTTTTTCCTCGTGTCACCTTTGGATCTTATGCTATTCACCATAAATCAATGTTGCCTGGTAAACACAAAGGCTGGGCATATGTCAGTTATTAAAGTCAGATTATTTTTAAATGACTGATGTAATTTAAGCGTGATTACATAATGGATTTATTGTACTTAAACAATGATTTCATTTTCTCTGTTAACCAATGTCAAATGCCACTCACCTCAAATGATCTAAATAGCAGAGCAAGCTCGAGAAGCTGAATTGCCTACTCCTGTTCCTACAAAACCATCCAATTGGAGCCAAAAGGGAAACTGGGGATGGGGACAGTTGAAGAAGTAGATTGCAAAGCAGGATGTCAAGTGGGAAGAGATGCAGCAAAACAAGGTGATCAGGAAGAGAATTTCAGAGCTTGAGTGCAAGATAGCCAAGACAATGCTACCAATAGCAAATAGAAGGCCAAACACTACAGAATGCCTTAAGGCTACTCACAAGACTTGCTCTTGTGAGGGAAAGGGAAAAATGTACTTAAACAAAAGGGAAAGTCACCATCAGACCTGAAAGACAATGATTAACTAGGATGTTAGTTAAGGTTGGCTGTATGTTAAACTAAGTTAAGCATTGTCTTTACAATATCAACACTTATTGCCTAATCACATACTTACAGAAATAACAAATATAACATTTAATTGTGACTAACTTTCTTTTAATTGGCTTGACATTTACAAGTGGCCCTTATGAGTGTAATTACTTGTATAGAACACTACCCATACAGAGTACCTCTGCTGGCATGGCATCAATTAAAAGCAGCCTACAACTTCACTGCTATCAGTTTGTTCAGGTATTTAAACTAAAGCTAGCTATATATAACAGGATCAATTGTATTTCATTTGAGCATAGTTTTAATAGATTACAAATGAAAGCATTTAGAAAGACATGGCAGGAAAGATAGCAATTACTGGAGATTTTTCCTCTACTGAACTTCAAAGTGAAGTAGGCTTTTGACTCCCTGTCTCAGAAGAATTCCAGTTGATACAGATATACACAAACTCCAGACTTCATATAATTACAGACGCAAAACAAGCTTACGTGCTGGTTGATTTTAACCTGCACATTATAGTCTACAAAGCCATCTGCCCAAACAATAGAAACTCAAAGTCCTGAGCTTCTGTAACTTCAGACTGTGGTTTTCGGGAACAGAATTTGTGTATTCTGAAATTGTTGAAACTAATGTCACATAATGATGCATCCCTGGCTTATACCATTATTGGGTGACGTATAACATTGCAAAAGCCAGGCCATAACCCACAGAAACTTTGGCCCAGCTCCTTAGTGTGCTTGGTGCAGTGACTGGAACCACGCTCTACTGTTTAAATTTAGAAATGATTGTGTTGCCCTCATTATGTATCTCATTTAGTAGTGTCATTCTGACAGGGTCTATTGCCAAGTAATAGAAATTAAACTGATGAAAGATCAACAACCTGAAACATTAACCACTTCTCTGCACAGGTGCTGTTTGGCCTGCTGAGTATTTCCAAATTTTGTTTTTTTTTTTAATTCTGTTTTTGTAATAGAAATTATTTCTGGAGGGAATGAGTTGCTGGTTTCCAGCCTTAAACTATCTGAATGTGGTCTTCTGTAATTCCTTCCATTGTGAATAAGTAATCATATGGTGGCCATTTATATCTTAAAAATCAAAGGCAGAAATCAGAAAAGCACAGGGATTGGACAGCTTAAGCAACTGAAGCCTCTAATTTCTATGTTGTTTGTTAAACCTGAATGGAAGAGGGTGATTTGTGGGTGGGTGGCAGTGTCACTGCTTCATTTAATGAATGAAGCAGACAAATACAAGTCCTCAAGGTGAATCATCTCTCTCTCTCTAATTTTAATTAGTGCTCATTTCTGTCCAATAGTTCAACCGTTAAATATCTATTTTAAAACACTTTGGGCTGGAGTAGCATCACAATGTATTTTTATTTTGGCCATCGTCAACACTGAATCCAATCCACTGCTGTGCTTGTTGCAAAATATTCCAATTCTTAGTCCAGTAAATTGTGGTTTAAATCACGCATTGCATGACCTTAGCCACTGTAAAACACCACACCAAATAAGCAATCAGCTAGCATAGTTAAAAATAAAACTGCTATTTGAAAGGAGTTTCAGGCAACTGATGTTTATAACTGTCTAGGAAGCAACAACATCCATTGAATATTAGCTGCAGTGGAAAAGCACCTGGGCATTTGAAAAAAATACTCATAACTGACAGAACCACAATCTACTGCAGTAGGAACGTTCATTAAATTCTACATTGTGCAGATTTGGAGAGCAATAGTATGGCTATGCCATTACTACCAGTACACTTGCTAAACTGTTAATAAAAACTGTACACTTGGTAAAATAAGTAGTGAACTGTGATCTGTCAATGAAAAACAAATCTGAGCTAGACATCTTAAAAACAAAGCTGTTGGCTGCTTAAGTTGCAGGTGGTGTTCAAAATTATACCCAGTGGTTGTTTAACACATGGTCATCTCTCTTTTCAGTCATGTCATAAAGGAACTATTTGAAATTGGAATGAACACCCCTTCTCTGCATCAGATAACTGATTGGACTATATTGCAAAGGATGCTGGAATTGCCCAGGTAAAATCCCTCAAATTTCTTTCAGTTCCCCCCTTCCCACACCAAGGCACTGCCACATACTGAATAGTTTTATAGGAACTGGTGCCTTGTCTAAATTTGGCTATTCTTTGGCAAAGCAAGATACTTGCTAGTGAGTTATATTCCATTGATGGCAAAGCAGCCAAGCTTAATTTCATTCTCGCTAATGTCCACAGGTGCTGTTCCCATCAAGAATCGCCAGGTTACAAATCAGGAGTGCACTAAGTTTCCACTTTCATCCTTCTTTTGGATATTAAGCCAAACCAACCATAGCTTGATACTGGCTAAATCAATACAGAAAAGAAAACTAGAATCTTCCTGATCTGTATGACTCAGTATTTTCATCCTCTTCAGGGTGCAGGAGAAAAAGGATGAAAAGGCAACTCTGCAGAACAGACTAGATCACACATACAATGTCACATTTCCAAGCTTAGTTCACTTAGAAATTCAAACAGGAAAAAAAAAAGTTTCAAATTTACCTGTAACAATTTTGCAAGCGCTGAGCAAAACCTATCAGAAAATATCTCCAGTTAATCCCAGATCTGTGTTGCATTAGATCAGGCTCATGGAAGTGAAATGCTGCAAGTAGCAAGGTGAGGAGGATAGGACATTAAAGTAGAAAAAAGAAACGGCCAGTGATCCTGATGAAAGTGAAGATAATTCTCAAGAATCAGTAATAATGTTGCTTTCCTTATGAGAAAGGGTCTTCAGTTGTACACCTCAAACCACAGAAAAACTGTCACGGCAGGTGCTGGAGCTGTCAATGCTTATTGCAAGATACCCCAGCACAAATCTCCACCTTCAAAGGAGGAAGCTGTAGAGAGGGAATGAAAAACATTATAGAAAGGAAGGCTTGAACAGGAGAAAAAAAAATTCAAACTTCATAGAGTCAAAGTTACACAGCACAGAAACAGGCCCTTTGGCCCATCGCATCTGTGCTGGCCATCAAAACCCATCTATTCTAATCCCATTTTCCAACACTTGGCCCGTAGCCCTGTATGCTATGGCATTTCAAGTGCTCATCTAAATACTTAAGTGTTGTGAGGGTTCCTGCCTCTACCACCCCCTCTGGCAGTGTTCCAACAAGCCTCTGGGTGAAAAAATATTTTCTCAAATCCCCTCTAAACCTCCTGCCCCTTAACTTAAATCTATGCCCCCTGGTTATTGGGAAGGTTTCTTCCTATCTACCCTATCTATGCCCCTCATAATTTTGTATACCTCTATCAGGTCCCCCCCTCAGCCTTCTCTGCTCTAAGGAAAACAACCCTAGCTTATCCAGTCTCTTCATAGCTGAAACGCTTCAGACCAGGCAACATCGTGGTGAATCTTCTCTGCACTCTCTCCAGTGCAATCAAATCCTTCCTATAATGTGGTGACCAGAACTGCACATAGTGCTCCTAGGCTGTGGCCTAGTATTTTAGACAACTGCAACATAACCTGCCTGCTCTTATATTCCATGCCTCTGCTGACAAAGGCAAGTATCCCATATGCCTTCTTAACCACCTTATCTACCTGTGCTGCTGCCTTCAGGGATCTATGGACATCTACTTCCTCGGGTCCTACCATTCATTGTGTACTCCCAAAATACATCACCTCACTTCTCTGGATTAAATTCCATTTGCCACTGCACTGCCCATTTTACCAGCCCATCTATATCGTCCGGTAATCTAAGGCTTTCCTCCTCACTATTTGTGATACGACGAATTTTAGTCTTGAAGGAAAATGGCAAACACGTTTTAAAGTAGCATCGTAGTCAAGACTGTTCCCTTCAGGAATTTATCCCTGCTTGGAGATTTTTCTTTATATACAGAAGCTTAAAATAAAATTTAGAATGTAAATCTGAGCTTCAGTTGCAAACAAGGGCAAATATAAATTCTCCAACATCCAAGACACCACCTTGGCAGCAAAAAATTACAAAGTGCTTTAATAGTCTTGGAATAGCATTTAAAATAGCATTAATTATTATATATTCACAATGTGTGTATATAGGTCTTGGTTGAAATTTCTTTTGCATTTCTCAAATGAATTTGAAATATTCACTCTCACTTTCCAGAAATGTTTGCTCTCTTGTGTCATGCACTTATATCTAATGCTTGTTTCTCTCTGGCAACCATTAGGCAGCAGCTAAATTGTCTAAAGTGCTCTAATTATTTGTGCCCTCTCAACTGGCCCATGGGGAAAAATAACCAGCCTCTGTTAGGTAAGGCCACAGCACAGAACTACCACTCAACGTGAGTGTGTCCAGGTCAGATGACTTCCATTTAACACAACCAATGTGCATCAAAATCTCTCTAAAATCAGTGTGCTGGTTATACCAGACCAAAACCGACAAGGAAAATAATAGCCAATAGATTGCTTATAATGGTGGATTGATACATCCCAAGACATGTAGTCCAAAAGCATGGAAACACAAGTCAAGCGTTAAACTGGTGGCTCAAACTATTTTCTTTGCAATTCTAGACCAATTACAAATTCAAAATCAAATCATCTTAAGTGGAATTATCCTTTTAAGAAGTGGTATTTTGGCTAAATAGTAACAGTTAAAAAAACTAAATGCTGAGGGTAAAGGTACGCAGGGGCATAAGAGGAGGATTGGGCCATTTAGCTAGAGTCTGTTTTGCCATTCAAAAGATCATGGCTGATCTGTGACATAACTCCAAAATACCACATTTGCCCTTATCCCTTAATACTTCTGGTTTCCAAAAATCTCATTTTAAATTCAGCTTCTTAAAGAGGCTTAAAAAAAGAGGTTGTAACTGATCAATGATACCGATTTTTTTTACCAATGATCTTTTCATTGAGAACTGTCAGCGTGACATCAGTCATCTCAATTTCTCTGCTCCTCTCACCCACTCTAACTTGTCTCTCTCTGAACTTGCTGCACTCCGTTCTCTCAGGTACAACCCTGACATTATCAAACCTGCTGACAAGGGTGGTGCTGTTGTTGTCTGGCACACTGACCTCTACCTCGCAGAGGCTGAGCGTCAACTCGCAGACACTTCCAACCTCCCCCTGGATCATGACCCCACCACAGAACATCAAACCATTGTTTCTAGGACTGTCACTGACCTCATCTCCTCTGGAGATATTCCTTCCACAGCTTCCAATCTCATGGTTTCCCAACCTCAGACAGCCCGCTATCTCCTACCCAAAATCCACAAACGGACTGTCCAGACCGATCGAGTCAGGCTGTTCCTGCCCCACGGAACTCATTTCTTGCTATCTTGACTCTATTCTCTCTCCCCTCGTCTTCCCACCAACATCCGCTATTCCTCTGACACACTACATCATATCAACAATTTCCAGTTACCTGACCCCAACCGCCTCCTCTTCACCATGGATGTTCAATCCCTCTACACTTACATCCCCCATAGGGATGGTCTGATGGCTCTCCGCTTCTTCCTCGAACAGAGGCCTGAACAATCCCCATCCACCACTACTCTCCTCCGTCTGGCTGAACTTGTTCTCTCACTGCACAATTTCTCCTTAAACTTGTCTCACTTCCTCCAAATGAACGGTGTGGCTATGGGTACTGCATGGGTCCCAGTTATGCCTGTCTCTTTATGGGGTATGTGGAACATTCCTTGTTCTAGTCCTACTCCAGCCCCCTCCCACAACTCTTTCTCCGGTACATCGATGACTGCTTCGGTGCTGCTTCATGCTCTCGTCTGGACCTTGAACAATTTATTAATTTTGCTTCCAAATTCCACCCCTCCATCACTGTCACATGGTTCATCTCTGACACTTCCCTTACCTTCCTTGACCTCGCTGTCTCAATTTCTGGTGATAGACTGTCCACCAATATTCATTACAAGCCTACCGACTCCCACAGCTACCTCGACTACAGCTCCTTGCACCCCGCTTCCTGTAAGGACTCCATCCCATTCTCTCAGTTCCTTCGCCTCTGTCACATCTGTTCTCATGATGCCACTTTCAAAAACAGTTCCTATGACGTGTCTTCCTTCTTCCTTAACCAAGGTTTTCCACATGGTGGTTGACAGGGCCCTGAACCGTGTCTGGCCCATCTCCCGCACATCCGCCCTCACACCTTCCTCTCCCTCCCAGAACCATGATAGGGTCTCCCTTGTCCTCACTTATCACTCCACCAGCCTCCGCATTCAAAGGATCATCCTCTACCATTTCCACCAACTCCAGCATGATGCCACTACCAAACAAATCTTCCCTTCATCCCCTGGCGGCATTCCGCAGGGATCATTCCCTCCAGGACACCCTGGTCCACTCCTCCATTACCCCCTACCCCTCAACCCCTTCCCACAGCACCTTCCCACGCAACCAAAGATGCAACACCTGCCCCTTTACTTCCCCCCTCCTCATCGTCCAAGGGCCCAAACACTCATTTCATGTGAAGCAGCATTTCACTTACACTTCCCTCAACTTAGTCTACTGCATTCGTTGCTCCCAATGCGGTTTCCTCTACATTGGAGAGACCAAACGCAGACTGGGTGACCACTTTGCGGAACACCTTCGGTCTGTTCGCAAGCATTACCCAGACCTCCGTGTCACTTGCCATTTCAACACACCACCCTGCTCTCATGCCCACATGTCTGTCCTTGGCCTGCTGCAATATTCCAGTGAAGCTCAACGCAAACTGGAGGAACAGCATCTCATCTTCCAACTAGGCACTTTACAGCCTTCCGGACTGAATATTGAGCTCAACAACTTTAGATCATGAACTCTCTCCTCCATCTCCACCCCCTTTTTCCAATAATTTATATAGAATTTTCTTTTCCCACCTATTTCCATTATTTTTAAATGAATTTCCATCCATTGTTTTATCTCTATTTTTAGCCTATTTCGAACCCTTCCCCCCACCCCACCCCAACTAGGGCTATCTGTAACAAAAACAGAAATACCTGGAAAAACTCAGCAGGTCTGGCAGCATCGGCGGAGAAGAGCAAAGTTGACGTTTCGAGTCCTCATGACCCTTCAAGAGAACTAAGTAGAAATAGGAAAGGGGTGAAATATAAGCTGGTTGGGGGCGAGGGGGAGGTTGGGACAAGCAAGCAGTGATAGGAGATAACCAAAAGATGCCACAGACAAAAGAACAAAGGTGTTGAAGGTGGTGATATTATCTAAAAGAATGTGTTAATAAAGAGTGGAGAGCAGGACAAGCAAGGTAGCTCTAGTGGGGGTGGGGTAAAATAAGTGATGGGTGGAATACATTTAAAAATAATGGAAATAGGTGGGTAAAAGAAAAATCTATATAAATTATTGGAAAAAAAAAGGGAGGGGGAAGAAACAGAAAAGGGATGGGGATGGAGGAAGGAGTTCAAGATCTAAAATTGTTGAACTCAATATTCAGGCAAGAAGGCTGTAAAGTGCCTAGTCAGAAGATGAGGTGCTGTTCCTCCAATGTGTGTTGAGCTTCACTGGAACAATGCAGCAAGCCAAGGACAGACATGTGGGCAAGAGAGCAGGGTGGAGTGTTAAAATGGCAAGTGACAAGGAGGTCTGGGTAATGCTTGCGGACAGACCGAAGGTGTTCTGCAAAGTTGTCGCCCAGTCTGCGTTTGGTCTCTCCAATGTAGAGGAAACCGCATTGGGAGCAACTAATGCAGTAGACTAATTTGGGGGAAATGCAAGTGAAATGCTGCTTCACTTGGAAGGAGTGTTTGGGCCCTTGGACGGTGAGGAGAGAGGAAGTGAAGGGGCAGGTGTTGCACATTTTGCGTTTGCATGGGGAGGTGCCGTAGGTGGGGGTTGGTTGAGGAGTTGGGAGTGATGGAGGAGTGGACCAGGGTGTCACAGAGGGAACGATCCCTATGGAATGCCACCAGGGAGGGTGAAGGGAAGATGTGTTTGGTGGTGGCATCATGCTGGAGTTGGCAGAAATGGCAGAGGATGATTCCTTGAATGCGGAAGCTGGTGGTGTGATAAGTGAGGACAAGGGGACCCTATCATGTTTCTGGGAGGGAGAAGGCGTGAGGGCAGATGCGCGGGAGATGGGCTGGACACGGTTGAGGGCCCTGTCAACTAACGTGGGTGGAAAACCTCGGTTAAGGAAGAAGGAGGACATATCAGAGGAACTGTTTTTGAAGGTAGCATCATCAGAACAGATGCGACGGAGGCGAAGGAACTGAGAGAATGGGATGAAGTCCTTACAGGAAGTGGGGTGTGAGGAGATGTAGTCGAGGTAGCTGTGGGAGTCGGTAGGCTTGTAATGGATATTGTTGGACAGTTTATCACCAGAAATTGAGACAGAGAGGTCAAGGAAGGGAAGGGAAGTGCCAGAGATGGACCATGTGAAAATGATGGAGGGGTGGAGATTGGAAGCAAAATTAATAAATTTTTCCAGGTCCCCCCGAAGAGAGCATGAAGCAGCACCGAAGTAATCATCGAGGGCTATCTGTACCTCCTTGCTCATCCTTTCTACCCTTAATGTCACCATTAGCACATTTCTTAGCTAATATCACCACTGTCAACACCTCTTTGTCCTTTTGTCTATGACATCTTTTGGCAATCTCCACCCATCTTACTGGCCCTTTATCGAGTTCTACCTGTCCCACCCCCCCTTAAGCCAGCTTATATTTCACCTCTCTTTTATTTTTCCTTAGTTCTGTTGAAGAGTCACATGGACTCAAAACGTTAACTATATTCCTCTCCGCACATGCTGGCAGACCTGCTGAGTTTCCAGGTATTTTTGTTTTTGTTTTGGATTTCCAGCATCCACAAATTTTTGCTTTTATAATGATACTGATTTAATTGATATAAATACTTTATTGCACTAACTGCAGCATCAATAGCGCTAGCTGTCAAATCTAGAAACCTTCAACAGAGTACTTGAAAACAACACTGACCAGAATACTAAACAGTTTCCCACTACAATATTCCACAGATGCCAAAACTTTATCCAACGACTGTACAGGAAGTTGCCCAGGGAAACAGCAAAAATGTCTTAGCCAACAGTCATAAGCATATAACCATCATCTGCAAAAACCAGGTACTGTAAAATTCTACAAGTCTACACATTTTAACCACTATAATATTGTATATTAGAATGCCATATGGCCACAGTAAAGAGGTTAGTTACGGACACTAATCATTCAACTTAATGCCACCTCTTTCTGGCACTTACCGAACTGACTTTTCATGTTGTAGGTTACTAAATTTTGGCTGAAGTATAAACCTCAGCATCTTTTAATTAAGTTTTGTAATTTTCCAAGAGGGAATGCTGCGTTTGGCCTAATTTCAGAATCACAGAATATCACAGTGCAGAAGAGGCCCTTCGGCCCTTTAAGTCTGCACCGACACATGAGAAACACCTGACCTACCTACCTAATCCCATTTACCAGCACTTGGCCCATAACCTTGAATGTTATGCCGTGCCAAGTGCTCATCCAGGTACTTTTTTAAAAGGAAGAGAGTCAACCCGCCTCCACCACCCTCCCAGGCAGCGCATTCCTGACCGTCGCCACTCTCTGGGTGAAAAGATTTTCCTCACATCCCCCCTAAACCTCCTGTCCCTCACCTTGAACTTGTGTCCCCTCGTGACTGACCCTTCAACCAGGGGGAACAGCTACTCCCTATCCACCCAGTCCATGCCCCTCAATCAGGTCGCTCCTCAGTCTTCTCTGCTCCAATGAAAACAACCCAAGTCTATCCAACCTCTCTTCAAAACTTAAATGTTTCATCACAGGCAACATCCTGGTGAATCTCCTCTGCATCCTCTCCAGTGCAATCACATCCTTCCTGTAATGTAGTGACCAGAGCTGCACACAGTACTCCAGCTATGGCCTCACCAAGGTTCTATACAACTCCAACATGACCTCCCTACTTTTGTAATCTATGCCTCAATTGTTAAAGGCAAGTGTCCCATATGCCTTTTTCACCACCCCACTGACATGCCCCTCTGCCTTCAGATATCTATGGACACACACGCCAAGGTCCATTTGTTCCTCAGGCCTTCCTAGTGTCATGCTGTTCATTGAATACTTCCTTGTCAAATTACTCCTTCCAAAGTGTATCACCTCTCACTTTTCAGGGTTAAATTCCATCTGCCACTTATCTGCCCATTTGACCATCCCGTCTATATCGTCCTGTAGCCCAAGACACTCAACCTCACTGTTAACCATCCGGCCAATCTTTGTGTCATCCACAAACTGACTAACCCACCACCCACACAGTCATCTATGTCGTTTATTTAAAAGCCGAATTATAGGGGACCCAGCACAGATCCCTGTGGTATGCCACTGGACACTGGCTTCCAGTCACTAAAGCATCCTGTCATCACCCTCTGCCTCCTACTACTAAGCCCTATTTGAATCCACCTTATCAAATTACCCTGTATCCCATGTGCATTTGCCTTCTTAAGTCTCCCATGTGGGACCTTATCAAAGGCTTTGCTGAAATCCATATAAACTACATCAACTACACTACTCTCATCTACATACCTGATCACCTCCTCAAAAAATTCAATCAAATTTGTTAGGCATGACCTCCCTCTGACAAAGCCATGCTGAACTATCCCTGATCAAACCTTGCCTCTCCAAGTGGAAATAGATACTCTCCTTAAGAACGTTCTCCAATAGTTTCCCGGCCACTGACGTGAGATTCACTGGCCTGTAGTTCCCTGGCTTATCTCTACAACCCTTCTTAAATAGCGGAACCACATTAGCTGTTCTCCAGCACCTCCCCCATGGCCAGAGAGGAATTAAAAATTTGGGTCAGAGCCCCTGCGATCTCCTCCCTTACCTCCCCCAGCAGTCTGGGACACAAATCATCCAGATCTGGAGATTTGTCCACTTTTAAGCCTGCCAACACCTCCAATACCTGTCACTCCCTATATCAATTTGCTCAAGAACCTCACAGTCTCTCTCTCAGAGTTTGATAACTTCATCCTCATTCTCTTGGGTGAATTCAACACTCTACCGATGTCCTCTGGCTCCACCCATAGATTGCCCCCATGGTCCCTAACAGAATCACAGAATGTCAGTGCAGAAGAGGCCCTTCGGCCCATTGAGTCCGCATCAACATATGAGAAACACCTGACCTATCTAATTCCATTTACCAGCGTATGGCCCATAGCTTTGAATGTTATGATGTGCCAAGTGCTCATCCAGGTACTTTTTAAAGGATCTGAGGCAACCTACCTCCACCACCCTTTCAGGCAGTGCATTCTAGACCTTCGCCACCCTCTGGGTAAAAAGGTTTTTCCTCACATTCCCCCTAAACCTCCTGCCCCTCACCTTGAACTTGTGTCTGACCCGTCAATTAAGGGGAACAGCTGCTCCCTATCCACGCCCCTCAATCTTGCACGTATCGATCAGGTCACGCCTCAGTCTTCTCTGCTCCAACGAAAACGACCCTAGGCCCTACCCTTTCCCTGGTTATCCTCTTCCCATTAATATACTTATAGAATATCTTGGGATTTTCCCCACTTTTCCTTCTAAGTTCCCTAAATGGCTGTGGGGTGGGGAGCAGAGTGTACAGGAGTTATATGAGGACAGGTTTAAATGGACCAGCTGGACTTTTCCTGACTTTGGTGTTTATATTTTTGAATGTATCATGATCCCTTGGAGACCAATAACCAAAAAGAACAGAACTTACCAAACAACCCCAATGGAGGAAACCTATGGCCAAAATTTTTAAATTTTCACATATCAAACCAAAATCAACATAAATTGAACGAGTTAACAGGCAAATTGTTTTAGTTTTCCTTACAATTAGGGACTGCTGCAAATAGATTTTGAAACTAAAGTCAGTGCAGACAACAGATCGCACACACTTGCCCAAAGTCTCTCAAACACTGGGTTTCACAGTACATATGCTAGCTTCTGGCACATCAATTCAAAGCAGCCACAGCAGTAGTTAGATCTATCCTTAGGCGGTGAACTTCTGGTCTCAGCAATGTCATTCTAAAATAAGCTACGCTCAAAACATTCACAAAGTGGGGCCTATTGCATTGAGGAGAATGAAATGAGTTTACAACCAAATTTTTTCCGCAAAACTTCCTATTTTTCCATTTGGCTACCTGTAATATGTATCATGTTACAAGTAAACCAGAATCAGTTTTATGCCTCCATTGATCCTTTATAACCAGCAAGAACCTGCAATGGCTGTAGTCAACTTCCCTAAACTGAACACCTTTCAAACATGTTCATAGCAAGAATTTCCACAATAATGCAAGAAATACTCAGTAATTTGCTCATTTAGTACAATTTCCCTCCTACAGCATCCACAATCGAAGCGGTTGAGGCACCCATTCAAAACTGATGCTGCCCTCAAACCAACTGTTGGACAATGCAGAAACATGGCACAAGGCCACTCTAAAGTTTTCAATGCACAAAGAAATGAACACCTCTGATATTATTGTTACACTAAAGATTGATCATTCTTAACAACTGAAGATGCATGCACTCCTTCCTTTATGGCAAAGAATACTAGCGTTCTAGTGAGCTGCACCACTAAACCACCATTAAAATTCTTGACCACTTCTTTAATCTCCAATTTCCTTTTTTGATGAGAATACAATGAATCACAAGGTCATCCTGAGTTTCTGGCAGCAATTTCATTCCACACTGCCAAAAGTGATCAAGCTAGCAACTGGAGCAATGTAGCAATTGTGGTGCCAGTCCGAAACCAAAGGCCATGAATTTAGACTGGTTATCAATAATTTTACTAATCTGTGGGATGGTAGGAAAGAAAAAACAAAGACATTACAAAAATGGCCAGATTGTCATTAAACTAATGTGTTTCAGGCAAGAGAAGCTACCTAGCCTGGATTACACAATACATAATGGACTTGATGTCTCAGGTGCACAAATCATTGCTTCTTATTACCATCAGCTCAGTGTGACTGGGGATGGGCAATAAACATGACCTTGTCAGCACTGCCCATACCCAGAGAATAAAAGGATAATTTGAAACAGTTTGTCCCTCTTGCAAGATGCAACACCAAAAAAATTTCCACCAGCTAGTCTGAGAACTAATGAGACACCAGTTCGTTTGGCCCAAGTTCCAGAAATGGTAAGTAGGGGCAAAGCAACCCCCCCTTGAACACACCAATATGAAATGAGCTTAACTGCAAAAATGAGATCTGTTATGCCACTGTGCACTTTTGACAAAAGTCAACCTTCTGGAAACAGCTTTCTGCTCCATCACCTATCACACTGCATTGCATCACTGAAGGACATTCATGGTTAAATCCAATTTGCAAACAACTGTCTACCTGAACTACACAATCACATGCCTGTCTCTAACCGTTGCAATATAATTCCACCAAACCAGTCCATTAAATTTGGAGCATTTTCTCCACATATGTAACAGGATCCATTGTCGATTGCATTATGTTGGAACATATTCTAGTCATTTAAAAAGCAATATTTAATATTTTTCAATTATAAAAACCCAAGTTTTTTTGGCTGAGGGTTCGGTTGGTGGGTGGTTTGGGGGGGGGGGGGGGGAAGGAGAGAGAGAGAGAGAGATAGAGAGAGAGAAGAGAGAACATTTATAACAGCTGCAAATAACTGCCATTAAAAACTGAACCCAGAAAGACTACCATTCAATTGACCTCCTCTGACAGACTCAAATCATATTATACAGCTGGGTGGCTCGAGTAGAACACAACTGGTTCTGGTATCAAGCTTTGTCAGAGTCTTCAAGTTTTATAATCAAACTAAAAAAAGGGAAGGGCAATGTCAGATAGTCCGATATTCTCAATACAACTCAGTTATAGCTTAAGGGCTTTCAGTTTCTTGTTCACAACAGAAACCATGAGTAAAATGGTGACCAACCTCATCCTTTCACAAGATGACTTGAAAGGGGGATTATCTACAGCTGAAATATTGCAATTTCATAGAAATCAGATTACAATGTGAATATTTAAACAGCAGTATTAGTATTTAGGAGAAAATAAAATAAGATGGGGGAAAAGAAAAAAATTCTGAACATTAACTGTTTCTAATCTGTGCTGTTAACAGTTTATACAATTGACCACAGAGCCCCCAGGATGGGGACGAAGTTAGAGCTGGGGTTCCACTTACCATTGTAATCCAGTTACTCCTCCTGTAGAGTGCACCTATGAACAGGATACTGCTGCGCTATGATACCCACCCAACTGTGTGCATCACCTACGCTCAATTATTAAGGAAGACCACTTATGCAAGGCACTGGAGGATCATAGCGATATTTACTTCACTATGATTCAATACCTTCCGGCATTAAAAAAATTATGGAGTTTTCAAAGAAATGGGCTAAAAAAAAGGGCCTCAGCTCTCTGGACTCTGACTTAAATCTAGCCCACACTGATAGGAAACACAAGTTGTCAGTCTAATAGCTGTTGCCTTCCCACAAGTGGGTTTAGGTTCCACTGTACAAAGTTGGTCACAAATGACAATTTCACTTGACAGGCCATGGGAAAAGAAAAAAATTATACAATAGGGAACTCCACTCAGATTACATCTGAAGCATATTAGCATATGGAGCTTCACTCTTTCCGTGCTGTGTCTGGAAGCGTTGATATGTGTATCTGAAAGGACGCCTGCTCCACACCCAAACATCTTCCACATCAAGTATGTAAGGGAGGTGGGGGTGTGGTAAGAGGTGAAATCTATGTTTTCTGCATAATATTTGTTAGAGTATAAACGATAGCATTCACCTTTAAAATGGAAGTTCTGTAACAAACATTGCAGGGAATACTGAAAACTTTCATCCGTTTAAGTTTATAGAACGTGTGATCACTCAATGGAATTGCACATTATTTCTGACTAAGCAAATTTTAAGTTTTCCATTCAAAACCAATCCACATATACTTGAGGCAAGAGTCATAAACAATGCCCCAAAATAAGACATGTTGCTACATCTTTGAAATCAAGTTAGATCAGGTCATGGAATGTATAAAAAAATTAGGCAAATCGGTTAAACAAGAATCACATTCCTCCCTGCCCTTAAGCTATATCTGGGACATGCTCACTATTTCCACTTCCTGGTATGACATGGGAGTTATATTAAAGAAAGTCTCATTTATCAGGTAAATCTAGCTTAATTTCAGCAAGAAAGACAACACCCAACAAAAATCATAAGTAGAGCAGCATAGGAATAAAATTGCACTAATATCCGGAGCAATCCAATGAAATCTTTCCAGTAAGTTTCACATCCCAGATGTAAAGTGCAGAAAACTTGGGGTTTATCCTCAGACTAAGCTTGATTCAAGAGAAAATCCATGATGAAAGCAAAGATATTATGTGCAAACTTGAGGGGAGCTCCATGATGCAAGACCAATTAATTGACGTTAAAACTGAAAATTCAAAGATAGCCCCTTGCAATCCACATAAAACCTTGTTCCATAAAGGAAATGGTCTTTCAAGACATGTCAGAATAAAAAGGGCAAGTTTATACAACTATAGATCTTGTGATGGAAGTAAAATTAAAATGTCTACAAATGGGCTCTTAATAGGAATATGGTATGGGCCAGAGGAAAAACCCAAGAATCAAAAAAGTTATACTCCAATGGTAATTTAAAAAGGTAGATTTTTTCCCCTCTCACCCCTCCTCAGTATTCTGACATCATTCAGCTAATTTTCAACACCAATAAATTGTGCGTCTGCACCTGTAACATTTTCCCTTTCTTGGGAACATTCAATAGAAGATACTTCACAATTAGGTTTGCACTGAGGGCAAAGTTAACAGATGCAAAAAAATATAGTTACATGCTTAGCACTAATACAACAGTAACACGAAAAAATTTAGTTACAAATATAAATATTTTTCTGTTGAACATTTTTTGAATGGCTCACATTTCCATTAGAATGATATTGCAGTACTGCTTAAATCTAGAGATAGAGAAACAGAGAGGGTGTACTTTTTCTTCTGTTCTTGGTTTTTGGAATTTCACCCCCTGCCACCCCTATTCTGATTGATATATATCACATGCAGGTTTCTAAAAAGTAGCATGTGAGCTATGTACACCTACTAGCACAATCACTACCACTTTATAGTTAAGCAACAATTACAAGTATCCAACACACAAGTTAAAATAAAGGGAAGCACTTTAGATTCATTCTCTGTTCCCTTTAATAAAGTGGAGGTAAAAGGGGATGGGGGCAGGGACAACATCAACCCTGGATTGCTAATTCAACTTCAGCAAGTGAAAAAGCAATATTTGTAACTATAGAATCACAAGTGGCCGTTCAGCCTATCATGTTGATACCAGCTCTTTCAAAGAGTTATCCAATTACTCCCTCTCTTTATCCATAGTTCTGCAAATCTTTGCCTTTCAAGTACATATCCAAATCAGATACTACCAAATCTGCTTTCACCATCCTTTCGGACAGTGCATTCCAAATCATAATGCACTGTGAGAAAAATAATCCTTTAGCTCTTCGGTTCTTTTGCCAATTACTTAAATTGGTGTCATCTGGTTACTGACCCTCCTGCCAGTGCAACCAATTTATCATCAATACCCCTCAATTTTGAACATCTCTACTGAAACTCTCCTTAACTGTCTCCAAGCAGGGCAATCTCAATTTTTGTAATCGCTCTTCATAACTCTCATCCCTGGCACCATTCTCAAATGCAGCCATTGCAAACACCTTAAATCAAAAAGACAGGAAAACAGGTTTTTAAAAGAAAACTGGACTTGGTGACCTGTATCCAGAGCTGAGTGAAGAGCCTAATCAACATGTTAAGGCTAGTTGATGAAAGAATTTCTATTTATCAGTCTGAATATTATCCCTTCCTGCACTCTACAAAACAAGGTTACTACCTTGACAAGTTGACTGAAAAGCTTCCTATCCTTGAAAATGTCCACTAGGTTCTGTTTTAATTCCCCACCCACAAAGTTAGCACTTTCTCATGTCCCACAATTTGGATTAGAACAGTTGACACTTGCAGTCACAAACTTAGCAATTTTGAACCCTCATTATGATGGCTACTTATTCATTCCAGACTAGAGGCTGACCTTCCTGCTACAATTTTCAAACACATTTTGCAAATAAAGAGATGCTAAGGAACACACTAGCTCCATAGAACCTGATTTTTGTTGTTTAGTCCTAATGCAGAGAAACAGGTACAGTATTACATTGAAAGGGTTAAAAGCTGCTAAAACCTGAATCACTCAATCATTTGACATTGGAACACATTTTTAGGTCTTAAAGAAATTCACTGGCATCTGTGGGATCTTTGCAGATCTGGATATCCAACTGTACAAATTACAGGGGTAAATGGAATGTTTAACTATTGCCAGTTACTGTGCTCTCTTCCAATATTTCTAGGACTATTCAACAGCGAATAACTGACAACTAGAGCAATGGACTTCAGTATTTTCAATATAACTTTAACCATCACTCTTGGACCCAATTTACTCATGCAATACTTACAGAATGCAGAGTTTGTATTTCCTTGTTTTTGTTTCATTTTGCAGAGTGGGAAGGGAATTGTGGTTCACTCAGAATGGACTACACAAGTGCAAATACCCTGAAAATGGAGAAATGTATAATTCTACAACTGAAGGGGACACTTTCTGGAATTACACACTAATGGACCCAACACAGGTTTGCAAAATACAGTTCAAGGAGGATCTCTACAGATACAAACACTGCAAAACATCACCATAAAGACCATTCATTCTACATTTTTAAACTTTGCATCATGTGGTAACACATCTGTACTGTTCTATTTAAAAATCAGACAGCTTCTCCCCTACCCCAGCATCTAAAGTATTCCATTCCTCATCTTAATAAGTTCTTATAAATAACTTCAACTCAGCAACTTCATCCTTGTAAAACAGCTGATACCAATGAAGTGTATACACAAGATACATACTGCTCTGTAGCAGTTCCCTTTCAAGACAATGGCTTCAGAGCAATTTACCAATCTGTATAAAAAATACTGGCAAAAAGGTAATTTGCTAATCCAAGTGACAACAGTATTGGTGATGACTGTCTTTAAAGTGTGCACACATTAAAAAAGGCAAGTTTAAATTCACACAACATTAAAAGCACAATCCCAAGAGTGGGCTGGGATTAATGTATTTAGCACATCAAAGACAACAGTAAGAAAAGGGGAAGGGAGGGTGGAAGGCTAATCAGTAGTTGAATTAAAACAAGGCTGAGTATTTCGAATTGCATCAAGAAAAAAAGTCAACATGCAACTAAAAGCTTTGCACTATGCCCCGGATTTGTTTCGCAACAAACTCTTTTTTAAGTAGCTGACTCAGTACATGATTCACTCATTATGTTGTTATGCAGCAACCTTTTAAAAAAAAAATCAAGTTTTAACTGCTCCAAAGTCAAATTTTAAAAAAAAGAAACAAAACATAAATGGGGGACAATGTACCATTTAAAAGCTCCCCAATAAGTTGAACCTAACCTCCCTCCCTCCCTGGGATGTCGATTTTAAAAGTTCTCCTCCATCAGTGAGGGTTTAATTCTCCCTGTTGAAGTTCTCAGTGAGGTGGGGATTAGATTTCACCGAGGTTTACAGGGTGGAAATGCCCAATTCGGCTGCCCACTTAAACTTGGCCCGACTCTGGTAGCGGACACACCGATGAAAATTACCTCAGGTGGATTCAACAGCCCCAACTTTCACCTCCCCCCCCCCGCCCCCCGCCCGCCGGTCCACCGACCGGCCGCAACAGCAGATACTCACTCGGCGGGAATGCGGGTCCGAAGCGAAGCGGCCAATATTCCTTCCCTCCAACTCTTGACTTCACTTCCCACCCCCCACTCACTTCACTTCACTTCACTTCACTTCAGGTTAAAAAAAACGCCAGGCCCAAGCCTCGGCCTCCACTTCCGCTTTCACATCTCCGACCCGCCCATTCCCCGCTTCCGGACATGCGCAGACAACAGCCGGGAGGGGTGAGGTGGGGGGGGGGGGGAGCGGAAACATTCGGCTCCTCCTTGATTGACGTCACCCACCGCCGATCAGCGACGGGGAGAGGCGGACACCACGCGAGGTCGGGTGAGGCCCCGGCCGCCAATGGCGCGGCCGCGCCTGGTCGGAGACGAGCCAATCGGAGCGGCGCTCGAGCATTTCGGGAGTTGTAGTCCGGTGGCGGTGGCTTTGGGCGGAGGGACTACAATACCCAGAGGGCGCAGCGGGTAGGCCCCTCATGCTCCTTTCTTGTAGAGTTAGGGTTGATTGACAGGTGCAGTCCATTGTTAGCTTAGGCAGCCTGGACCAGGTTTGCAGAGTATTTAAGGGTGATTTGGAAAAATAACATTTGTAATTACCGAGGTGCATATCTATGTGTATATAAATATGCAATAACATATTGTCAATTAGTCTTTTGCAAACCTGGCAATAGAATCATAGAATGGTTACAGCATGGGAGGCCATTCGGCCCATCCTGACCATGCAGACTTCTACGTGATCAAATCTCCAAATGCCATGTCCCTGCCTTTTACCTGTAGCCCCGCACATTTTGCCTTTTCAGAAAATGTTCCAATTCCCTATTGAAAGTCCCGATTGAATCTGGCCCCATCACACTCTCAGGCAATTATTTCTAATATTCATGCAAAACAGTGGGGGTAAAATAGGCAAATGGCTTTGTTCAATGTTGCATCCCGCCTTTACAGAAACTCCTCACCATGTTTAAGAGCCTGCAAACCAGTCCACACAGGAAAAAATTCTGTTTGCCTGATATTTTCTCATAGCAGCACTTCCCATTTACCTCAGTGTGGAGAGCTCTGATTTTGATAAATAAACCAAATAAAATATATATAGAATTACAAGACATTATAAGACAGAAACTGGATATTCGGCTCAATGAGTCTAGATTGATGTTTATCCTCCATGCATCTTTCAGTCTCACAATCACCTAACTCTCACATTTGGTCTATTGCCTCTGCCCTCTTGTACTAGATCTCTATAGTACTGGAGGCAGCTGTTTCTATTACACTGTCCCATTCCTTTATAATTTTGAACACCTCTATAAAGTCACCCATAATCTCCTCTGCTCTTGGCCTTAAATTCTCAAGTCTTTCATCATATGGGTTTTCTCCCATATGAGCTGCGTTCTAATGGATCTGTGCTGTACCCCTTCTCTTGCCTGAGCATCCTTATGGTGTTTAGCCCAAAGCTCCAGTGCTCCAACTGATATTACTAAAGTTTTTTTTTGTATTTTGAATGTTGCTTTCATGCAATCAAAGTTGACTTGCCAACCAATCACCACCCTTTTCTCCTGCAGTGATTATTTGAAATTTGGCATTCTTGCATTTGTCCTAATGAGTACAATATGAAAAGCTTCGGTACCATGTCTCTTTTTTCAGCAACACTATAGTTTTATATAGATTCACCATCATGCCTTGACTCTTATCTTCTCCAGATAAAACACAATGGGTCAATTCTGACTTTTGGACAACTGGCAGAGTGTGTTGGCTGGGCCACCTATTTCGGTAGCAAAGAGGGCCCCTTGATTTTGAGGCTCTGGCCTCATTTAAATTTGGTATCAAACAAACATCCCAAGGTAGCGTAATGGATCGAGGCCTCAAGATCAGGTCGGTATGGCTGCCTGAAAAGGTGAGTTGCCAGGTGAGGAATAGCGGTCGGGGGGGTGGTGGTTGTGGTGCAGCAGCAGGCCATCTTATTTTTGTGGACCTCATAGGTGCACTCCTGGAGCTGAGTGGGAAGAATCCCAGCCTTTCATTTCAACAAGTGAACCACAAAGGTTCGTCAACCACCAAAAGTACTCTGGAGTATAAAATGCCATAATTGCTGCATGATGGGTGGACCTCATGCGATTTCTGTCAGGAGGAGGAGGCTGATTAATTTGAGCACAACGTAAATCATCCTGAAGCCCTATTCACATTATAATTAGAACTATAGTCTTTTGTCCAATAAGGTCAACAATTAATCTTTACAAAAATCCAAAAAGTTCTTTAGACAGGAGTCATGTATTCTCTGTGTTGAACAAACCACCATGATCAACTGCTGCGCTAAAGTATCTTTTATACTTATAAGTTTTTAATTGGATTCTCAAGTAAGCCTATTCATATATACTTATGAGACTATTAGATATTTCTAAAAATATTTATTTATTTAGATGCATATTTGTACATCTATTTTATGGAAGTATACTGAAGTATATTAACCCTGGAACTGCCTTCCTCACAGTACTGTAGGTGTACCTAAACCACGTGGACTGCAACAGTTCAAGAAGATGACTCAACACCACCTTCTCAAGGGCAACTAGGGATGGGCAATAAAAGTGCCTGCCTAGCTAGCGATGCCAACGTCCGGTGAAAGAACATTTTTATCTAAATTTCCCATAGCCATTGTACATTTACTAGATGGTGCTTGCAGGAGGAATGCTTCCCGAAGAGTCATTTTCAAACACAAGCTTCCATGTCTTTATATAATTTATTAACTCCGTAAAAATGATCATGGATCATTTGCTGTGGGGGTTGAAATTTCAGCATTTTGCTGGAATTTTATTCCATTATCAGCTGTTGTTACTTTATAGAAAGGTTAATAAATCTTTTCTTTCTGCCAGTCGGTGCACCCCCTGTCTAATTCAATCTCTGAATCAGTCATTTGTAGCAAGAAATTCTCTGCCGGCCTGATTCTGTGGAGACGGGCGGGAGGGGGGTGGTCAGGGGTATAAATAAGATACATGCTGCACATATTTTGGCTAAGTTGCATTCTACCAATGTCTCCTCCAGATGTGAGTCAGCCCTGAATAGCAACTCCACCAAAATGCAGATTAAAATTAGAAAATATCAATAGACCATCATAGGGAAGAAGCCATTCTGGAATGAAGGAACCTGTTGTTTTAGTTGGAAATATTTTCAATCTCAACTAAAGAGGGAGAGGTTACTCCAGGGATCAGTCTCCAGCAGCCATACAGCCATTGGCTCTGGTTCTTAACCTGGACTGGGATTTTCTGCTCCTGTCTGCTGGGGAGGGTGATGGTGAGATTGCGGGCAAGGGGGGAGATTTTTAGCAAGAGGAACAGAAATTGGTTTCACACTGGCATGAAATCACAGCGGGATCATCCAATTGTTCCTGTCATGGTGGATAGTGAATCCTGCTGAGGCCAGCGTGAAACCGATTTGCTTCCCACTAATTCGATGCAAAGTAAGAGTTGACCAGAATTGTCCCTCCCACGCCCAATTTACTGTTTTTCCAACGGGAAAACACACCGATCCAGAACATCTCTGGACAAGTGTGACATGCAAAAGTCAGGATTTACCTTTAGGGCCTTGCCCAGATGGCTGACATTGAGGAGAAGAAGCAGCTGGAGCCCTACAGCTACTGGACCTTGGGAGGAACATGTGCATCACATGCTGGGCGGATCCTCATGCACATGGCTCCACCGCGAAGCAGCTCTCAGAAGGTGGGAGGTCTCCACGTAACAGCTTCGACTTCGCTGAGATTTTGGATCTCCTTGGACCTCGCTGATGCTTCGGAACTTCAGGGACATCGCCATGGGCTGGCACTATCTTCCAGGGTCATCACCTTGGGCTTGCACCATCTTCCAGGGTCATCGCCGTGGGCTGGCACCATCTTTCAGGGTCATCACCATGGGCTAGCATCATCTTCCAGGGTCATCGCCATGGGCTAGCAACATCTTCCAGGGTCATCGCCATGGGCTCGCACATTCTTCCATGGTCATCGCCATGGGCTCACATCATCTTCCAGGGTCATCACCATGGGAAGGTACAGATGAGCAGTGAAGGGGGCGGGGTTGGGGGGGGTGGTGGGAGAGGGAGATCTCGGTGTGAATGGAAGAGAAAGTGTAACTGTGGGGGGGGTGGGGCGTGGGTGAAGTTGGGAAGGTGGGGGGAAAAGGTGTTGTGTGGGGGGTGAAGATGGGAGGAGGTGAAGGTGTTAGGGTGGGTGAAGTTGGGTGGGGGGCAATGATGTTGGGGGGTTGAAGTTGGGAGGAGAACCAAATGTGTTGGGGGGGGTTGAAGTTGGGAGGAGTGTAAAGGTGTTGTGGGTGAAGTTGGGAGAGGGGGAAAGTGCTGGGGGGTGAAGTTGGGAGAGGAGTGCAAAGGTGTAAGTGGGGAGGATGGTATATAGAGGGGAGAAGGTGTATGGAGGGGGGGAATGTGGAAAGGGGGGTGGAATGTCCAGGTGAATGTGCAAGGGAGGGGTCTGTGGAGTCAATGTGAATCTCTGGGGGAGTGAACACAGAGTGGACATGGTAGGATGGAATGGTGAGTGTGAGAGGGGGCAGAGGAAGCCAGTAGGGTGGTGGGGGGTGGGGGTAAGGGTGCATTGTGTTAAGATATGGCAGGCGGTATTTGCCAGGCTGACCAAACCCACCAGGGAAACTTGGCCACGCTATCACAACAATTTGCAGTTTGTATTTATTACGAGAAGGCTGGTGCACTGAAGTCAGAAGTAATGAGTCCACTACCACCTTTAGAGATTTTAAATATTAAATTACAACATTTATTAACAAAAGGAGAACAAACTTAAACACACACAAAATTACAGTTACACAGTTATAACAGTTCTCAAAATTTCACCTAACTAGACTTCCAACCATACACCCCTTTAAGGCAACAGTCCAAATAGATTCCAAATTTATAAAAGTCATCCAACAATATTACCACAAGCACTCACTGGACAATAAAATTCCAAAAGCTTTTAACACAACTTTGGTTACTGGAGCAGCAAACGTCTGCAGGGTGGCTAAAAGCTTTTTCCCCCAAGTCTGTTTATCACGGTCCCCTTTCAAGATCTCACATGGCCGTACCCCTCTCAGCCTTCCATCCTCCTTTAAATATATTTCTCCCTTTTTGATCTGTGAATCCCATTGTTTCAACTTGTCTTTAGAAGTTACTTTTCCCAGAATATAAAAATCTTTCATGTTATCATTATGGCCAGCACTTTTGGGAAAATCAAGGTATTAATCTTGTCTTATTTATCTTTCCGGCTGTAAACACTTTCCATGCCCCTTTGAAAATCAAACACTTCTCCACTTATCGAAAAATACAAATTTCATTCACACCTTATCTGCTGAGCTCACCCTAGCTTTCCTCATTTCCATTTCGAATGCCTGTTTTACACCTAACTCCTTTGATAATTTAAACCTTGCAGTCTAATCATCTCCAGTTAAATTAAATTATCCACGTACACAGAACCATACACACACTAATATATGCCTGCTTTAAAGTATCCCACAGTAATATTAGAAAAAAATATGATAGTTCCTTGACAGTTGGCACCGGTAGAAGGGGTGGTGAGGATGGTTGGTGGGAAGACGGAGACTGGAGCTGGGAAGGAGGAGTTCAGGAAGATCAATTTGGATGGGGGTGGGATTCTCACAAAGGTAGGGAATGTGCACATTCACCTGGACATTCCTGAAGGAGAAGGGTTCGGATTGTAGGGTAATGGTGGGGAGTTGGAAGGTGATGCCCAGGTGTTCCACTGTGATGGGAGAAAGGACATGGTGACTTGGGGGAGGGGAATCCAGGGGCTTGTCATCTCAGTCTGACCTCACAGATGCCTTTTCCCCAGCATTCCTCCAAGTGCTGAACCTGCCTCCTCCTGCTGTGGACACACGTCCGTGTGGTGACCACCAGATTGTGAATGGGAACCTGCTCTAGATCTAGCTCCCACCGAGGTGTGTGTTTCTGCGCTGGTGGAGGGTGTGGGTAAGCGCTGTGATGGTGTTCCAGGCTGCTTATTTCCAGCTCTTCAATGGGGGAGATATCTTTGGCTGGAGGTGAGGGACTGGATGGAGCTGAGGGACTGGCTGGCTGAAGGTGTCGATTGCTTGGCAGAGCTCCCTGTGAACTAACGTAGAGATAATTAATGCATGGCAGTAGAGTCTAAAGCAGGAGTGAGAGCACTCACAGTTGTGTTGAGAGAGGGATGTGATCTGGTGCAGGATCCTCACGTGGGCAGTCGCTGCCGACCTCATTGTCATCACAGGAATGGTCCACGTCCTCACCATTCAGCGCAATGGCACGCATCTCAAAGTGAGTGAGGGGGCCTAATGTGGGCCACTCCACCTTCAGTCTGGGACCTCTCCCTCTTGTTGTGAGCCAACTTCTCCTGCATGCAAACAGATGGAGAGAGTGTGACACACGGCACTGCAGATGATAAGGATATGTGGAACGTTTCTGTGGTGACTGGAGCAATGGATGGGATGAGGACACAAGCTCCAGAGGGTATGAGCCTGATGGAGATGTGAGGGTGTGTGTGAGAGTTAGTGGTGTTGTCCCTTTGAGATGTGAGATCCCTGTGGATGTGTGATGGGTTTGGGAGTGTGTGAGTTGAGAGTGATGAGGTGGTTGACATGTCACGGTGGAACGGATGAGATCATTCATCCTCTTGCTGTACTGGATGGCTGACCACCTCTGTGCTCTGGTGGCACTGACTGTCGCTGCCGCCTCCTCCCAGGCCGGATTGGCGACACTGGTGGGCAACCTGCGGCCAGAACAGGGGGTAGAGGACATCACGGCAAGCCTCAATGGCATCCAAAAGGTGCTCCAGCGAGGTGTCGCTACATCTGGGGACTGCTGTCTTCCTGGCTTTCAGGGCGATCTGTTACCAGGACCAGGCCTGGCCTGAAGACATGAAATCTCTGGTGCTCTTTAAACATGGCGCCCGGGGTGCAGAAGCGTTGTGGTGATGGCGTAGCAGGAAAATCCGAGGCTGCCCACCAGCGATCCAATGTGTTTCCCCGTGTGTGCGGTGTTAATGAGGCAGCACCGGGAAGCCATAGTGTCCTGCTGGAAAATGTCACTTTTCATGCCTACCACCACATTTAGTGCAATTCAGGGAAAATACCACCTCTGGTTTCCAAATAGAAACAGCCAGGAAATAATATAATAATTCAGAAAACACAACTCATTGGTCCTCTATTTCTCCTCAGATGTTGAGATATAATACTCCCTTTATGGATCTTGGAAGGATAAAATGAGTAGCAGTTGAGTGAGACCTGCTGGAGTTGGAGCATTAAAGCTTACATTGGAACATAGGGCTTAGGATCAGGAGGAGGCCATTTGGCCATTCGATTGGGCTCTGCCGTTCAATAAGATCACGGCTGATCTGGTTGTGGTCTTAACTCCACTTTCATGTCTGCCCCCCCATAATCCTTAACTCCCATAAGACTATCAAAAATCTGTCTAACGCAGCCTTGAATAAATTCAATGACCCAGCCTCCACTGCTTTCTGGCGAAGAGAATTCCACAAACTAACAACCCTCTGAGAGCTTCTGGCCTCATTTCCTGTGCTCAAGTTGTGATAAGTTCTACCTTCTAGGAGATGTTCCTATTTTCATATTTCTCTTACTTCACTTAATTTTGTATCTCCACATAAAGCTTAGGGTAATTCCACAATTGTCAGTAACAAAAGAAGCAAATGTGCCCTGAGGAAAAAAACTTTTTCACACCATGAGTGGTTCGGGTCTGGAACGCACTGCCTGGAAGTGTGGTGGAGGCAGGTTCAATCGAGGCATTCACGAGGGCATTAGATGATTATTTGAATAGAAACAAGGTGCAGGGGTACAGTGAAAAGACAGGGCAATGGCACTAGGTCATAATGCTCATTTGGAGAGCCGGTACAGACACGATGGGCCGAATGGCCTCCTTCTGTGCTGTTAAAATTCTGTGATTGAAGGCAAATCAGCAAGTATTTCCACAAGTGAATCCCACTGACTGGCATCTCAACTGATCCTGATTCAAATTGGCAGCATCCCAGGCTGGAAACTAGTTTGCATTGAAACATTAGAATAATGTTTTCCCTTAGAATAATCAGCCTACACGGCATTTAGAATTTATTTTTCATGTTGCATTCTTTGCTGTGGGCCTATTGGAACCTTATGTGTAACTGCCAGAACCATTGCAAAGTTTTATTAAAGTTTTCTTTTAATGAGTGCTCAAGAGAAATTTTCTTCAGGGGTTCTCAGACTTCAAAACGAGAAATTCAGATGTACACACCACAACCAGCTCAGGAGCCTTAAGCAAGGCATATGAAAGTGTCACATATTCTGTGATACCGGTGTTGCTTGTGAGGCAGTAAAGGTGCATGTGAAATTTTGAATGAAAATTTCATCAACACATGGCCATGAATGTCACACCCAAATCAGCACAAATGTCTCGCAAGCAGCAATTTCAGACAATTAGGTCTGAGGTTTTAAAAGGATTGTAAAGCTTTCAAATGTTGGAAAAGAAATATCTCCCATCTTCTGCTCCATTTTTGTCCAATTTCTTGCATTCATTTCAATCTGTCACAGCAGGATTTTGCAGACATATAACTGGAAGGACACAACCCTACCATACTTGTACTTGGCTTGATATCTGCTGATGTGTCTTGGAAGTCGTGACAGATACTTTTTTGAGCTTCTTATTTCCTCTGTTTGCTTGTTCAGTGTACTGACAGAGGTAGAAGCTTGTTTCAGGCAGTGACATTAAACAGACAATATCAGATCAACTGCCCATTAGACACAGGACAGACACAATAGGCTGAATGGCCTCCTTCTTGTTAACTCCTTCTGAAGCCAGATGGTGAAGTAGGAAACCAGACACCAATCATTTTTACTTAATACTATATTTACAGACTACAACGGCTGCCTGTTCCTTAAACAGCACCCAGTATCCCAGAAGTCCCTCTTTATATGTGCTCAAGACACAATCAATCAATGCCCTGCACCTGCAAATCATTAATCTTAATAAAACAATTAACACATCATTAATACTTCTGTGATGTAACCATTCTATGATATTTGATTCCATTGGCTGCAATAGAATTGAACAGTAGACCCTGCTTATAACAGAGAGCCAATCTGATAATGCCTGTTTTGTGCCACTACCTAAGACAAATTTCTACCATGCAGACTGCATCAGTTTATTTATTAGACTGTTATTAAACTCTGCCCAAGAAGCCCTAAGCACAGTTAATGCTAAACCCACTTTCTTCCTGTGTGCCAAGCATGTTCGGTTAAGAAGGATGAATGGATTTGTTAGATCATGACAACAATTCTGGGGTTGCAAAGTGGCTGGGACTAGGCACGTGGTACAGCTTGTGTGAGGGATCAACCATTTAAAAATGTCACAAGGTCTCCTTGTTCACATGAAACTCTGATATAGTTTGAACGACTTTAATGCTGGGCAGTCCCGTTCATTGACGAGAAGCTTGATGTTAGATGAATGAGTTTTCACAGCTGCAAGAAAGCTGGCTGCACAAGTATGTAATTGTATAATTCTTTTATTTTTCCAATTCAGTGCAGCACTGTCAAAGATGCCATCTTTCAGAGGAGATGTTAAACCATGTTCCTATCTGACCTCACAAGTGGATATAAAAGATCCCATGGCACTTTTTGAAGAAGATTAGAGATTATTCTCAGTGTCCTGGCAAACATTTATTTCTCAACCAGCAACACTAAAAACAAATTATTTATTTAATCACTGTTTGCAGAACCTTGCTGTGTGCAAATTGGCTGCTCTGTTTCCATGTATGTAATTAAACAGTCAAAGTCAATGAATCAATAAAACCATAGGTAAGACTTCAGAATCATTTATCCAGGACAAAGTAGCCTGCTTGATTAGCATTCCATCCACAAACAGTCACTCCCTCCACCACTGATGCACAGTAGCAGCAGTGTGTACCATCTACAAGATACACTGCAGGAACTCACCAAACCTCCTCAGACAGCACCTTCCAAACCCACGACCACTACCATCTAGAAGGACAAGGGCAGGAGACATATGAGAACATTACCACCTGGATGTTGCTCTCCAAGCCACTGACTATCCTGACTTGGAAATATATCGCCGTTCCTTCACTGTCACTGGGTCAAAATTCTGAAACTCCCTCCCTAACAGCACTGTGAGTGTACCTACACCACATGCACTGCAGCGGTTCAAGGAGGCAGCTCACCGCCACCTTCTCAAGGGCAATTATGGATGGGCAATAAATGCTGGCCTAGCCAGTGACACCCGCATCTCAAGAATGAATATAAAAAAAGAATAATTTATAAGCTGTGTTATGATGGCTTATTGTCCTCACACAATGACATCAAGCCCAGATTCAGGGATACCCATGTCTGTACAGCACTTCGGGACATCCAGAGGTTGTGAAAGACGTTATATAAATGCAAGTGTTTCTTTCTTTAATTAATGTAATTGTGCGACTTAACTTCTCCTTTTCCTGCTGTGATTCAAACTGATATGTCTCACTAGTGCACATACAGGCCAGGAAGGATCTTACTGGCATCTTTCCAAACGTATCATAGCCAAAAGAAGGAAATAGGAAAATTAATATTTTGGTGCATTAGTGATCCTTGGAACTGTTGGACCATCTGTCAAGACTGGGCACATGACAATACAAGCTGATGTTCAGGGTTAGCACAGTGTGCGTTTATGGTCAGGATCTTCCAGTTGGTGAGCGGGGGTAAAATGACGCAGGATGATGTTGGGTGGGACTCCCAATGTCACCCCGCGTCACTTCCATTTTGAGGCTGGGGGCGCAGCCAAGTCAGCTGTGTGCCCGCTGACCTGTCAACGGCCTATTGAGGCCATTGAGAAACTAATTAAAATCATTAATGGACCTGCCCGTCCAACCTTAAAGTTAGCGGGCAGGCCGGGAGTCCTGGCCGGCTTCGGAAAAATCATCAAATCTCATCCACGGGCGGGATGTGGGTATTTAAATTTTTAAGAAATGTTTCAATAAAACTTATGGACATGTCCCAACTCTTGCGACAGTATCACATGAGGGGACATGGTAGGGAAAATTTTAAACATGTTTAATGAAAGTTTTAAATCGGAGCTGATCTCCCTGAGGCAGCACTTAGCCTTGGGGGATCTGTGCACTCTTTCATGCACATGCGCATAGCGCTTCCTGGTGAACGTCATGCTGGGCGGGCTTTAATTGACCCACCCACATAAAATGTCCCCAATTGAGGACGTCGATTGGAAGCCTCCCCGCCTGCACCCGCTCCTGCTCTTCCCCCACCACCACCACCCCCCCCCCCACCCACAATGGGGGGAAAATTTTTCCCTATGTGTAGTGGGAGGGGATAGAGAAGGATCTTGAATCTGAAGATCTCAGCAGTAATGACCAGGTTGCAGAAACAAAAAAGAGCAATATTCATATCAAAAGAAAATAAGACTTCAGATGTTGGAAATATTCATTCTATTCGTGTGTGTTTTTAATTAAAGGTCAAATTCGTTTTTGCTTTCTAGAGCTTACAAGCAGGATGCAAAGGGACAGTGAGATCAGGTCCCATGACTGGGCCTCCCGGTTCCTCATTCATCTTTCAACTGAGTCTTCCTACATAGCTTTAAAGTGCCTTCCTGCCTGTTTTCCTGTGTAAATTCATAACGAAACATAATCTGAAAGACTGTGCAACCAAAGTGCTGTTTTATCAAGTAACAATGGATAGCTGCACATTTTGCAGCAAATTATATTTCACAATTCATTAAGATTGGAAAACCCTTCTGGTTGAGGCCAGTTCAAACAAATTGCTGGTTTGGGATCTGCTGAAGGAGTACTGACTGGGACCAACAGTGGTGCAGAGCAAATATTAGGAAAGATTGAATTGCTGCGATATCCGGGGGCCTCACATAACATCAGCTTCTATCCCCATTCTGTTCATGTTCGATTGAATTAGTCGATATCACGGGGGAGTGCCAGTTGACGTGGGGACGCTAGTCTAGATGCCCATGGCCTTGGGAGGAGAAATAAAATCATGCGGGTTTCCCACTGTTGGCAATGCTTAAAAGTATCAGCATGTGGACATCAAATCAGCATGGGATCAGGATTGACGAGCCTGGGCTTACACATGAAGAATGGATGGTTGGATGACAGGCCAGGGGGTTAATACACATCTAGAATTATATCCTAATGTGTAACTCTTTCAAGTACAAATGCATTTCCATCTGTTCCTATTCAGATGAAGTTACATTGTTTCATAGCTTGCCATTGTGAGATTTGAACTCTTGATCTTGGGGTTACAAACCCAGTACCATAACCACTTGGCTATTTAGGCCAAGCCTATCCCAATGTGTATCATCACCTACAGGAGAGGAGAAATAATTGGGTAAAATATAAGGGATTTGGAAATCCTTGGGTGTCCACAATTATATCAGTGGACACTTTTGAGGAGACTTTCTAAATCTTGATGCACAACTGAAAGCAATACTGTCACACCTTGACGAACTGTATGAGGACAAATATTTCCTTCCTGTGCACCAGAGGCAATCTCATCTCCTTCAAATAATTCATGATTCTGCATTTATTTGACTAGCAAACTGAGAATACAGATAAAATATGGTGAAGATTTGAGAGCTGCGAGCTCTGACACATAAGGAAATAATGTCCAGCCTATGTCTAGTTATTGGTAATTTGTTAGTAGCAGAAACTCCCACACTTCCTGTAGAGGGTGCTGTCATCCATCTTAATCCAGCCCACAGAAGAACAAACGCCAACAGAATTATCCCCTCCACAATTTGATGACTGGTTTTCAGAAGCAAGGAATAATCTAAATTTAGAGTACGTTGAAAATAAAATAAAAAGTTTGAATGTTCAGTTTTGAAGATTATCTCGTAGAGTGGTGATAATGAGCACCACAATGTGGAAGGAACGTTGGCAGGTACCAGCTTTCCACCAATCCGAATAACTCTTCACTAAACCAGGCCAAGCTTCCTGGGTTAGCTCCAATTACCAATTCTCACTGAGCTGCCAGCAACAGTCACAGGTAATTAAAGATTTTCCAGCAGACTATCTGTACTTGCTGAGGTCATTTAAAGGGCTGCAGCAGCCGCCACATGAAGGGAAAGTTTCTGCAACCAAATAGTTTGCAAAAATTCTTGTGCATTTTATACTGTAATTACATAAATATGAGGAAATAATAACAGTCACAGCTTTGCAGATGTATGAAGAAAGTAAGATTGTCCAGTTTGGCACTGCAGGCCATTTATCCATAGGCCAGTAATTCAGTGTGCCCAGTAAAAATATGTAACACTGACAGTACTTTACACCAAATAAGGACAAAGTTAGTTGTCTTGAAAATATCAGTCAAGACAAGACTACCACCAGTAATTTATACCAAATAGTTAAAGTATATACACCTCAAAATGTGGCCTCTTACTCTGTTGCACATTCCTGTCCCATACAATAAATACTTAGAATACCATTGATTTATTGGCACACATGCTCATAATGTGGCAAGATGCAAACTGCTTTTCAATTTATGCTGAAACACTCGCACTGACAACGTAAAATGGCTTCACACAAAATAATCCTTTACAAAACCTAGCTGCCCATTCATGTACTTATGCTCGTAATGGACTACGGGATATGGACTCAGGGTTGTCACTTTTCTGTCACACTTCTGGTACCTAACACTTGCAGGAGGTAGCAGTGAAATGGTGCCTTAGCTGAAGCAGCTTCTATTCAGACGTACTTGGCCCATGGACAAATAGCCTTCTCACTCTGCTACTAATTGAGGGCCCCACCCAGCCACCACTGGTATTCAACCAACGGTGGGCAGGGCAGCCACCACGTGGGAAACCCAAAAAGTAAACCCTATCGGGGTTGCTTGCCTATTCCTGAGCCTGGTCTCTCTTTTAAAGGAACTCTGTGCCTGATCAAGGAACCTGGCAGCGGGGAAGGGGGAACCTATTGAGAGGCCCTCCCTGCCCTTGCTGTACCCCCACCACATCCTCACTCACCTATGGCCTGGGTCTCTCGCTGCTCCTAGGCTGGTTCATTACCAGCAGCTGCCACTGGATCTGCTGGCATTGCCTACAGTGGACAGCTGCCAGCCTCTGATTGACTGACAGTTCTCGGGGGTTTAGATTCTCTTCCTCTGGGGCCCTTGATCCCGAGGAGGCACTTAATCCAATGGGCCTTCCCGACAGGAGGTGATGTGGGGCTCCCACCAGCTCTCCAGCAGGCAGCCAAGACCCCTGCTACCTGCATTAAATACCACCCATTCAGTCAGCACCTGAATGTTATGTGAATGCTATCCTTAACCTTCTGTTTCCATTCTCCTGTGTCAATGGGAATGGTATGAGGGAAAAATGGATCAATTTATCTGTACAAAAGCTATAGTCACGTCACAAACTCTAATCCAAGCATACTCTATTTTGTTCAGGGATGTGAAAAAAAATCTTTAAAAAATGAAGATAAATAATAAGAAAATACCTATGGACACTTGAAATTTGAAATAATTATTTGTCAGTTCTGATGCAAGATTCACGACCAAAATGTCATAATCTGTCTTTTCTCTTCATAGATCTTGTTGGGCCTGGAGTTCATTTCAAGCATTTTTCTGTATTTATTCCAAACATAGATAAAACTGTTTTTGGCGCTGAGATTCCTACATTCTCTAATGTCCTTTCTCCTCGTTCCCTCTTTTTATTCAGGTTGGCCTGGATAACAATGCACAGGATGAAGGAACTGGCTCCAAGAGTATGAGGACAGTGGTGGAGAAAGTGGCTCCCAGCCAATGAAGACAGTAGTAGAGGAACTTGCTGTCCGAGGATGAAAGGACCATTCCCAGAGGTATGAGAAGGCGAGGTGGAGGGCAGGGTGGGTGAGGAGGAAAGTGGGTAGGAAACCTATACCAAAGTATGAAAGGATAGGGATTGTGGGAAGTGGGAGAACTTTCTCCCATGCTCCAAGAAAGTTGCTTTGAAATATCTGCTGGTTCCTCCAATGATAATGGGAATATGGGACCTAAAGAGATTTAAATCTTTATCTGTACAATGTTACTGATCTCAGCTGTGGTAGCAGGAGCTATAGAGAAGGGGTTGCATCAGGGTTGCATCTAAATTAGAAGTGAGAATCCCAATTTTAAATTTTTGACACCTTCCCTCAGATTGAGGGCTCAATGCGCAGAGGATCACTAACATGAACTTAAGGTTTAGTAATGTTCAGAATACTCACCTGGGAGCTGAAGCCAGTACCAGAATTCAATGGATAGTTTTATTACATTGCTTTCAATTCTTCATGATCCATTTCATTCAAATGTTTAATTTCTACTGTTGAAATAATTGAAATTGTGACGTTTGCTGGAGAGCCTCTGAGCTGAGCTGACGATAGCTGGGATGTTGTCTGTAGCCCAAAGATTTTTCACTTGCCCCTCACCCTGCCACCTCTTTTTTCCAAAAGAATCAGATTCTGCTGTAATTACCCCTCCACATGGTTGAAAAACCTGATAGAGACATTTGCTGTCTGGTCTCACATGTAATGACTGGATAGCTGGTGAGGTACTTTTTTATTCATTCATTCATTTCTTCTTTTATTCATTCTCGGGATATGGCTTCACTGGCTTGGCCAGCATTTATTGCCAATCCCTAGTTGCCCTTGAGAAGGTGGTGGTGAGCTGCCTTCTTGAAACATTGCAGTCCATGTGTTGTAGGTACACCCACAGTGCTGTTAAGATGGGAGTTCCAGGACTTTGACCCAGCGACAGTGAAGGAAAGTCAATATGGTTCCAAGTCAGGATGGTGAGTGACTTGGAGGGGAACTTCCAGGTGGTGGTGTTCCCATCTATCTGCTGCCTTTGTCCTTCTAGATAGTAGTGGTTGTGGGTATGGAAGGTGCTTTTGAAGGAGCCTCGGTGAATTCCAGACCGCCCGTACCTCAGCATAAGCCATCGCTTCCTTAGGAAGAGGGGATAAACAGAAAATTAAATGGCAAATGTCTTACACTTACACAGGAAAAAAAGGAACCCCAAATGGTCAACTGATTAAGACAACCATTTAAGCCAGAAGATCCATTGTTTAATTTCCAGTTTGTGGGAAATTACCTGTTTCCACTCCAGATGGAAGCAAGACCTCCACAATTGGTGAGTTCAATTTTCCTATTCTCAATGGAGTCAATGGTGTCACAGGGAGGTGGGGAGGATGGGGTGTCACAGGGAGGTGGGAAGGACGGGGTGTCACAGGGAGTTGGGGAGGATGGGGTGTCACAGGGAGGGTGGGGAGGATGGGGGCTGTTGCGGTGCAGACAGGAAAGGGGAGTTGAGGCCAAAATCAGATCAGCCATGATCTTTTAGAATGGCCCACTCCTGCCTCTAATTCTTGTGTACTTGCGGCCTCACTTGGCCTTTGGACAAGATGGGGAGGTTCCATTCTCGATTGCAATCTAGTGGTCCCTTATTGCAAAGTGTGCATATGTGACTGTTTTATCTCATACACTTGAATAGCTTGTGAGCACTCACTATTAAAGTTCACCTCTTCCACATGAAGTTTGGGGGAGCAGAGAGTGACTGGTGCCAAATGGAACCGTTTGGAGGCAATGGGCTATGATGCATAGAAACTCATGAGCTACTCAATGCAGAGGTAGAAAGCCCATCAATGTTTTTAGAAGGTTAGAGAGGTCCACATTGGGAAAACAGTCCTGTTGATCTTTCTCCTTCTTCTGAATGGATTATCGCCCTACTTTAATGAACTTGTAGTCTGAAGAGATTGCACTAAAAAGACCTTCATTCTTTATCATACTGTTGTCATCTGTGTATAAATCTGTACCTCTTCCTCAATATTGTACACATGGAATATAATAATTGTATCCAAATTGCAACACTTATCTATTATTGTTAATAAAACAGCAGACTAGTTTAATGAGTGCACTATTCCAGTTTCCTTAACATTTATATTAATGGGAGAAAAAGCCTGGGTTTTATGCAAATTTTGGCTAAAAGTAAAAAGGAGAGTTCTAAATAAGCCTTAATTTTATCAGTACTTTATCTTCACATTTAAATACAAAGTCGAATCTGAATAAATTTGAAGCAAAAGTTCACTGTATGTGCCTGAGAGATTTGGTTGCCTTGGTGCTGTTTACCAGCAGGTACATAACTGGTGTGAACATTCAGGAGCACATTCTGCTTCTCTTTCACTGTTTCCTGTATTATTATGCTGAGAGACTGACAGTGCCACAGTTTAATGGATGTCATAAAGCTTTCCAGCCTATGGATCATGTGTGAAATGAGCTATACCTACCACCAACGTCCTGTGTCCTAGTAATGCCGGAAAAATGAATGGCCTGAAATTGAATTGTGCCATTTTTTAGATGTGTCTTGTGGTGTTCAATTGTTCTGTATTTGATTATGTGAATCTGGTAACTGATCTGTGCTTGATTGCTTAAGCCTGGGTGTGGACTCAGAGTAAAGTAAACAGACACACAGAAGCTACTAGAAGCTGTGTTGTAAGCATGGGCACAGGCATTTTCCCACTGCTGAGATATTTTAAAGGATTGTAAAAAAAACCCTGGATTGAGAAACTAGTGTCATCCCTGCATAGTTCTGAAATATATATGATATACATCTCTGATATCCACCTAAAACAGACATAGGGCTGGAATCTTTTAATTGCCCATGGGGGCGAGAAGGGGAATGGGAGTGCTTTGAAAATAGATGGTGTGTTGGTGCCCCAACACCTCTGGGATTTGCTGAAATGTTCAAAGCAAGGGCAGCGGAGGAGAAATTGGGAACCGCTCACCTCCAATTAACTGCCCATAAGCTCCAGGAGGAGCTTGTTAATGGACTTGGGAAGGCAATTTGCACATTGTAGATCACCAAAACTAAACAGTCTGGTGCATGTTAATGCACAGCTGGCCAGTGCACTGTGGTGAGCCGTCAGGTAATGTTTTCCCAGAGGAAAGGTTATTGGCAATAAGTGTTAATGGCTCAGATTGGGTGCAATACCTTTGTGTTGGCTCTCTGCGGGATAAGACTGCTGGCCCCCTGATGGTCTGCCTCCTTTATTCCACAAGGCACTGGCATGCTCCATAATGGCTGCTATCTGCATCTGAGGATTGTGCTTAGCAGTCAGCTCCCTCTCCTGGCAGAGCTCACCACCACTAATTGGCAGACAAGCTTGCTGCCAGCCCAATCTGAATATGATGATAACGTCACATGAGTGACACAGACGTGGTGCGAGGTCAGGATCTGGAAATTATATAGGCGTTGGGTTCTTGACCCTGGATTGAGAATCAAGGCTCAGATCTTTTGAATATGTAAATGAGGACCCTAAGAGGGAAATCGTGCTTAACCAACTTATTGGAGTTCTTTGAGGAAGTAACATGTGCTGTGGATCAAGGGGAACCTGTGGAGGTACTGAACTTATATTTCCAGAAGGCATTTGATAAAGTGCTACGTCAAAGGTTATTGTAGAAAATAAAAGCTCATGGTATAGGGAGTAACATATTGGCATGGATAGAAGATTGGCTAGCTAACAGGAAGCAGCGAGTAGGCATAAATGGGTCTTTTTCAAGTTGGCAAGATATAATGAGTGGCATGCCACAGGGATCAGTGCTGGGATCTCAACTTTACAATTTATACACTTTATATAAATGACTTGGATGAAGGGATCGAAGGGATGGTTGCTAAATTTGCTGATGACACAAAGATAGGTAGGAAAGTAAGTTGTGAAGAGGACATAGGAGGCTACAAAAAGATATAGATAGGTTAAGTAAGTGGGCAAAGATCTGGCAGATGGAATATAATGTGGGAAAATGTGAAATTGTCCATTTTGGCAGGAAGAATAAAATAGATGCTTATTATCTAAATGGTGAGCGATTGCAGAGTTCTGAGTTGCAGAGGGATGTGGGTATCCGAGTGCATAAATCACAAAAGGCTAGTATCCAGGTACAGCAAGTAATTAGGAAAGTTAATAGAATGTTATAATTTATTGTGAGGGTAATTGAATACAAAAGTAGAGAGGTTATACATCAGTTGTACAGGGGACTAGTAAGACCACATTTGGAATGTTGTGTACAGTATTGGTCGCCGGATTTGAGGAAGGATGTAAGTGCATTGGAAGTAGCTCAGAGAAGGTTCACCAATGTCAAGAAAACAAGAAATTGTAATATTTTTCTTCTGGTAATAACCCTGGCATATTTTCTTATGTACTGGAAGTCAGGCTGTAATTGGATTAAGAGCTAGAGTGATGGCCAGGGTCTAAAGTCAGCAGTAACAGTGGTTTTGATATGTTAATGAACCAAGAGGAGATTCAATCAGAGTTTACATAAAGCAACAACAGGAATAGTTTTGAATTGAGTTATTTTAATTCAAAGCAAATGTATGCAGGTTGTAAAAAGGTGTAAGAAAATAAGGTAAAGATAGGGTAAGTTTGTTTTTACAGGTCTAAGAGGTAAAGTAAAGAATGATTTATTCAATTCTAGGAAGAAAGCATTTCTGAAGAGACTGGTTGAGTTAATAGAGAGCAAAAGGAAGGAATGCATTTAAGGAAATACTGAAGCTTATGTGAGGAGCTTGCTGAATAGATCTCCCAGAAGACAGCAGGGTTGCTGATCAGAACTTCCCAAAGACAGTCTGAATAAGGCCATTGTATGCTCCAAATTCCCTACTGGAACTTATCTTCAGCCCACTTCCAGGAGGCAACATTTGGCACTTTCAATGTGCAAACTCCCTGTGGAAGCATGAAGTCTTTTGGCAGCTTGGGTATAACATGTTATTGAGGCCTGGGGCCTAGTTTGAGGCCAGTCTTGGGACTTCTTGTTTAGGGTGCCTGTTAGGTTGTGCAGTGTTGAGCCTAGAGCAACTCTATGTTATAGGGAGGGTGCGGGGGAGATGGTGGGGGAAGAGAAGGAGCACATATTAAAAAATATGTTTTTGATGCACTACATTTACTGCCTTAGTACTCAAGTTTTATCAATGTACATATAAAAGCTGTGGCAGAGGTGCAAGAGCAGCTCCGAGGAGATTTTGGGTAGATGAGTGTTAATTTGTGTATCTTTCCATCCAAAATGTTTGCCTTTAAAAATGCAAAAGGGATATAATTTTAAACCACAGTCATTGAATCGAGGTGAGGAAACTGTTTCCTGTGGCGCGGATCGATAGTGAAGCTGGCTAACTCCACATTCAACCAATAACTGGAATGTGTTACACAGTTTTCAATGTAAATTGCATGCAGCAACTGAATGGCAACGGATCTAATTGAATTGGTAATTAGTGCAGAGTGAATCGAAATCAACAGGTTCTCTTTGTATGTCAGGCTATTGATTGCAAGAGTTTCTGTTTCCCATTTAATAAATGCAGATGAATAATAGCTCCAGCTGCAGAGGATGTACAATTGACAATCTCAGATGGAGGAAAAACAACTGCACTCTCATCTTCAGACACTCAGGACCAAGTAACAAAGCTACAATCTAATTGATGGACTCAGGATTTTTGAAAAATATTAAAAGCAAACTTTAAGCAGTTTGTTATTGAACACCAAGATTAGGATTGCAGACTTTTCACCTACTCTCTGATATTTGATATGATAATATGTCCCGGGACTGCTATTTCTCACCGGTCACTATTGTGATTGAATTGTAGGTGTGAACAAATGAATTGCACATTTGTCTGAATTAAATAGGATTATAGGAGTGCTTGCTCACTGTATATCGTGCATGCTCATGAATGGGGGCTATGCCTGCCACACCTGAAAAGTGTCCAGTCTACTGCAAAAGATTTGAACAACTGCCTGCTGCTGCTATATAGTAACAACACGAGTGGTATATTTTCCACTAACAGGATGTGTTCATCAAGCCAAAAAGATGTCTGCGTACCACACAAATGAGTAATGTGGTGTATGAATTTCAGTGCCAGTGCGATGCCAAGTATGTAGACTGTACATCCCAACAACTGGTGGATGATATCAAACAGCACGTCTCCTTCAGCTGTTAGCAATAATCAGAGTATTGACTGTACTCAACCAGCCCATTCTTCCAAAATTCAGAACATTATGTCTAACGTTAGATGAGATTCCACAATTGGACAATCCCGAGTGTGTTAGGAATTAAGTTAACAACCAATTTAAGATTATCATTTGGGCTCACGATGTCACTTAATTACGCATGCTAGAAACTAATTATATTCATATGCAGGGACCTCTGAAGGCAAGGGGAACATGTCTGACATTTCACCTTTTTTGAATTAAACAAAAGACTGGGGTACCTGGTGCATTCTCCATGGCACTGCCTCGACCTATCAGAATTGACCTTCCAACCAATCAGCACCCTTTTCTCATGCAGTACAAATTGTTGCTCCCATTGAGATCCGGTGTCCTTACATCTGTCCTGGTGAGTGCAAGATGAAAAGCTTCAACAGCATGTCTCTTTTTTCAGCAATACTCAAAACTATAGGAATATTTTGGGGGCTACATTCTCTGATTCCACCCATCTTAACTAGAATACCCAAAACTAATGGCCATGATTAGGAATTGATTTTTATTTTACTATATCAGATTGTTTACTTTCCTTGCAACACTTTGTTGATAATACAGTACCTTTAGTGTATCCTCTCATTCACCATGTATAACACCATGGGAGGTGTGTGCGTGCGTGCGTGTGTGCTTGTGTGCGTATGCCAATGTATGTGTCCATCTGTCCGTCCTATCTAACACACCCGTCAGCTGCATCTTTCATGTTGCACCGGCAAAAAGTAGTAATTGGCAGAAAACCTACCACAGCTCACGCTGTCCATGTCAACCTCTTTTTTCAGCCACAACATGCTATACTCGCATGTTGTGTCACATTACCATCCTCAGCCAGAAATGTCAAGTGGCTGATCCATTTCGGCCACTCCTGAGGTCCCCAGCATCACAGATGCTAGTCTTCAGTCAATTCGATTCACTCCATGTGATGTTAAGAAATGGCTGAAAGCACTGGATACTGCAAAGGCTATGGGCCCTGACAATATTCCAGCAATAGCACTGAAGACTTGGGCTCCAGAATCAGCCATGCCCTCTGGCCAAGTGGTTCCAGTACACCTACAACACTGGCATCTACCCGGCAACATGGAAAATTGCCCAGTTATGTCCTGTCCATAAAAGGCAGGACAAATACAGCCCGGCCAATTACAGCCACATCAGTCTCGTCTCGATCATCAGCAAAGTGATAGAAAGTGTTGCCAACCGTGCTATAAAGCGGCACTTAGTCAGCAATAACCTGCTCACAGATGTTCAGTTTGGGTTCTGCCAGGGTCACTAAGCTCCTGCCCTCGTTACAGCCTTGGTCCAAACATGGACAAAAGAGCTGAACTCAAGAGTTGAGGTGAGAGTGACGCCTTTGACATCGAGGCAGCATTTGACTGAGTGTGGCATCAAGGAGTCCTGGCAAAACTGAAGTCAATAGTAAACAGGGGCAAACTCTCCACTAGTTGGAGTCATACTTAGCACAAAGGAAGATGGTTATGGTTGTTAGAGGATAATCATTTTGGTTCCAGGACATCACTACCGGAGCTCCTCCGAGTAGTGTCCTAGGCCCAACTATCTTGAGCTGCTTCATCAATGTCTTCCATCAAAAGGTCAGAAGTGGGGATAATCACTGATGATTGCACAATGTTCAGTACCATTCGCAACTCAGATACTGCACTCTGTGCTCATATGCAGCAAGACCTGGACAGCATTCAGGCTTGAGCTGATTAATAGTTAGTAACATTCATGCCACACAAGTGCCAGGCTCCCCTTTGACATTCAATGGCATTACCATCATTGAATTCTCCTCACTATCAACATCCTGGGGCTTGCCATTGACCAGAAACTGAACTGGACCAGCCATATAAATACTGAGGCTACTGATGAACTTGTTAAAATTAATCTGACCATTGACTACACTCATTGTACACAACCTATGAAAAATCCTCAGTGGAAGAGTACAGAGGGAAACCTTACCAAGTCACAAGTAAGTACTAAGAAACACGCTACAAGAGCAGGTCAGAGGCTAGGAATTTTGAGGTGAGTATCTCACCTCCTGACTCCCCAAAGCCTTCCCACCATCTACAAGGCACAAGCCAGGGCTCTGATGGAATACGCTACTTCTCTGAATGAGTGTGGCACCAACAAAACTCAAGAAGCCTGGCATCATCCAGGACAAAGCAGTCCACTTGATCGGCACCCCACCCACCAGCTTAAACATTCAATTCCCTCCACCACCGACGCACAGTAGCAGCAGTATGTACCATCTACCGCACTGCAGTAACTCAACAAGGCTTCTTCAACAGCACCTTCCAGACCGTCAGCCTCTACAACATGGAAGAACAAGGGCAGCAGATGCATGGGAACATCATGTGCAAGTTCCCCTCCAAGTCACTCACCATCCTGACTTGGAAACATATCTCCATTCCTTCACTGTCGCTGGATCAAAATCCTGGAACTCCTTTTCCAGCAGCACTGTGTGTGAAGCTGCATTACATAGACTGCAGCGGTTCAAGAAGGCGACTTGCCACCACCTTCTCAAAGGCAATTAGGGATGGACATCAAATGCTGTCCTTGACAGCAAAACCCATCTCCCATGAAAGAATTTTTTAAAAATGCACATTTGGAACACTGAGTTCCAATAGACTTAGGCACCGAATCACAAACCAAACTTCAATGTGTGCAAGTGGAAAATTGAGCATTCAAACCATTCATTTTATTTTCCATCAGCCGATAATGATGGGAAAAATAATTTGCAATTTTATAGCACCTTTCATGGCCTCAAGACATCCCAAAGTGTTTCACAGCCAATGAAGTGCTTTTGAAGTGCCATCACTAGTTGCATGTCCACGAACAGCAGTTAGCACACTGCAAGGTTCCAGCAGTGAGATAACACACTGGATAGTCTACTTTTGATAGTGCTGGTTCAGGGATAAGTGTTGGGCAAGACACTAAGGGAACTTCCCTGCTCGGTGTGCAATAGTGCCATAGCATTATACACGTCCAATTAAGAGGATGTTTAACATCTCCTCTGACATATCTCTGACACTGCAACATTCTCTCAGTCTTCCCATCTTAAGAAGTCTCTTGGAATCGAGGATGACTTGCTGCCACTCTGGTTCGATGGGTCTGGCTGGTAAAACCAATGTGCGATCTGCAGATTCTGCCACATGTGGGACAGGTGGTGCTTGATAGGTCGGGCAGATGAGTTGTTTGGAGATCTGCGCGCTCAGTCTGACTCCTCAACCTTTACCCTGTCTGCCCCTAACCAAGTCTGGCAATGTGTTCGGTGCCTTCCCAAATGAATCTTTTCCATTTTGATTGGTCACAGGCCAAGAACTCGCATGAGTCAGCGGGTATGCTTGACCTTTGCAGGGATATTTCGAGGTCTTCTCTATGCCATTTCCACTGTACTGCTGGGAGTTTCCCATTGTGATTGAATTCCGAATAGAGCAGTTGCTTCGTGAGTCTAGTGTCAGGCATATGAATGAAATATCCTGCCCAGCGGAGCTGGTTTTGAGTGATTAACACCTTGATGCTGGACATGCTGCCTTGGGAGAGGGTGCTGCATCTGCACCATCTTCCTTGCCACTGGATTTGGATGATCTTGTGAATGCACCGCCGGTGGTACTTCTCCTGTGCTTTGAGGTGGCTGCTGTAGGTTGTCCAATTATCCAAAACACATCAGAGTACTTGAGGGCCAGGGTCTCAAACTCGAGGCTAAGGCCTTGGCTTGCTGGGTAACAGAAATCCCTCAGTACCACACTGAAGATCAGACCACATAATTTGCTCAGATCATGGACTTCAGCTGGAACCTATATCTTCTAACTGAGATGAGATGACAGTGCTCCCACAGAAGCAGGCGGACACAGTACCACAAGAACTACAATTTAAATTGCTGAAATGATTTATTTTCACATTGCTTTTCTTCTCCATTTTGCTTCTACACTCAACTTATTTCACACAGTCGCAACTAAGCAAAGGAAAATAATCAAGAATCCTGAAAACAATTAATAAAATTAATGAAACAGAAACAAAAAATGCTGGAAAAACTCAGCAGGTCCGACAGCATCTGTGGAGAGAAAGACAGACTCCAGAATCTTCGGGTCAGCGAGCAGGGGAGGAGCCCGCTTTCCGACGTGTGAAACGATGCGCAGTGATGTCGGGCATGTATCCCGATGTTACCACACGTCATTCAGATTTTCAATATGGCGGGCGGGCCCCGGAGTCTGAACTGTCAAAGGCCTGTTAAGGCAATTTAAATAGTAATTGAAATACTTAACTGAGCTGCCCATCCACCCTTAAGGTTGGGCGGGGGGAGCAGGTGAAGAGCCCAGGCGGCCTTCTCATTAATCATGAAACCTCATCCATGGGCGGGGTGAGGCTTCATGAAATGCTTTTAAATTGAATGAAAGTTTTAATTAAAGTTCATTGACATGTCCCAGCTCATGTGACACTGTCACAGGAGGGGACATGTCTCAAAAACATTTTTTTCTCCTTTATTAAAATTTAAAAAAATCAAACTAATCTCCCTGAGGCAGCTGTGTACCTCAGGGAGATTTCTGGGCTTTTTCACACACATGCTCGAAAGAGCACAGGCCCCGACTCAGCCTCCTCCCCCCGCCCGCACAGGGAGCGCTCATCCGCTTCTGGGTGTGCGTCACGCTGGGCAGGCCTTAATTGGCCCACCCACTCAAAATGGCAGCGCCCAGATGATCACGGGCAGCGCTTGGCTGTGTGCCCGGCCATGCCCGCTACCATCCAACCACACCCCGCCCCCCCCCCCCACCCCCCCCCCCACCCCCCCCCCCCACTGCCCCCACCTCCCCCCCACAGTGGGGAGAAAATTCTCCCCACAGTTAATGTTTCGAGTCCGTATGAGTCATGCGGACTCGAAACATTAACTCTGTCTTTCTCTCCGCAGATGCTGAGAGACTTGCTGAGTTTTTTCCAGCAATTTTTGTTTTTGTTTCAGATTTCCAGCATCCGCAGTGTTTTGCCTTTACCTTATTGAATAAAATTCATTCTGCACCAGCCCCGTCCTTGTTCTGAACCTTAGGCCTTGAGTTGAAACGTTTGGACAGAATTTTCAGGTGGTTGGGTGGGTGCTGTGGGCAAGGGGGTGGGAGCGGCCGGAAATGGCCCTCTGCCTCCGATCGGCCCTGACCGTCATTTCACACTGGCTGGCCAATTAATGATCAGCCAGCGCGGAAAGGCATGCTGAAAGGCCCAGCGGGAGGAGGGCGAGTGCTGAAGTCAGCGCGGGCGTAGGGGGAGCGCGGGGTGAAGGCAGAGAGCTGTCTCAGGGAGCTGAAGAACTTAAAACCATCAAATAAGGACTTTAAAATGCAGAAAAAAAATTACCACACGTCGGACACACTCACCGACACAGAAAGATGATAGAAATTCTGCCCAAACATTTTAATTTTTTAAAGTTAATATCGGAAACCTCATGCCGCCCTTGGATGAGGTTTTCTCAAAAATCCAAAGGCCACTTGGCCTATTCACCCGCCCGCCAATCGTAACCTTGGACAGGCAGCCAAAAATCCAGGTTAATTGATACATTAATGGCCTTAATAGGGCTCTTAATTGTCACCGGGCGCACTATCGACTCTTGCGCTGGCCCGCCGACCAGAATATTACCTGAGTGCGTGGTGACGTCGGGATTGTTGCCTGACATCATCGCACGCTCTTTTACACTCAGGCATGTTGGGTACGCACCCACACGCCAAGCGAAAAATCCCAACCTTTGTCTTTGTTTGAAGGCTGGAAATTTCCAACTGGTTTCGATACATTGGGGCAGATCTTGGTTCTGGGCCCATTGGGAACCAAGACTCAGAGCTGTATGACTAGACAGTACATACCTAGGGGTCTACTGGTCCTCAGGCCTCATCAGCCAATTCGCCTGAGCAAGGAGATCAATGTCTGTCTTGCTGGCAGCGTTACACAGTACCTCACTGGCTGTAAAGCACTATGGGACACCACAAGGTCATGAAAGGCACTATATAAATGCAAGTGATTCTTTCTTCTTCTTTCATAAGCAGATTTGATAAAGTGGTGGGCTTTGGAGTAATTCAAATATATATGTGGCCTCTACCATTCATGATATTGTGAGATATGTAAAACATTTGCCTTAAATTAATTATGCAGGGGTCACGTTTTCACTAGTTATACCAGCGCAATTTGGGTGGAATTGGTCCAAACAAGCGGGGGATTTTAAATATAAGTAAGTTATGCCCTTGTTTTCCAAGATTCTTTATGTTGGTTCCAATCCAAACCGACAAAACTGTTCACACCCCCAGGTTAAAATTGTGAGATGCTATAGATTGTGTGGTTGGGGAGGCTCTTCAAATTGTGCTGATTTCCTTAGACTCATTAGAAGTGTTTTTCATATCATAAAATATTTAATTTCCAGAGCAACTGACTAGTGTTCACTGATACACCTATTAAATGGTCCTATACAGTTTTTTTTTAACGTCATTTTCAGTGATTTGAAATCAGGTTATTCACAGCTGGACAGCTGGACAGTCTTAAGGCAGAATCTTTAGCTCGGCGGGTGGGTGCTCACCGTGAAATCGTGCGAGATGATGTTGGGCCAGTGTCCCGACGTCTACCTGCGCCTGGGTGATATTTTGGTTGGCGGGTGAATGCAAAAGTTGGAAGTGCACCCGCCGACAGTTAAGAGGCCAGTTAAGCCCATTTACAGAGCAATTGACTCTGATCTTTTATGGTCCGTCCAACCTTACGGGTGAATTGGCCAGGAGGCTTTTACATTTTTCATGAAACCTCATCCATGGGCAGGATGACGTTTCCGTGATGGAATAAAATATAAATAAATTTCTGTGGACAGCATTTTCAGTAGCTGCATTTTCGGGTGATTTATTATGATGCATGGCCATTTTCTTTCAGCTTCTGAAACCTTTATTTTTGATTTTTCAGGTGTTCAGCTCCCTGAGGGATTGAACATAAAAGTAAGGATGTTATGCTTCAGTTTTACGGGGCGTTGGTGAAACTGCATCTCGAATATTGTATGCAGTTTTGGTCTCGTTATTTAAGGAAGGATGTAAATGCATTGGAGGTGGTTCAGAGATTTACTAGATTGATACCTGGAATGAGTGGGTTGTCTTATGAGGAAAGGTTGGACAGACTGGGCTTGTTTCCACTGGAGTTTAGAAGAGTGAGGGGTGATTTGATTGAAGTATACAAGATCCTGAATGGCCTTGACAAGGTGGATATGGAAAGGATGTTTCCTCTTGTGGGTGAGTCCAGAACTAGGGGGCACTGTTTTAAAATTAGGGGCCGCCCTTTCAGGACAGAGATGAGGAGAATTTTTTTCTCTCAGAGGGCTGTGCAGAAGGTGGTGGAGGCAGGGTCATTGAATATTTTTAAGGCAGAGATAGATAGATTCTTGTTAGGCAAGGGAATTAAAGGTTATTGGGAGAGATGGAAATGTGGAATTTGAAACACAAGAAGATCAGCCATGATATTATTGAATGGCGCAGCAGGCTTGAGGGGCCGAATGGTCTACTCTTGTTCCTCTATCTTATGTTCTTAATCCAGTGTTGATAAAATGAGTAACTTTATTTCAGGTTTCAAAACAGGTTTAAATACAGGATTATATGGCAGGGTGGGAAAGAGGAGTTGGGACTGGTTCCGGGTCTTGAACCCACTCCCGAAGGGCACTGGTCACTCATTCTGATTTTCCTAGTGGTGGCACCTTAATGGCCTCAGAGCTTTCAGTCTAACCAAGGACCGTGGATGGGCTCTTGAAGCTGGAGGGCCTTCAGAGGCCTTTCAGCTTAAAAGGAGCAGTGGTTTGCAACTGAGGGTGGGAAGAGGGTGCTTCAAAATGGAATGCCCTGTCTTGACCATTTCTAGATCAATGGATCTTGCAGTATCTTGCAACCACTGTAGTGCAGGTGGTCCAGGGGAGGACCACCTTTTACAGGGTGGCTTGTGGCTGCCCCTGCACCAGGGCTGGCAGTGAGAGCCGCTAGGCTTGCCTGGCATGCTAACTTCCCGACTCGCCACTGCCAGGCACCTAAACTGTCTCCTCCCACCTGCGGGAACCTGGAAGCAAACTAGAAACCCCCAATCAGCCCCCTTTAGTTGACCTCAATAGGCTCTTAATGAGCCATATCAACCACCCACCGCATGGGGCAGTTAGCACTGCCGGGCCCTCATCCTGTCTTGGCAAAAATGGCTTGGAGTTGGGATAGAGACAGGGAAGCAGTACACTGGCCTGCAGGATTATTTTCAGCTCCTGACTATCTCCTTTCTCATCATGGGTGGGGGGTTCAAAATTCTGTTTGTCCTCTGTCTCTGGGAACAACCTTCATCATGCAAGTCTGTTGACTGCAATCGTCTTCAAACTGATTGGCTAATTGAAACATTGACAGAGACAGACTGTTAAAGGAATCTCTCCAACCTCTGCACTCAAACTATGAAATGCTAACAATTTCTGAAGGAAAGAATTATCTAAAAGTACTCGCCCTCACCCTCATCCTTGTATTTGTCTTCACCTTCATCTTCACTCACACCCTTACCATATGTGCCTCTTATCCCTTTCATATCACAGCATCATCTCACCGATGATCATTTAAATCATTTATCTATTTTCTATTAAGTGGTTTTTCGGTCATTTATTGCACCCACACTCCATGACTGGTAAATCCACTGGTCCTTTCCCCCTCTGCCTTTTCACTCTTTATCATTTCTGACTTTATTAGAATCCCTGCCTATCTTTTGGTCTTATAAACACCTAAAACCTTAATCTATCTTTCTTCATGCAGTTTTCTAGAATTTGTTGTCTCTATTCAGATTTCCAGAATTTGCAGTTTTTCTTCTTGATTTTACCAGTTTTTAAGAAACTTGTTTTATTCAGTGTTCTTGTTTGTTTGTAAGTTCCATCTTATTTTTAAACAGGCTTCGGTGAATCATTAGACCTACTGCTGTTTATTTATTGGCATATATCTGACCTTTGACCTGTTTTTTCCCCATGTCTTGAGCACTTTCGGTTCTGTCAGTTCATCAGCTGTGCTTGTGCTGTCCTACAATTACAGGGGATGTTGGAAATGCAGCATTCTCCTCTCATTAAGCAGGTGACAGCACAAAATCATCTCTTCAGGGGTGGGCCAAAATTAATTATTTTAACGTGAAGCTGATGACCTTTCTGGCTTGGGCACCTCTAATGTAACATAAGCGACGGCTAAATGTATGTGTGGGGTAAATGGTAGGAAACCAGCCCAGAAAGAAGGGATAAAAATATCTTCTCTTTAACAAGTGTAACAAGCCTAAGCATATTTGCGCTGTCTCAATCCAGCTCCTAATGGGTACTAGTCCACTGTACAAAAACACCCATTCATTTCAGTCACTTGGTAGTACAGAACTTGAATATTGCTGAAAAGAGAGACCTATTGCTGAAGCTTTTTGCCTTGCACTCATCAGGACAAGTGCAAGAATGCTAAATTTCAGATGACCACAACAAGTTATACTACAGGAGAAAATGGTGTTGATTGGTTGTCAAGTCAACCCTGCATTTTTGTGTTTGCCCTGATGAGCAAGACAAAAAGTTTTGGCAACATGTCCCTCTTTTCAACAACACCCAATAATTTGTTACTAAATCAATTGTCTCATTCACAGTAGTCACAGCGGTGTTTGTTTTGGAAAATAAAAATGTCACAGACTGGGTTTTTAATCTGGGGTTGGGAATCTGACACCGGGATTATTTCTGAGTCCCGACCCCGCACCCCATCAGTGTCAGTGGCGTGATGTGATTTTTATATGAAAAAGACCTGATTGGGCCAGAGGTGGGTTTGGTGCCCAGTTAGTACTCGGTCCTGCCAGGAGAGTGAAACTGACTCTGGAGGGCAATTTTCTAAAGGCAGCCAGCAACCTTGACTGGGCTTGTTGCTGCCTTGAGTAATGGAGCAGGCAGGGGACCAAAGGGCCAGCAGCCTCATGCTCCACGCAAGTGCTAACGTATGAGGTCTTAATCTGCTCTGCTCAAGAAAAAGGCAACTTTGTGCCATTACATAAGCACCTTAGTCCTTCTTTTCAAGGTTTTAAATGAACCACAATGAATAATAGCTTCCTGCTGTGCTCCTGATAGCTGTGCACTAATATGTCATGGGCCTTTCGCTCTTCCTGTTCTTACCTTTGAAAATTTGATTCTCTCATTCTCCAACTCATTAACCAGTTCTTCAATGAGTTTAACTGTAATTTAATTGAAGGCGTACAGGTCACTGGCTCTCAATCCCCAACCCCACTGCCCTCCTTTTGAAACTGCAGTGGGTTCTGGAGGTGTCAGGAGACCTGACATACCACCCGGGAGCGTTATTTTCAAAGTGTGCCTGCACCCGACCTTTCCCTCATATGGTTTGAAAATCCAGCCTCGCATCTCTTAATTGAGGGCTTTGTTCAGAGTAGTGACAATGGTGAATTGGGATGAAACATAGGAACATGTTTACCATGCATGTGATATCATGCGATATCATGTGCCTGCTTGAGGCAGACATAGCCCATCTTGACAAAAAAATAAAGTCATCATTAACTTGCAAGAAAAAAAATTTCAAAGTTACTATACTTTATGATGGAAATCTGTTTCTAGGGACAATGATAAAAATTTGATTCCAAAACCACAATCCATCTGATAATATATTTTTGGAATCATTGAGGGATCACTTCAGTTTGGTTCCAGTGATCATTTCAGGGACAGAGAAAATGCTCCATAGGCACCCTGAAGCACGTCAGCATTGACATTAATGACTAGGAGGAGCTTGCTACCAATCATTCAGAATGGCAGCAACTTGTCCATCAAGCTACATTACGATTTGTGTCCAAAAGTCTTAATGATGCGGTAATACAGCAGCTGAGAAGGAAAGAAAAGGAAGCAAATCCTGCATTCCGGACTCTACTACCTCATGGGATATCCTGCCCTATGTGCCCAAAGATCTGTGGGTTGAGAATTGACCTGTTTGCAATCACATGAAGACCCTCTGGCAGAAACACGAGACCCTGAGTAGAAATCATCCTCAAAATGAGGGACAGCTGCCGACGATGATTAGGGACAGTTCCTCAGTGTTGAACGTCAAATGTTTCCATTGTAATATTGTTCATTTGCATATCATGTGAATGAGTAATGACATGAGTCTGCTCGCTGGCAATAATTCATTCACCTTTAGAGATATCTTTTAACTTTATCTAAGGATTACATTGCTGCCCCGTGCTTCTGAATGCTCACAAACACTAAGCTGCTAAGTAGTGCCCAACTCAAAATGGAGAACTTCGGTTTGAGAACAAGGAATGGAACTGAATAATAGCACTAATGATCCTTTTGCAGCACTAACATCTGAGCAACAAATTACGGAGGGGAGACTGAGCTGCTAATCACCTGCTTGAAGGTCCAGTGAGCGCTGAGCAGTATTTTTCTGTATTGGAGGAACAAATATGATAACATCACAGGATCAGTAGTACATAGGGGCTGTTATTCTCTGATCTACTAATCATTTGGGCTACTGTCCTAATCGACCAGTATAATCGGGTTCCAATGTAATAACAAATTATTACAGACCACAATTTGCATTTCTATAGTACCTTTAGAAATTGACACAGAGCCAATGAAAGAGACATTAAGAAAGTAACTAAAACCCTGGTCAAAGAGGAGAATCTTAAAGGAGGACAAAGATGTAGAGAGGAAGAGAGGGGAAATTCTACAGTTTAGGGCCTGGACAGCTGAAGGCACAATGAATGAAGGCACTGCTAATCATAGCAGAAAAGGAGTGGAGATCCACAAGATGCCAGGGTAGAAAGATTCAAGAACTTTTGTAGAGTTGTAGGGTTGGAAGAGGTTACAGATATAGGGAAGGACAAGGCCATGATAGGATTTGAACACAAGGATATGAATTTTCATTTTGAGATGTTGGTGGACTGGAAGCCAACGTTGGCCAGTGAGTACAGCGAGACGGATGAGCAGAACTCTCTGCAGGTTAGGATATAAGCAACAGAGTTTTTGATGAGCTGAAGTTTATGGAGCATGGAAGATGGGAGGGGTTCGGAGAGCATTCGAATAATCATTTCTTGAGGTCTCTGATATCATGATGCAATTTGAAATTTCAGTAATCAAACTGGTTTGTGTTCTAAATAAAGTTGCATGAATTTCAAAATGATCTAAATATTTGGAGCAATGAGAGGGCTGTGTTCACAGGAACTTCCAAGCAAGTGCTTCTTGAGTGTGGTTTCCACTTGCCCAACCAAGGCCTTCTTTCTACATGCTTCCATGATCTTGGCTATGGCCTAGAAGAAATGGATGTACCCAAGGACCTGGGAATATCATTCAGATGGATGGGGCAGAGTTTTAAGGCCCTGTTTTAGCGGGGAAGGGGCCGTAAAATGTGGCGGGCCATTATCACTCCCATTGACGACAGCGGGAACGTAAAATCCCAATGTCGTAAAATTCTGCCCATCGTTCATATTCTGGGATATTGGTTAAATTCAACAATAGGTAGGAATCATCCAATACTGTATTATTAAAAGCAAAATTGTAAAACAATATAGCAACACTACTGATAATAGTCAAAGCCCAATGTGATGTGATTGACCTTCCATGTGAGCATAGATCTGTTGTTCTCATTCAATGCCTTTCACTCTTTTTCAAAATTATCATACACAATTTGTGATCAAACTTGAACTAATAGCCAATGACCTAACAAAGCAATGCTTTCAAGCTATGAAGAACATTATGTTCCAATGCTGAGATGACAGTACTTTTATTTTTAGAGTGAATGTTTGGCAAATGTTTTATAATGTGAGGGTTCAACTTGGCACATACCAAGAGCAAACATGATGTAATGTGTCACCCTGCACCCATTTTTCTCCTCCTTCAAAGTAAAAATTTGTTTCCCTATCTGCTATTCTTTCTCATTTTTTCCAAGGCTTCAAAACTGTAAAATTATTTACATGCAATATTCCTTGCTTGTTCTGCTTTTGAATTCCAAGCTTGACGTTAAGTAAGGACTGCTTTCTGAAAACATAAATCTCTTCTATCGTCTTCCATTGTGACGACGTCTTGTACTATGGTTCTTAGCCCTTCACCTGGATTTGGCAATCTACCAACGTAATCAAAAGACTAAAAAATTAAGCCAGGAATTTTAAAAAGAAAATGATTTGTTAAAAAGCCATTCTTCATCGTACAGATATTTGATTGGGAATGAATGAAAATGAAAATATCATTTCTTAGAAGCAATCTATAGACATTCAATTCAAGAATCAAGCAACCCCAACCACAGCAATATTTTGCTGTCTTTAAATACTGCTGATCCTGCTGCCTTGTATTTCAATCCCTAATTAGCAATAGCTTTTATGATTCTGCACTTACCCTGCTGGCTGGAATCCCATGGTGTGAAGAAAGGTCTTGGACCACCTTTGTGTTATTGTGATAACCATTCAGAAGAAACGCTATTGTGGAATTGCGAATATATAATAACTTTTGGCACAGTTAAGAAGTGGCCATCATAGTCTCAATTTTTGGGAGAAGCACTTTCAAAATAATGCCTTGGATGTCATCAAAGTGTGGAAATTCAGTGATGGACAACCAAAGAGTTTTTTTCCACTTTGGGAATCCTGTGTGGCCATCATATACTCCCAGGTCAGCTGTAGGATGGACCAACGTAAGGATAGAAAAGTAGTAACACGTTATGACTGAAACATTGAAGAGGATGAGAAAACATTGTGATTAATCTATTGCTATATAATTTTGGTTGCATATTTGGATAATAGTAAGGAAGCCTATCTGCATGTTCCCTGCAGCCATTATAATCATCTGACTAATGGCCACTAATTAGTAAATTCAAGATAAGTGGACTATTTGGCTATAAATACTAATTGAAATGAATTGCAGAGAATTGCAGTTACCTAAATTATAATTAAGGAAAGAACAATACTTAAATTGTAAACACACAGTAGCATGAATTAATGGGAGCCATCATTTAGTAAAGTATCTGGCAGGACACTGTACCAGGCTATAAATGGTGGTAACACAATGGTATGATTACTAACACCTTATTAACTGTGCTGCTGGAAATGTATTAAGAACCATTGTCGAGTGTGTGTGTTGGCAAACAGCTGAGGTCAACATAGCAAAACACGAGTGGACATTTTGAAGGTAATGTTTCCTGGGCAGTCTTGAATTAACATCACCCTGTCTCTCAAATCTCCAATTAGGTGACAATTCTTTCTCTTTCTGTCAATATGTGTATGATTCGGTGCCACTGTATTGTTACAAGTCTCTTATTGTCCCGGTCACTCAATGCTGGATAGAATTACAGAGAAATTACAATAAGAACACAGGCCATTTAGTTTGACCACCTTAACATTTATCCTCCAAATGAGCAGTAGCTTTAATTGCATATGCCCACACCGGTCCCAAATTTCTTCACCCCTTTTCTTCGGCCACGTAACTAATCTATTCTTAAATGTTGCTCTTACTTTCCTCATCTACTATCTTAAGAACTTGTGCTTCATGATGTATACTCTCTTTCTCACAATCCCTCCTTCCTCACTCAGCCTTTATAGCCATTCTGTCCTTCGTTCTCTTTCATCCTGCCATCATTGCAGCTCTTTCTTTTATTCTTCTTGTTACATTCTCACTGTGAGTATGAATTTCATATTTTCTCATATAGTCTTTCTCTAGCTCTCTCTCCTACTGTTGGGTGATAGTTTTTCTTTGTCTCTCTCTCTCTCTATTGGTCTCAAACTCTATCCCCACTTGTTATGTTCGCAATTATTTTATTTTAGTCTTCTTTGTCTCCCTATGAGTTTCAGCACCATTATGTCCTGTTCTCTTTTGCTCTTTGTCACTTTCGCAATCATTCCGTCACAATATAACGGGGTAATTTCTGAAGTATCTATTTTTATTTCTTCTAAGATACCAGAGAATCTCTCAAGATGTTGCTTACAGTGGTTCAGAGGACATGAAGGTTCATGAGGATGGCATCGTGCTAGGTAATGCACAGTGCAATATTTTCATAAACCTTCTGAAAATCCATGCACACCAAATCCAGTGTTTTACATTTACAAATGTGACTTGCCTGAAAGAATTCTGTGCTGCCCATCTTTAATTATCCCATTGCTTCTCTAAGTGCTCATTAATTCATTCTGAATTCTAAGAGTTTTTCCATAGCTGGTATTAGACTAACTGGCTTCTCATTATCTTATTTATCCTTCTTCCCCTTCTTGAACAAGAATGTTCCATTGTGAAAAAGTAATTTCAGTTTGACAACAAACAGTGACAGACAGGACATGGCATGCAAGGTGCATCTTTTTCTTAATATTAATAGAAAGATAATTCTAGAAAATTCATTTGGTAAAGCTCAGTATTGCAAACTAATGCATTATTTCCTTTTCCCCAAGAACAGCCATTGTAATCTTATGATGCAGGAAATTAGCCTCCTTATTAAACCACCTTAAAATGACAACACAGCTCCTTTAACCCAGCGAGCACTGATTTTATTTTGCACTTTGAAAACATTAACAGAATTCCTTTGTTTCATAGCAACAAGACTGCTATTCTGTAAATTAATTTGGATGTAAAGTAACCAAAACAAATGAAATTTATTTAATGAAATAGAAATGTCAGGTATTTAACTTTCTGCATATGGCAAAAAACACTACTTGGGCTTCAAAAGGTTTTGTATAAAGATAACCTTGTATAGAATACAATTTTTCAGAAGTTTAAGCAAGAAATCTCGCAAATATATTATCATGCACGTAGAATTATGACATTGAGACAATGTACTTTTTCTTCCCTGTAATCTGGAAGGAAGGATTCTATTCCCCTCATATTTATAGTAGATGAACATAACTCAAAACACACTGGGTATATTTTAAAAATACATTAAAATTTACATTCAGCTGTCTTCTTTATCATGAAAGAAAGCTTTGCATTGTTCCTTCTTCAGTGCTTAGTAACTTTCAAAGAAATTCCGCCTTGATTTTTTTCAAATCAACTGGGTAAACAGAAAATGTCACATGCAACATTTGGTTTAGAGGTATAGTCTCTCTACAATGTAATTTCCATGCGGCAATGTGCTGAACAGAGTCTCAGGATTACCAGAGATTCACCATCAAATAGGCACCAACATTCCTCAGTTTTCCCACCTTGGCTTCTTGGATCCAGTCAGACCATCTGTTAGGTATTCCTCAGCAGCAATGGGCAGGTTTCAGCTGTTCTATCTACATTGTCGAAATGGCGAAATGAATCTGAATACCAGCTAATGTGAAAACCAGTGGAACTGATCTAAACCTGACTGTGGTACGTGGAAAATATATATTATCCAGGTTTTAATTGCCAAGTAGGTTCGAAATAAACAGATAGTCTAAGTCCCCCTGAGATTTACACTTTTTCCTGATTTTGCTTGGGGTTTACTCACCCCTTTCAATGTTTTTTACGTTGGATTCAACATGTGCAGCTCCTGCTTTTTTGTTTTGTCTCTGCTTTCCTCCATCTCTTTAGTGCCATCCAGCACCATTCATGAATCCAGGCAAGCAGGTGGCCTGATCTCAATTTTCTACCAGCATTGCTTTTGTATCCACCTAGCAATAGTATTATAGTATAGTAGCTTGGGCTGAGTTGTCTTCCTTTGTTACCTCCCTCCCTGTGGGTAAATGGTTCACCATACTTTGGCACCTCTGCTGACTGCCTATCTGGCACAGGGCACTGATCCTTGCCCTATCTCTTCCTGGCACAGCACATTGGTACAACGCTGCACTGTGGCAGTGCAGTTCATCTTCAAATGTCCTTCTGTTTAAAAAAAAACATGGTTTACATAGATCTTTCTAGAGGTGTCAGAGTTTGGACCAAGCTAATTCCTTCAGCTTCAGTCAAATGATCTGTTCTGTAAATTAAAATGTGGTACATTTCTCAGATTGTTGCAATATTAACTCTGCAAAGGGCTTCCTTATCCTAAAGCTAATTACTTTCATCATGGTGTATTTTATTTTAATGTCAGCTTGGAAGGACGCAGACGAGTCACAATTTGACTCTGTCAGTTCTTTGCCTTGGAATTCCATTGCATTCAAATCTGATCCTGGTGAACACAACACAGCTTGAACTGTTGCATATCCAAGAAAAGCCAAACCTGAATCTAGACTATCTGTGAGCTCAGGTAATCACTTTAGTATTCATTTCCCTAAATGTGTCATTTGCTTAATAGGTAAAAGTTGCACAAGAACAAGGAAATGTATTCCAGTCCACAAGGCTTTTCTGCATTGTACTATTTGGATCTCTGAATCAATACTCAATCCTCTTTATCTCAAGATGTGCATTCATCACTTGTGCACTTAGGGTTCAGCCCCATCAAATCCTCCACAGAGCTCAGGCCAGAAACAGCAGAGGATGGGAAACACTGATTGGAACTTGGCGAACCAAGCATCGAGTGGCTGGGATTGGGAATTACTGCGAAGGATTGACAAATGTTCAGAGAGGAGTTTTCAGGCTGATAGGGTGTTGGGATGATTGAAATAAGTGGGCTGGTGGTTGGCGAGATTGGGACCGAATGTACAGAGTTTGAAGAGTTGTGAACAGGCTGCATGGAGCTCGAAGTTCTCAAAACAGATCGATCCGGACTCACAGTAATCAGAGAGTTGTTAGTGGCAATAGACGGACACAGAGAATGACGAGGGTTTGGAGATGTCGAAAGATTGAGATTCTGGGACATTAATGTAGACCGTCCAGAGGGAGAGGAAGCAACAGAGCAACTATTGTTCTGTGAGGCTGACCAAGCAACATCTGGAGAGCCTGCCACAGATTGAGTAGGATTTCGATTCAAGTCTGAATGATGTATTGGGCTCTTTCTCTGATCACCTGGAGGTATTTGATAAGGAAATGATACCACAGGACTTGAGATTGTATGGAAACAGTCCACTGTTGGATGATGAAGTTCTACATCTGCTGTCCTTTGGCACGATACTGTTGCCCTGACGGAGCTCCCTGGATAGCATGCTGTGGTTGAAGGATTGTTGAAGTTCCAGGAGCTGGGAGTTCTGGTGCTTTGGCTGTGCTGAGCTCCAGTGATGGTCCCAGGCTGTACATGTAGAGCAGATGGCTGTAGAGCATATGAGCATCTTGGTTGCCATTCACTCCCAGTGCTGTTGACAGAAGGAATTGAGGAAGAAACCATGGAGACAACATATGGGGAGCAGTTCATTGTAGGGGTGTGCTGCGGAGCAGACAATTGCCTTTGAAGAAGGTGCATCATATGATGAAGCTCTTTGGCAAGCTGAGATACCTCCTGATTTAGGTCATTCATCTGTAAATGGACAAGACATGTTCTTAGCAGCCGAATTATTTTTCTTGCATTAATATCAAAGATTGCATTTTAATTCCTGCAGTTATGGATGTCATTGAAATATTAATGCAGGTTTAGGTTTAACTAAATGCCAAAGTAAAATTAAACTAGGTTAGTGGATCTTCTGTGCATTATAGGTATGCTGTAGAAGAGGTCTGAAAAATTACAGCTTCCAGAGTTTATGAAGCTCTATCTGTGAAATGTGCAGCTACAGGTGTAAGTAAGTCACTGAATGGTGTTGCACAAATACAGCAAATTGAATACATGGTAAGTTACCATTTCAAGCAGTTTTGTATGACTGTATTTGCTTTCTTCATATTTACACCCTTGACTTTCGTCAAGTGGCTCACTAGACCTGCCCTGCAATTCGTCAGGAGGGTGATCGGAAAATTTGGATGCTTTCAGAAACATCATAGATGCTATTCTGAGATTTGTTGCATGGGGAAAAGATTTTATTCACACTCCTTCCCCCAGTATACACAGCCTCATTACTTGACTGAAGCGGCTCTTTTTGGCAGAATAACATATAGCCTGATTACACTCAAATGCTCGGCTTGCACAATAATAATAGCTCCCCAGGGTGGTTAGTACCTTTGGGACAGTCCCATAGAAGAAGGGAATATCTACCGGAGAGGAGGAGAGAAAATTGGCAAGTAAAGCTTAATAATACTGGAACATTTATGATGTTTCATATGGAATAGCTCTCTTTTATGAAAGCAATTAAACTGCAGAGATATCGTGCAAAGATTAGGAAACATCTGGGAATAACCTCCTCTCAACACACAGCGTAGAATATACTGAACTTCTAGTTTTCCAGTATATTTTGTAGAATCAGCAAGCATCAGTCCAGGCACACTTTTCTATGTAAATTCTACTAATGATATCTCCATAGCTATGTAGAGCTGCTATCAAGCAATGAGAAATGTCAAATTTTCAATTTGTTTTCACTGTGTGGGAGTAATTGTTAAATGTAGTTAATGTGCAGTAAGCCAGATACTGGAGGATACTGTTCATTTAAGTTCTCTTCATCTTTGCCTTTTAAGACATTCTGCCTTTTCACATCACCATGAGTGACCATCACTTTGGGGAAATACGGCCTTATCGCAAAGTGATTGAAATGTTTTGCACCATGCTCTTGAAGGTAAAGGATAAAGGCTTCCCATTAGCTTAGCAAATTAGTGTAATGGAGTAGCTAATTTGTTCAGACTAGGAAAGCCCAGGATTGATCCCCAGTCCCAGGCAAGCTAACTGACCTCAGGCAGAGACTGCTACAAATATGCCTTAGGGCCTTTCAACTGAGGTGGACAAAAGCGACCACCCTGATCACTGTAACTCCTATCGGAATTGTGTAAATATCAGCTAAGGACAGATCAGGATTGGATCCAACTGCAATACCTCCTCCACACTAAAATAACTGTTGAGATCCCGATGTTTCCTGAAACATAAGTAATGCCTGGGCAAGGTGGTAGAGAGTGATGAGTTCCTGTGCAACTGTATCCAGCAAGGAGTCAATGCCTTTGAAAGTCTATTGGCGAGAAAATAATAATATGTAAGCAGAGATAATAATATTGGTAAAATTGCGCTGATTTAATTGTGGTGGGGGCAGGGATGGGCAGGTAGGTGGTGGGCAGACCACCTGCTGGATTTAATGAGCCCCCTGTCTTCAAACCTGCCAGTGGGAGAGCATAAAATCCAGCCCTTGGTCTTATATTTTACCCCAAAATCAGCTTCCATCCACATATTTGCAATATCAGTGAGACTAACTATTCTACCTCTGTAATATAGCCTGATACTGTCCCTACCTCAGTTCATCTGCTGCTGAAACTCTCATCTATGCCTTTGCTACCTCTAGAATTGACTATTGCAATGCACTCCTTTTGGCCTCCCACCTCTTAACCTATGTAAACGTGAGGTCGTCCAAAATGTGCTGCCTGAGCCCTGACTCGTTCCAAGACTCATTCACCCATCACCCTTGTGCACACTGACCGACATTGGCTCCCAGTTAAGCAACACCTTGATTTTAAAATTCTCATTCAAATCCTTTCATGGTCTGGCCTCTCATCTCTGTAATCTCCCCAAGCCCACAACCTTCTGAGATAGCTGCATTCCTCTAAATCTAGTCTCTTTGAACATCCAAGAATTTAATCACTTCAGCATTGGTGTCCATGTCTTCAGCTACAAAAGTCTAAACTCTGGGATTCCCTCCGAAACTCTCCAGCTCTCTACCTACTTTAAGACACCCATTAAAATTTAACTCTCTGACCAAGATTTTCTATGTGGCTCAGCGTCAAGTTTTATTTTATAAGCTCCGTACAGCACCTTGGGACGATTTATCATGTTAAAGATGCAAATAAAATCCGATGGATTTCAAAACACATACTACTATAATAAAATAAATGCAAGTTGTTGTTGTTGACTAGAAGGTTAAAGGGAGTTTCTAGGTTTGGGGTTTTGGAATCACAATATAACTAAAATATGAGAAGGATATGTGACCTTAAAAATGTTATTTTATATTAGGAAGAATAACAAGGGAGCCAAGGAAAACCCTAAACAAATGAGTACTGGGATCACAGAATTATAAAGAATAATTGTGTATTGGTGGGAAAAATATACTTTCTGACTGCTTGATGTTATATTTACTGATATTTACTGTAGCTGATCATCAGGAAATTAGAAATATTTTAAGAATTCTTTATAAGCTCAGAGGCTCCAAAATGTGTGAAATCCAATCTCACAGCAGCTGAAACATAAACATGTGACTGTTTCACACATCAGAGAGACAAGTGATCTTATGTGACATGATACTGGCTTACAAATTGTACAATGTGCAAATTGGCTACCATGTTTTCCTACAATAGAGACATCAAAAGGTAATTTATTCCCTATTTAGTCTTCCCAATCTTTCTCTCCTCCTCCCATAAACTATTGAGTGTTGCTAGGAATAATTCCATTGGTGCATCACTAGCAGTGATTGTTCCTTGTAAACGAGGTCAGGCAAGGAGTGTTCATAGCCCATTTGATTATGGAAGACATCACAGATGAGCCCAATCCTGTTCCAACTTGAAGTTTGCACACATTCTCAAATGCGTGTCCAGGCTTTGCAGCAGGAATCAATGGCTGGCAATCATGAATGAGGACCTGGAGTGGGCTACATTTTAGAACATCATCTTTGAATTAAATAATAACTCCACTCCTTTCTAAAATACAGTTGTTTTTTTAAATGTTTCATTTCCATATCAGAAATGGTAAAGTAATCTTCCAGGACTCTACCAATTCAACTTCACCTTGCAGCTATAAGCTAAATGAAAGGAACTCACAATATTTTGGGTGAAGGAATTGTGAAGTGTTTTATTGCATGTTATGTCACAGATCTGAATTGGAATCTAGGAATGTCTGATGTTGGTGAAAACCATCCATCCAATTAACAGTTTTCCCCATATTTACTGATTCCTTCAGTATTGGCTTTTCCATCTTTCGTAGATGAGTTGACATGCAGCTATACTCTAGAGGACACCATGGGCGGACTATGTAACCTTAACCTAATATGGTCTATGAAATGGTGTAATTTGTTGATGTTACAAACTCCTACATGTTGGAATGGTGGAATATAGACTTGCTCTCACATTTCCCCAAAAGTTGGGCTCCTCATGATCTTGGCCATGGCATCAAGAGATGAACTGAGTGGAGGCTGGATCCACAAGATGACAGAATAATTGAAGGATGAGCAACTGATCAACTGATGATCAAGAGCAACTGTGTCCACCTGATGGTGGGAAGTTAAGAAGCAGCAAGATCATCACCCATTTGGAATTCATGAGTTGCTGTTTATTCTCTTACATCTAATTAAGTGGGGAAATTGTAACTTTTTGACCTATGCCCATTGGGGGGGGGGGGGTACTGCGAGTTTGAGGGGAAGGGGAGGGGGTGGGGGGGTGGGGGCAGAAAACGGAACCTGTAATGCACAGAAAACTTGAAAGTCTGAGTTTCCCTGCGTGCTGTGAAGCTTTAACTCACTGACAGATTCCCTTCCTGTAAATTGTCTGATTTACAGACTTGGTTTCCATTCAAGAGGGCAACGCTGGAGGAGAGGTCGCAGGGTCTGGAAGGTCCCAGGTCTGCAGGTGGGGCTGATACCATGGTGTTGGGGCAGAGGGGTTGTGTTGGGGGGTGGGGGGGGGGAGTGGGGGGGGGGGGGGAGTGGGGGTGGGTGGCTGTATAATGACCCTTATACTCAAGGACTCAGAGTTCAGAAAGAATAACTGTATTGCTTTTCTTAAGAGCACTCTGAAGGTTTGGTCCAACTTTTATTTTCATTCAATGGAACTTGAAGTAGCAAAAGACTCAGGATTGGGGCACAAACTGTCCTGCTTCAAATTGAAGAGCTTATTAAAGACAATTCAGCTGTGATAAAATGCGAATGATATATGAAGAGTTTCCCACATACTTTACCTCCTGGTTAAGTCTGCAGATGTTCTGTTTTATTTCTTGTGCCTCGGCTGCTGCAGCTGGATTCCCCTGAGATGCAGCTGTCAACAAAAGGCAGAATCATTAAAGAGAACTGAGGAGAAACGGGGGCAAAGAAAGAATTAGAGTGGGTGCTGGAGGGCATTGTATGATGATCTGTGAGAGAACTTGAGATATCAGTTTTAACCTATAAAAATTCTTTGGTGAATTTCCAGATTGATGTCTTTATTTCTACAAAGACATTTGGTGGCTGGATTGGTCACACATACACCATTGCAGGTTGCTAGGGTCTAGATAGCTCCACATATCATTTTCCCAATTAGATATACTTTAAATTAATTACTTTCAAATCGTTGAAGTAATTGATTAGGTTCACTTTATCCAAATGATTTGAAAAAGAATAAAGGGCAGAATCTTGTGGTTGATGTGCGGGGACAGGCTCGTCACACTGATGTGTCAAATGATGTGCGATGATATCGGGCGTGCATCCTGACGTCATAGCGCTTCAGAGTCGGCTGCGCGCCCGCCAAAATGTTAATGGCCTATTAAGGCCATTAAGAGATTAATTGAAGTATTTAAGAACACTGCCCGCCCAACCTTAAGGCTGGCAGCAGGCGAAAAGCCCAAGCGGCCTTCGCATTTTTCAGGAAACCTCATCCACGGGCAGGATGAGGTTTCCGTTAGTAAATTTTGAAAAATAAAAAACTACGGACAGAGTTTTAATAACGTATATGTTCAGGTGATTGTTCGTGAAGCTTGGACATTTTCATTCTGAATTTTAAATCTTTATTTAATACTTTTGAAGTCCTCAGCTCTCTGAGGCAGCTCTCTGCCTTCAGGGAGCTTTCATCCTGTGCTCACCAGTGCCCGCACTTACGTCAGTGCCCGCCCTCCTCCTGGCACATCCCCCCCACACACACACCCTCCCCCCCCCCCCCCCCCCCAGACCCGCCGATTGCACCCCCCCACCGGCCTGAAAATTCTGCCCCAGATCTCTGGGAACCAGAGGCTGGAAACATAGAAATAAAGTCACATAAATCATTGCTGATGATATTCAAAACATAGGACAGAATGTTTTGCTTGGGCTTGGGGATGGGGGCGGGGTGAGGGGGGTGAGCACCCGACCTGCTTGAACGTGAAATGCGTGTTGACATCGGCCGCGTGTGCCGGTGTCAACACGCAGTTGCGCGATAGTTCGGTCGGTTGGCACGTGCCGGAGTTGGCATTGCGCCCGCCAACAATTAAAAGGCCTGTTAGGGCCATTAAATAATCAATCAACTTAAATTTTTCACTGTCCGTCCAACAGCGGGATGAGGTTTCCAAAAGCAAATAAAAATAAAATAAAAGTTTTAAAATGTAATTAATAACATGACCCTGCTCAAGTGACAGAGTCAAGGTGCCCAAAATGATGTCGTCTTCCTCGTTGGGTGGGAATGGTCAGCTGAAAATGGGATGAAAAGCCGGGACTTCACCACAAAGCAAGAAACAGCTCAGCAGCAAATTCGAAAACTAATTGTTATCGATGTGGAAATAGTCATACTCCCAACGATTGCTGATTTAAAGAGTTGGAGTGCTATTTTTGCCATAAAAGAGGGAACATATTGAAACATTGCTAAGTCAGATGAAAACAGGCTTCCAGGCAACAAATGCAGTATATAATGTGGAAGAACCAGAAACAACCAATTCTGACATTTATTCCTTATTCAACATTAAAGTAGGGAAGACAGAGCCAATCACTATCACTTTACAAGTGAATGGGAAACCCTTAAAAATGGAAGCAGATACTGGTGCTTCTTGTACAGTAGTAGGAGAGCACACTCTGAGATATTTAAATAAAGGTGCTCAAGAATTAAATTTGGAGCAAACTTCTGTCAAGTTGAAAATGTTTACAGGCAGAGAAATCCATGAAAAGGGTATTACCAGTGTACCTGTTTGTTATAGACACCAAACAACACAACTGCCAGTGATGGTGGTAGAAGGCAAAGGACCAAGCCTTCAAGGTTGTGATTGGTTGAAAGAGATTAAATTAAACTTGTCCAAAATCTGCAAGTTGCGAGTCGGAGGACTGCCAGAGCTGCAAAAAAAATGACACTATCTTCCGGCATGAACTGGGGAAAATCAAAGACCCACTGGCTGAGGTTTATGTGGACTCAGAAGCAACTCCTCACTTCTTGAAAGCAAGACCAGTGCCATATTCTCTGAGAGAGAAGGTTGATGCTGAGTTGAACCGGCTAGAGAGGCTGGATGTCATAAAAGCGGTTCAGTTCTCAGAGTGGGCAGCACATATAGTCCCTGTCCTAGAACCGGATCAAACCGTCTGGATCTGTGGGGAGTATTAAACTAACAGTCAACAGAGCAACCAAACTGGACAGGTACCATATTCCCAAGATTGAAGACCTCTATGCTAAAGTAGCAGGAGGGACAACGTATACAAAGATTGATATGTATATCAGCAACTGGAAATAGATGATGCTTCCAGAGAATGTTTGTGACCATAAACACCCTCAAAGGGCTATATCAGTACACACGCCAGCCCTTCAGCCTGTGCCATTTTCCAGAGGATGATGGAGAGTTTGCTACAAGGACTACCTCAAGTTGGGGTCTACCTGTACGATGTACTGAAAATTGGATTCACGGAAACTGAACACTTGCCTAATCTGGAGGCAGTCCTGAAGTGACTTTTAGAAGCAGGAACTCACCTAAAGAAGGAAAAATGTACAATGTCATTTATTTGGGCCACTGGCTAGATTCCCAAGGGTAACATCCTGTCGGAGAGAAGGTTAAAGCTATCAGAGAGGTACCTGCACCTAAGAACGTCTCTGAACTTAAATTATGTTTAGGGATGGTAAATTATTATGGTTGATTCCTACCCAACTTATCAACGGTTCTAGCCCCTCTACATTCGCTGCTAAAGAAAAACCAGCGTTGGGTTTGGTCGTCACCCCAGGAAGAAGCCTTCATGAAAATCAAAACAAAAACAAAAACAAAAATACCTGGAAAAACTCAGCAGGTCAGGCAGCATCTGTGGAGAAGAGGACAGTTGACGTTTCGAGTCCTCATCAAACAGCTCTTGCACTCCTCAAATTTGTTAGTGCTTTATGACCCGACAAAGGAATTGGTGCTAACCTGCAATGTGTCCCCCGCTATGGAGTGGGGGCGGTACTATCACACAAGGTGGACGACTGTGCAGAGAGGCCAATAGGCTATGTATCCAGGACACTTACCACAGCCGAGAAAGGATATTCACAAATAGAAAAGGAAGGCCTCTCGATTATGTTTGGTGTAAAAAAATTCCACCAGTATGTGCATGGGCGAAACTTCATGATAGTATCAGACCACAAACCACTCTTGGATCTATTTAGCGAGGAAAAGGCTATCTCTCCCATAGTTTCCACACAAATTCAAAGATGGCCCTAATTTTCATGACTTTTTGAATACACTTTTGTGCACAGGCCAGGGATTCAAAGCCGATCCCCTAAGTCGCCTTCCTTTGCAATGTCCCAATTCCCCGCGTGGTCGTATTAGTGATGAATTTCCTGTTTCCTCACCAGTCTGTGGTAGGCAGCTAAGAAACTGTACAAATCATGATTCAGTCGTGTCTCGAGTGAGAGGCCAAGTGTTAAATGGATGGCACCAGGAACCAGTTCCTGATGAAGTGAAGCCATTTTCCAACCGAAGATACGAAATGAGTGTCAAGATGGTATCCTATTATGGGGTGCGTGAGTTGTAGTTCCTTCACAAGAAAGGGACCCGCTCTTAGTAGTTACACCTGGGAATCTCAGGAATGAAGATGATAGTGCAAAGTTATATTTGGTGGCCGGAATGGATGGTAATATTGAGAAAGTGGTTAAACACTGTGTGCAATGCCAACAACTACAGAAGTTGCCGGTGACAGCCCTATTATACCCATGGGAGTGGCCTGGTAGGCCCTGGGTGAGATTACACATAGATTGCGTCGGTCCTTTTCTTGGAAACGTGGGCAGAATTTTCTGCCTGTCGGGCGGGCCGGTCGGGAGCGGGTGCGGAGCTGATCGCTGCCCGCTCTTGGCTGAGCGCCACCATTTTACGTGGACGGGCCAATTAAGACCCGCCCAACGTGACGCTTGGCCGGTAGCACTCAGCGCTACCTGTGCGGGCGGGGGAAGAGGGAGAGTCGGAGCCTGCTCTCTTTCATGCATGTGCGCAAAAGAGCACAGAAATCTCCCTGAGGCACGGACGGTGTCACGTGAGCTGGGACATGTTTATGAATTGTGCATAAATTATTTCTTTATTTAATAAGACCTTCAGGAAACCCCATCCCGCCCGTGGATGAGGTTTCCTGAAAAACACGAAGGCCACTTGGGTTCGTTACCTGCCTGACAACCTTAAGGTTGGACGGGCAGCATTGATAAGTGCTTTAATTGGCTTTTTAATGGCCTTAACAGGCCTTTGACAGTCTGGCAGTCTCCAGCGCGTGCCCACCAACCGCAAAATCTAAATGACGCACGCCCGACGTCAACACACATCATTTTAGGCGTCAACATGTCGGGCCCACCCCCGCACGCCAACGTCAAAATTCTGGCCCATGTTTCTACTGATTATAGATGCTCATTCCAAGTGGTTAGATGTTTATGAGGTTAAGTCACCAATGTCAGGCACTACTATAGAAAAGTTACACCAAAAGCTTTTCTGCCCATGGGTTGCCAGAGGTAATCCTCTCAGATGATGGTACTGCGTTCACTAGTGCTGAATTTCAAAGATTTATCATCCTAGATAGTATCAACCATGTGAAGACTGCACCATACCATCCGTCATCTAACAGAGTGGGTGAAAGTACAGTAAAAACTTTCAAGGTGGGTACGAAAGAATTTTCTAGTTTCCTATTTCACTTCAGAACAACCCCCCACAATACTACAGGTGCAACACCTGCAGGGTTACTGATGAGGCGTCGTCTTCGAACAAGACTAAGGCTGATATTTCCCAATTTGGAGGGGAAGAGTCAAGGGAACCAAAAAGTGACTCATGATTTGTATAGTCGTGAGTGAGAATTTACTGTTGGTGAAGCAGTACATGTAAGGAATTTTGGTGGAGGACTGAAGTGGCTACCTGGTAAAGTAAGCGCTGCGACCGGACAATTGTCATACCACGTGGAAGTGGAGGGCCGGATCAGTCATACGAACGTGGATCATTTAAGAAGAAGGGAGAAACCCCAACAAAACGATGTTCCACTTGAAACCATTATTGAACCTGTGGTTCCCGTTGAAGTTGTTCAGCCAAGGACCGATGTCTCTATCGGAGTGGACAACATTGAACTGCCTGTGCTTAATGAGGCATCTGATGTTAATGCGGTTCCAAAGACTGTGGTTCCTGCCAAAGATTCGGATGTTGTGAAGCTACGATATTCCATATGGATAAGGAAAGCACCTGAAAGACTAAACTTATAATTCCATGACCTGTGTAAATATTGTAATGGCATGAGATAAATATCCTTGTAAATGCAAAATGTACAGGAAAGTAAAATGGGGAGGAATGTAGTAATTATAGATTTGGTAAACATAGGACTGTAGCTTTGCGAATAATCCCACGTTGTAAGGCCACATGATCTGTGTAAACCAATCAGTTTGTAGCGCAGGGAGCCTGTGGGATAGAATTCTTCGTTAGTTATTGACTTAGATGCACACATGTATCTGCTGCTGTTGTCTTGTAAATAAAGTTCAATGTTTCCACCAAGAAAAGTTGCCTGGAAAATCTACAATATGGAGTTAGAGAGGGCAGAATTTTCACTGCAGTGAACAGGCGCATCCCTGACCCACTTGAGTGTGAAATGAGACACATTGATGTTGGGTGAGCATCCCAACGTTAATGTGCAGTTGTGTGATTGTTCGGTTGGCCGGTGCACACGGGTGTCGGCAACATACATGTCGACAATTAAAAGGCCTGTTAAGACCATTAAAGAATCAATTAAGTTAAATCTTTCACTGCTCATCCAACCTTACGGTTGGCGGGCAGGCGAAAAGGCCAACCGGCCTTTGCATTTTTTTGGAAACCTCATCCACAGGTGGGATGAGGTTTCCAAAAGCGAATAAAAATAAAATAAAGGTTTTAAAATTTAATTAATAACGTGATCCTGCTCAAGTGACAGAGTCACATGAGGGGACATGTTTTATTATATTCTTCAATTCTTTTTTTCTTAAAAACTCTTCAGCTCTGTGCCTCAGGGAGATTCTGAATCATGCACCCGGCCCCCGCTTGCCCTCCTGCCCACGCCCACACAGGCAGCGCTGAATGCTGCCACTCGCATTTCACCCTGGGCAGGCCTTAATTGGCCCGCCCAGCGTGAAATCGCCTTCTGGCCTTGGTCGCGGGTGGCGATCGGCTTCCTGACCACCCCCACCCGACCAGGGCAAGATTCTGCCCATGGATTTTTGATTGACAAGGGAGTCGAGGGTAATAGGGGACGGACGGGAAAGCGGAGTTGAGGCCACATTCAGATCAGCCATGCTCTTACCAGATGGTAAAGCAGGCTCAAGGGGCAGAATGGCCTACTCCCGCTCCTAATACTGAAACTGGGGGACACAGTTTAAAAATAAGAGGTCTCCCATTTAAGACGGAGATGAGAAAAAAATTTTTCTTTCAGAGGGTCGTGAATCTTTGGTGCTCTCTTCCCCAGAGAGCGGTGAAGGCAGAGCCAATGAATATTTTTAAGGCAGAGGCAGATAGATTCTTGACTAACAAGGAGTCAAAGGTTATCGGGGTGGGCGGAATGTGGAGTTGAGGCCACAATCAGGTCAGCCATGATCTTATTGAATGGTGGAGCAGGCTTGAGGGGCTGAATGGCCTACTCCTGCTCCTAATTTGCATGTTCGTATGTAATGCTTGTGTTTTGCAAAGCATTGGCGGAGTGTTGCTTTATGTTTTGGTGATAAAATTAATAAGATTTAAGTAAGAATAATTATCCAACAAAGGACTAGAGTACTATTTCCTTATTAAGTTCAGGTGTTGATCAAATATAAAGGCATCCAGAATTCTGGCAACAGAGCACTGAAGTCTATGTTTAAATTATGTGGATGGTAGCCAGGTGTCACTATTTACTAGTGGCTTGACAGGATAGATGTCTGGGTGATATTTCCTCTGATTGGGAAATCTAGAACTAGGGGTCACAGTCTCTTAATAAGGGATTGGCCATTTAGGACTGATGCGGGGAGACATTCCTTCAATCAGAGGCTTGTGAATCTTTGGAATTCTCCACCCCAGAGGGCTAAGAAAGCTCAGTAATATTCAAGAGAGAGATCAAAAGGTTTTTGGATACTAAGGGAATCAAGGAGGCTGGTTAGCTCAGATGGCTAGAGTGTGAAGCAAAGTACCACTAACGCATGATATCTTGGACAACGAGTTTGCAATAAATATATTAGAGACAGAGAGAGAGGTTATACTGCAGAGGGTAGGGTTGAGGTAGAAGGTGAGCCATGATCTTATTGAATGGGAAAGCGGGTTTGAAGGACCAAATGGCCTAATCCAGCTTCTATTTCTTACGTTTTTAAGCCTGTTCAACAGAGAGGGCAGTTGTAGCTTTAGAGAGCTCCACATTAAGAGGGGGATGTTCACATTGATCACCTATTGCCTGCTAGCAGATTGCAGAGCTGCATCAGCAGAGAGAACAGCGATGTTTCTACTATCGCTGTCTGCAAGATTTAATAGAGTGAACAATATAGGCAAAAAAAAAAAATCAATGGTTATGACTTCCCACGGAGAAAGTTCCTAATTTTAACTCAACTGTCAGGAGAAGGTGCAGAATGGAGTGAAAGTGTCAAGCAAGAAATGGAAAGTTTGAGGAAAAGACAACGTGAAAGGCCTCCTTTACTTACTCTGCAGTTAAGCATATGAGAGAGTATGAAATAAGAAGGTTACGCTGAGAGAGTTACACAAGGAAGGCCGGGAGGTGGCTCGAGTGGAGCCCACATGCCAGTAGAGATGGAAGGGGCCTATTTCAGTGCTGTACACTTTATGTAATTGTCAGAGGGGCGGGAGAAGTCCATCCTGCCTTTTTGATCTAAGTGTGACATGTTGAATAGTACATTATTCCTCAAGCCTTTTGTTTCTATACCATTTTGATGTTAATAGCATTTAAATTGCTATTGTACTCTAAGCCTGGGCTCGTGGATATGAGGCAGTTGAAAGGATTTGTTTAATTCCTAGAACATTAAACACAAGAAACACAATGTTAAGCAACAGGCAATATACTATAGATCAATCCCTCGGCTAAAATAGCATACGCCTTCAGAAAACAATATGACTTGCTTTCTCACTACAAATAATAAAAATCATAAATAAATCATACTATGTTATCATTTTCTTCCAACCGTTATAATTTGTATTCACAGTACTGTTTGAACCTGCTATGCAGCAATTTATATCATGAGGTCTTAACCACACTCATCATTCATTGCTATTATTTGTTATATCATTAGCAACTGTGTCACTCAGCAAATAAGTTGCAAGTTATCATTGACAAACAATAGTAAACTATGGCCCGAATTTTAGGGAGGAAGACAGGAGTGGGGGGCAGGGTGTAGAATTGGGTGGGATGATGGAGACAGTCATGCCTGTTGGCTTCTGGCTGACATTGGCATTTTACCAGTCGTGAAGGTGGCAGACATTTCACCCACCCTTAGGCCAGTTGAGGTCCTTAACAGACCAATTACATGCCACTTAAAGGTCTCTTCCCTCCATGGCATGCATTTTACCAGCGATAGATGGGCTCTCCACCATGTGGGGAGACCACCAGACATAACCAAGTATACCTGCTGGCTCTGAGGCAGGCCCTCCTGATTGGGCATCCTGTGGCTCATAGTGGGCACCATGTGTGCCAAAAGCCAACTCGGCTGGAAGACCCCCACTTTACCCTCAGGATTGACACCCCTCCCTCACCAGGGCCTCCTGCCTGATTGGCTCCAGCGATCCCCAACCCTGCTTATCAGCAATCCGTGCTGGTCAGGGACTTGCTGCATTCCCAGCAGTGGCCACTATCCCTGGTGGCGCTGCTGGGACTGAAGTGCAGATTGACAGGCAACTCTGAGAGATGGGCCATCCTGTCTCAGAGGCGTGGAAGTCATGACTGCAGGCAATTAATTGTCTGGTCAACATAAAATCCAGTTGAGGCTTCCATGACTGGCGGAGGTGGGGTTGTCCTGACTTTCCATTCAGTGGAATGGGCCACCATCCCATTGGTGGCCTCTGTTGCTAAACTACAATTGATCATTTACACGTCCTGCAAATGATTTCATGACAGGTGAATCTTGATTGTTTTGATGCATGATGTTAAATAATTAGCAATGGTTTGCACTGTGGACCTGAAATGGAGGATGGAGATATTAACAACAACAGCATGCACACATATAGTAAATAATAAAATGTCCCAAGAGAAAAATCAGACAAAATGACACCAAGCCAAAGAAGTTCAAATTAGGACCAGTGACCAAAAGCTTGATTAAATAGGTAGGTTTTAAGGAGTTTTTAAAGGAAGGCAGATCATTAAAGGGACATGTTAGTCTGAGCCATTGCTTTGTTTCTCTGGTTCTTTTGCAGATTTTAAAAATTACTGAGGTTAGTTCATACAAAGAAACTCCCAATTGGGCTTAAGTGGGATTTTATTTTATAATGTCTTGTCACATAATGGTATCCTTAATGTGGCTGCAATAAACAGGGTTGGGGATCACTGCAATAGTCACATCAGTAAGTTCAGTTTACCAGAATTCTGTATTTCATTTGCCATGTGTTACGCCCAGTAAAAGCTTGTCATATTCATAACTCTACACATGGACTAGGCTCTTATGGAAGCTTCTGGAACTGTCTTTTATTTGTTTAAAATGAACACTGATGAACTGTTGCGATGGCTGCCAATGGGTCAGGTGACATTTGGTTATTCAACATATATCATATGATTATATCAAGCTTCTGGAAAGTTCCTTTTGTGAATTTAAAATAACAAATATTATTTATCCTCACACACTTATCCCGAATTAACTCAACATGACACAACTATTCTCACACACACATTTGCGTACACACACACATACACACACACAAACACACACAGATTGGATACAGATAAAGATAGTGCACTTTTACAGATTACAGTTAATTCAGCATTTGATTTCTGATTTCTGATTGCTCATGCAGCAGGTCTGTGGTTTCTTGAATGGTCTGTGCTGATCTGGTGTGAACTGGAGTTAGCTGCATGGCTGCTACAAGTGGTTGTGTCCCCAAGATGGGAAAAAGACAAGTAAGCGAAGCTCTTGGCTACCAGCGACCTATCTCGGAAAATACACCTTGGGTGTGGATGTCTAATCCCTCTGCCTCTCTGATGATGTTGAGCAAAAGTGACAATCTGCGCATGAAGCAAGTGTTACATGCATAGTGCACGTCTGCACTACATTCCCTTGGGTGAGAGAATAATGTACTAAGAAAAAAGGTTTCATTCTTAGGGTTTAAAGTTCCCAGGTGGCTCAATGAACACAAAGTGAGGCTTTGGACTGATGTTCGCTAACACTTTTGTCTCTGAGTCAGAAAATTGCAAGTTCAAGTCCCACTCCAGGACTAGAGCACAACAATCTAGGCTGACACCCCAGTGCAGTACTGATGCCTGTGTGTTTACTTACACAAGATCAAGAGGTCTGAAATGGATAAAAGCTTCTGACATTGATACTATGAACAGCTGTGATTGAGTGCTTAATGAGCGGATAAGAATGGCAACGTAATCCAAATGGAAAGTTGAACGGCTGGCGCTCGGGACTAGGATTTCCCCATGATTCACAACTCCTCTGAGAAGCTGTGAACCGTGTCCACTAACCAGGTGCCATCAAAATTGTGAGGTGGGGGGGCGGGTTTCAAATAGCCTTCCCTGCAATGAAACTGGCAAGGGAGGGAGTGCTGTGTAGGGACTGACCACTCGCATCTTTATCCCACGCCGGCCAAAAGTGTCAGAAACAGGAATGGGGGTGGGAATCCCGGAATCTGGTTCCACCCACCATTTCTATAAGCTTCCCAACTCAGTGAAAACCTGGGCCCTGAACATCAGGTCAGGATGAGTTATCTGCAATATTGGCAGTTGTTGCTTCAATTTACATTCAAAATCACTTTGCTTCAGCACAAAAATGGCATCGAAGCTGCAAATTAAGCCAAGTATTTGTTTGTATTTTATTTTAATGATCCATTTTACACATAATCAGTAGATCAGCGATTTAGAAATTGGATGGAAAAGGCAACACTGAAAGCGTTCCACACTTCAAAACACAGTGGAATATGTCCATCCCCAATTCTCTCTCTTGTAACATCCAATTATCTTAAAGGAAAGCTGTGGGCTCTAAATAATTTCTGCTTCATACACAAAGCACTCTTCCAGTATCTGCTTCCCAGCATTAATTAAATTGATCAGTTCATTAAGACACTGCCAACAACTTTCAAAGTGGATGCTCCCCTCTCACTGAGGATCCATCCATTTTTGCAGAAAATTAGCAGCCGAGAGGCCATTAACAGCTCCTTTTGTCAAAATGTCTGGCTCTTTGCTCCATTTATACACAAAATCTATAAGCTCAGTGTATTGCGAGCATTTTTGTTCATTAAATAAAAATAAGGATTTCCTCTGGCTGCGGAATACAGTGAAATAATAAAATACCCTCTTCATGAATGCATTTAACATAGAATCTTACATTGTAGGAGAAAGCCATTTGGCTACTTCTGCATGTGCTGGGCCTTTGAAAGAGCGACTCAATTAGTCCCACACCCATACCTTTTTCCAAATCTATTCCTTTTTGAGTCTATATCCAATTCTCTCTTGAAACTATCTACTGAAACTGCTTTCACTGCCCTTTCAGGTAACGCGTCCCTGCTCGAAACAACTCACTGTGCAAAAGAAAATCACCTCTCCTCCTCCTCTTCTTTTGCTAATTATCTTAAATCTGTTTCAACACATTTATCGATTATCAGAAAAAATAAAATCCTGTTTTCCCAGCTGTTCCCCACATTTTTCACAGGCCTGGGCCTCTTCCAGTGCCTCTGTGCAACCAGCCGTAACTTTTTTTTACTCAAAGCAAATTTCCAGCACTCCAAAAAGTACAAAAGTAACTCTTTACTGACAGGTAAACCCTAGTTTTAAAAAGAAATTGCCTTCCAATGCCAACATTTCCAGTTTCTCCATATTGTCATCTCTTTTCTCAGTTCCTGTTATAATCGTTGTATTATCTGTAAATATCTGTAAAAAGCCAGGAACTAAATAGCTAGGAACTAATTGTTATGTCTTAGTGTCCTGGGGGCGACATTTCATAACTGCACTAGAGACTGCTATGATGTATAACTGATGTGATGTGTAACAGCACCAATTCAAACTAGTCCTTCTATTATACAAGACAGTGTGGCAAGATAAAGATAAAGGGCATGAACGGTGGAGCAGGTTCGAGGGGCCGAATGACCGACTTCTGCTCCTACTTCTCATGTTCTTATGTCTCCAGTGCTGTCTAGTCTGATATCAACTGGCATAGTGAAGACCAGGCAATCAGCTTATTTTAGCTAATAGTGCCACATGTCTGGTGGCAAGAGACTGAGGGCTGATCTCACTCAGGTATAGCTCCTCGATAGAAACCGTTCCCTTGGAAAATGATCTCCTTTGTTGATCAAATGACAATGAATGAAAAGCAAATGGTCAAAAACTAAACTTCTAAACAAAGGAAGGCTTATGTTTATATAGTGCCCTTCATGACCTTAGGACACCTCAAAACACTTGACAGCCAATGAGGTACTGTTGAGGTGTATAATGTAGGACATGTGGCAGCCAGTTTGCGCACAGCAAGCTCCCACAAACAGCATCGTAATAATGACCAGGTAATCTGCTTCAGTAATGTTGGTTGAGGGATAAACATTGGCTGGGATTCCAGGAGCTTTTCTCTGCTTTCTCTTGAATAACACCACAGGATCTTTTACAGCCACCTGAGGGAGCAGGCAGAACCACAGTTCCATGCAAAGTAAAAAATGAAAAATTATAAAACTAATTTGGAGCCTGCAATTGCATTTTAGGATCTTAAATTGGTTGTTTCTAGGTTTAAAAGGTGTCTTATCTCAAGGTGCATTTAGCCACAGTCATTAAAATTCCAAATTACAGCTGGGACAACCATTACACTTCTCAGTTCTCTCTCACTATAAGATGCAGAGAGCTCATTATCTTTATTGGCAAAGATTTTTCCACTCACCATCCTTGCTTTTGTGAACAAACAATAATAATTTTCTAAAACATCTGTCTGCATATTGCTTAGAGTTACATGGGGCAGAATTTAATGGCCCTGTTGTGGTGGGGGTGGAACTGTAAAATGCAGCAAGATGTTCAAAAGTCCATTGATTTTGGTGGGACCATAAAACCCCACCAGCATAAAATTCTGCCCATGATCTTTGTTACTGAAAATGTTGGTCCCATTTAGGATTTATTTGCTGAAAGGTTATGCATTTTTGTAAATTAAAATATAATCTTACATTACAATGGCAGAGGAACTAAATATATAAAGGGATTCAATAGGATAGATACAGAGAAATGATTTTCTATGGAGGGGAATCCAGAGCAATGGGGCATAGTCTTAAAATTGTGGCTAGGCCTTTCAGAAGTTAAACCATGAAGCACTTTTTCCAAATTATGGTTAGTGAATATCTGGGACTTTCTAGGCAGAAACTTTGGGCCCCATTGATGTTGAGAACAGAGGTAGACTGGGCCCAAAATGCTAGTGCTGCCCAACGTGCTGGTATCTCAGCACTGTTCCCGGTGCCAGCCATTTAAGAGGAGGTGAATTCAGGGTCCAGTAGGGCTACTCATCCCCATGAGGCAGGCAGCCAACTAGACTCATTAAGAGCCTTGCTAGAGGCAATTAAAGGAGGCTGACTGGGATTTTCCAGTTGGTTTCCAGTTTTCTGATGCGAAGGGGGCAGTTTACCTGCCTGGAGGTGGGCACCCAGCAGCAGGCCAGAGTGCCAGTGTTGTACAATGCTGTGTGTGCATGCATGCCATTGTAATGTAAAGGTGCTTAGCAGAGCAAGGGTTAATGTGGGACTGGAGAATGGCACCATCCATGGTATGATGTATAGAGTCACATGGTAATGGACTGAGAGAACAGTCTAGAGAGAACACTCTGAAGCAGCCTGCCAGCATTTCAGCAGCACCATGCATGACATTAACTGGGTCTGTCTATGGTTCATGACTACCAATAAATGGTTCATGTTTAAACATACCTCAAGTCTCAAGATCTCATCATTAAGACATCAAACACATCAATAACACAACAGCCAGTACCCCAAGCCCAGCCTGCCTGGATGCAGGTGCAGCTGAGTGTCATCCTTTAGAGGGATCCCCAGCCCATTCCACCCTACAGGGACCTGGCTGCTTTTTTTTAAATTGAGTTTTTCAAAAAAGGTTGATGTAAAGACACCTTCATCTTGAAGCATTTATCATCCATTGCAGGCTGTTTCTCTTCTCAAACTGCATGGCCTCTGATTGGCCCACTAGCTTCAAGAGACCATCCTTAATTGGATGGGGAACCTATCTTCATGCCAATTTAGATGGCACTATGGTCAAAATCCTAAAGAGTAACTGATGGCTCCCGGGAGTCGTGTTCAAGATCTGGAAACATTCACGACTCCTGCTTCCAGCCCCACAAAGTGAAAATTCAGCCCACTCCACCAAACAGCTGTGAATGCTGGGTCAAATGAAATTTTCGAGATCAGAATCAATTATTCTTGTTAGGTAAGAATATCAACGGTTATGAAGCAATGGTGGTTAAAGGGAGTTGAGATATAGGTCAGCATAACTGAATAAAATGGCGGATGGGCTGAATGGCCCTCTTGCGATGCTATAATCTATTCATTTTTATTAAATAATCTTTTGTTTGTATAATTTACTCAGCTTTGCTCACAGAACATTATCAATCTTAACAATTTCCAATTGCAGTTTATAGCCAATATTCCCTCTAAGCTGTACAGTGCATGACTCCGCAGCAGTTGTTAACATATTGTGTTGTCCAATAAGCAGGCTGTACACAGCAAAGAAAAATTAAAGTGAAGTTGTTTACAGCTGCTTTAGCTCCTTGAATTACTATCACCAAAACCTAAAAACCACTAAAAATCAGGGGCATCTGGTCTTCTAAATGCTGCTCACAGGGAAACCTCCCGACTTCATTCCTCATGCAACAAGCTGGGTGCAACTGCATTAGAGAGACAGAATGAGATTAAAAACAGAAAGTGTTGGGAAAACTCAGCAGGTCTGGCAGCATCTGTGGAGAGGGAAACAGAGTCAACGTCTCAAGTTGAACGACTTCTGAAGTTTTAAAGGGTTCTGAAGTTCACTCAGTTCTGAAGAAGAGTCATTTTCGACTCGAATCATTGGCTGGGATTTTCTTGCCCCGCTCACAATGGGAATTGTTGCATGCGGGATGGAAAATTTGATGGAACAGCCAAAGACCCACTGACTTTGGGCAGGAATTTCCAGTCCCACGGCGGACAGGACCAGAAAATTCCAGCCATTAATTCTGTTTCTCTCTCCGCTGATGCTGCCAGATCTGCTGAGTTTTTCCATCACCTTCAGTTTTTATTTCAGATTCCCAGCATCCACAGCATTTTGCTTTATTTCAGAGGTAAAATGAGGATGGATTCCAGTCAATGAGATATGTTTAACAGAGATTGGATTGTACCTTACATTTTTGCTATATTGCTGCAAGTTGCTGAATGTAAAACTTATCACATTCTCAAGCGATGCTACACAAAACAATAACACCCGGTGTTGCTTGCATCTGCACAAGTGGTATAAACTTTGGGATTCTGCTGATCTCTCAGCAAAGCGCGGGTAGTGCCCCCTGCCATGGAAGACAGTAGAGCCCTGGCTGTTTTGGGGTCCTGCTCTTTCCAGGAATTTCCAGCTTGCAAGAACGAGAACTTCCTTCCATCCACAACACAAATGTTGTTGGGGGGCAAAGTAAGAGGTGGGGAGTCCCTGAGCCAGGAGCTGCTGTCTGACTGGCACCGTCAAGACCTGGGGCTGGATTTTTGGGTCGTTGGGCGGGTGGGCCTGGGTGCGGCCGGGAAACGGTCTGGCGCCCGCAATCGGCCCCTGACTGCGATTTCATGCCGGCTGGCCAATTAAAGAGCAATTTTAAAATCAAAAAGTAAAGATTTTTAAACTCTGAAAAAAAAAATCCCGACATGAGACTCGCTCACAATAACATCAACAGGATAAAAATTCTGCCCAATAATTTATGTTTATTTTTTATTTGATTTTGGAAACCTCATCCCGCCCGTGGATGAGGTTGGCTAAAAAGTCGAAAGGCCACCTGGCCTATTCGCCCGCCTGCCAACCGTAAGGCTGGACAGACAGTGAAAAATAGAATTAAATTAATTGGTTAAGGGCCTTAATGGGCCTCTTAATTGCCAAGTGGGCGCGCTGCTGAATCTTGTGTGTGCCTGCCGATCGAAATATCGCGCAATGATGTCGGGACGCTCACCCGATGTCACCGTGCACTATTTTATACCTGATCAGATTGGGCGTGTGCCGGTGGGATGTAAAATCTTGCCCCTGGTGTAAAAGTCAAGATTGGCAGGTTAAGTGATTTGAGATGTATTGGCTTCCAACAAAGGTGGGTTCTGCCTGTTGGCTCCAAGGCAGGGAAATGTCCTGCACCCTCAAGGAAAGGGCGGGGGTGGGGGTGGGAGTGGGGTGGGGGTGGGATGGGGGAGGGGCAGTGGAATTTAAAAAAAAAATACTTTATTCTGAGGTACCTGGCCAATTGTGACCTCCCCATGGTGGGCAGGTGCCAGGTTTTTGAGCCACACAGTGAATGTGGGCACCAGAGAAGGGCCTTTAATGGTGCTTGAGTCCACCAGTCCAATGACAACAAAGTGCCCACCCGCTGACCCAACAAAATCTGGCACTAGAGGGCACCAGTGAGCACATCAATTCAACAATATATCATCCACTTACCGTTACATGTTGTCTAGGATGGACCTTTCCAGTGTTAGTCAAACTTTTAAATGAACAACTATTTCTCAACTCTTGATCAAGCTTTACCAAACACTCCTGGTTTGAATTAACTTCCCCAATGTGATGGATAGGAGGCGAATTACCTTTTTTTGGAGAGAATTTGGTTGGTTTCTGAAAATTCTGATCTACATCAAAGTGAAATGTTGGTGTTTCATATGTCTTGCCATCATCTTCAATCCCATCAACAATCCTGCAAAAAAAGAAATGAGAAGGGTTAAATGTGAACAGTTTGCTAATGTGATGAATATCAATTTCATCTTTCATACAGTGGAGCATTTTACTGGTGACTGCACTATTGACACCTCAATATCAGGAGCTGATTTGAGTATTACTGACTAACACCTCCCCAAGAAATAAGCAACAGGTTCATCTTTAGAACTGAATTTAATACTACAGCTTCTGCTACCACAGGTTTGCCGTGCCCTACCTTAAATTTCAGATTGTTTCAAATCTAAAAGTTACTGCTCTGATGCTCTCCTTAAAATGTATGGACCAGTTGGAAATATACTGCACAATCTCCATCGCCTTTTCTTTATCACGGGATCTGGGTGTCGCTGGCAAGGCCGGCGTTTACTGTCCATCCCTGATTGCCCTTGATCTGAGTGGCTTTGTTCAGCCATTTCAGAGGACAGTTAAGGGTCAGCCACATTGCTGTGGGTCTGGAGTCACATGTAGGCCAGACCAGGTAAGAATGGCAGATTTCCTTCTCTAACGGACATCAGTATACTAGATAGGTTTTTATGACAATCAACAATAGTATTGTGCACCATCACTAGATTCCAAATTTGTTAATTGAATTTAAGCCCCACCAGCTGCCATGGTGGGATTTGAACCTGTGTCCCCAAAGCATTAGCCTGTGCCTCTGGATTACTAGTCCAGTGATACTGCCACTATGCCACCATCTCCCCCTTTTGTACCAGCAGAAGGATCGAGAACAAAAGGACATTGAATGAAGGTGATCAGCAAAAGAAACAATGGCAGCAAGGGGAAAATCTGTTTTAAACACAGCAGCTGGGATTTTCCGGTCCAGACAGTGACAGGGATCGTCGTGGGCAGGACCCGAAAATCATGCCGAGTGAGTGGTTGCAATTTAGAATGCACTGCCTGAGAATGTGGTGGAGGCAGATTCAATTTAATCTTTCAAAAGAGAGTTGAATAGCTATCTAAAGAGAAAACGTTTGCAGGGCTACAGGGAAAAGATGGTGGGGAGTGGGACTAAGTGAGTTGCTCTTGCAGAGAGCCAGCACAGATATGACAGGCTGAATGGCCTCATTTTGTGCTGTAACCATTCTATGATTCTATAAGGGGTTGTGAGAAAGAGAACAAGAGAAAGAGAATATGAGGGAGAGGAAGGCTATGAGAAAGATTTTCATTTTTACATGCCTTTCATGAGCTCAGGGTGTTCCAAAGTGTTGTACAGCTAATATATTTCTGAAGTGTAGTCACTGTTATAGAAGCATGGTGGCCAATTTCCACAGAGCGAGCTCTGACAAACAGCAATGAAATTAATAACTATATTTCCTGCTTTAGTGATGTTGGCTGAAGGATAAATATTAGCCAGCACATCTTACCCTTCTTTGCAATAGAAGTAGTGGGGCCGCAATTTAACACCTTAATTCAAAGATGGCACCTCCAACAATACAGCACTGTAACATTAGCCTGCTTCACACGTTCAAGTCTTTGGAATAGGATCGGAACACACAACCACCCCACTCAGAAACAAAGGTGCTACCCATTGAGCCAAGGCTGAACCAGACTGACGGGATCATCATCAAGGGTGACAGCAGAGGGAGAGGCAATGGCAGAATGGGGGAGGAGACATGGCAGGAGGAGAAATATAGGACAAAAACAGAAAATGCTGGAAAAACTCAGGAGGTCTAACAACATCTGTGGAGAGAAAGACAGAGTTAATGTTTCGAGTCCGTATGACTTCTTCAGATATCGGAATTGGGAATGACTGAAACATGATATATATTGTCAACTTTGACAGTAAACCCACCAGCGTAAAAAAATATTGCGTGCTTTCGATAAGAATTCTGCATTAATTGCTTTATTGCCAAAGCCAATGTGATTCTCTCATTTCCAATTCTCGCTTGCTGCCAATTCTGCAGTAGGGGAGAGATTCTGGAATGAGAAAAAATTCAGTGATTGAAGAATCACAGAATACTGGGTACTCTGACATTTTTTTTATTCATTCATGGGATGTGGGTTTCACTGGCTGGGCCAACATTTATTGCCCATCCCTAGTTGCCCTACACACAACAAATCCTTTACAGAGAGCAAGCCAGAGCTGACTATTTGAAGCTGTACTCTGCAGAGGGTAATTAAGGAGCCCAAACTCCAGCAACAGCTCCTACCAGGTATGTATAGAAACACTTGAGGCCTTCACCTGCCTCTCACCTCTCAGTCTCTTTTCCACACCTTCTCCTTTCCTCAATTGCCACTAACAGACTCTCTACTCTTTCACTATTTGCCTTCCCCACACCACTGGAGATTCAGTATGTATCCTTCATACATTCCTCTTTTCTGCTGCCTGACTCCACCCCTTCAATCATCCACAGCATCTCAGGGAGTTGGGAGAATCCCAAGTATCCAGACCTGCTCCTCCTTTGTGTCTCTATATTAAATTCTCTCAGTCAAACAAATGTTGTTTTCTAAGTTGATTAAGCTACAAACAATTTGAGAAGTCCACTACATTCCTTCATTGTTTTTTTGTTAAATCAGGTTTGTGCTCACCAAGATAATAAATCTTAGGGAAACAAACATCCCCATGTACATGGACACTGCTAATGCCAGAATAAATTCAGTGCTTTTTAGTAATACATGAAAATTTAAAACTTTTTTTCTTTTCTGTTCAGACAGATCTATTTCAAAGCATGGAGACTAGTTTGAACCCTTTTCTCCAACTAATGCTCCCTTTGACTGTGGTCTATGTGCTGGGAGTCCAGGATCACTAAATCTATCTGACCATTATTTAGTTAATCCATGCACAGGATGTTGTGCTTCCCCCCAAGGGGGACCATCTGAAAGCTCATTTAGTGGAGAAACAAATGAGATTGGCATTCAAACGCAGGACTTTGGGTTGGGAGTTCAGCATCCAAGCATATAGTCCATGTGTCCTGTGATCCCTCTCTCTAGCAGTCCATCGAAACAAGGAGGATACTGGCCAAGGAGTACAGCCAGTGGCAAGAGCTTGCACATGGAGCCTTTTGATGTAGGGACTGTTGTGCTGTAGCTACCACATAGTTTTGGCTGACCTGGAAGTTCTCCCACTCCCACTGTCTGCCATGGACATACTGGAAGGGTTTATAGTTTGATAACCAACCTGTTTGGCCACATTATGAACACACCTTCCATGGCCATCAAGTCCTGTGTGGAACTAGAACCTGGAGCCTCTGGCTCAGAGGTAGGGACACCATCCATTGCATCACAAGACCTCCTTTCTCCTATGATCAATATGGAGAAGAGGTAACTTATTTGTTAGTCTGCCTATATTCAAGAATTGATATGGGAAATCTATGTCACAGCAGGTGAACTAAATTAGTTGAAGTCTTGTAGTATAGTTGTTTTTAATTTAGATAAAAGGCTAGTAACTAATTTAAAGGTGTTTTTACTCTCCAATTCAGATTTTGGATCAGCTTTCGGGCAATATTCTCCACCATTTACATTCCCATTCCATGGTGCAACAACTAATTTGCAATTCCTACTCAGTCCTGCTCTTCCCCCATTTACACTCCAACCTTATTCTGCATGTCCCCTCCATTCTGTTTATCTCTTTCCCATTCCCAGTCGAATTTTCACTTGACATGACTCCTTCCCATTTATACCATTTTCAGCCACAGAGTTGTAGCGTGCTCATCCAGGCTGTGTGTGTGTATACAATAGCTGGCTGCAAATTGCTAACAGGTGAATCATTCCTAATTCTTACATTACACTTTCACTCCATTTTGCTTTAGAGTCAGATCAGGCCAATGCTACTGTTATAGCGTGAAAAGTTCTGGAAAGACAACAAAGCAAAAACACTTTTAAATTCACACCTATGCATCAGTAATTGTACTTTGTCATTTGTTTCAATTGTCTCTAGTGTCACCTAAGTTTTTCCTTGCAAACTTTAGCACCAGATAATTAAATATAATTATCAGCTTGCTTTATGTTTCACCTGCCTCTGGCAGTGACTCATGCAGTTTTCTAACCCACATTCCATGCTATGTTCAGGATTAGCAAAGAAAAAAGCAAAGGGCAGGTCTGTATAATTTGTTGCTGCAAAGACTTCCTCCTCTCGATTCCTATGTAAAAGCCCTGCCACACTTCATCTCTTTCTTCAATATATGAGGCGTTATTGGTATGTACGGTTCCGATGTTGGACTGTAGCTCAGGGTGCAAGTTCATGACTTGTTATTTTTAGACCTGACAACATTGGTGTGATTTGTGACACAGTTCACGATATCAATTAAATAAAATCAAGCTGTGCTTATTTTTCAGTGATGTGCATTAAAAAAGGTACATTAATGAGCAATTGTCACTCTGGCTGAATGTCAGCTAGCTGTGTCTGTACATCCTGAAAAATGCACCAGGCCCACAGTCCTTGCTCATGTTCCATTTCTCTTACTGTGCAGAAAATGACACTCAATGGTGTAGATTATTGAGGGGCAAAATGACAGATGGTTAAAACCATCAATTACCCCTCTCTGACGGATCTAGGTCTCTTATCTGGGCAACAATTTTTCATGATTGTTAACCTTCAGTTCATTACATTTGTGGTAGATTAGCAATAAGGCACACCCTGGAGCAAGGAGACAAATTCAAATAGCTGAAAATTCAAAAATGATCCATTTTTGACTTCAACGTTAAAGTGCTTGGTCAGCTTGATGTGGTCTCAAAGTGATGCTGGGAGTCAAGTCTCCTTGCTTTCATAGTGAAGAGGTAGAGGAGATGTCAAACAAGAACCCAGACAATTTCTCCTCCGTGTCTGAAGGGATGACAATGGTACCTGCTAATTACAGTTAGACAGAGTAGTGAGATACCATCCTTCCCATACCTTCCCAATTAGATATTTCTTTTTTCATTTAAGGATGAAACACCTGTGCCCACTGGCATCAGGCGTGTTCGGTGGCATGAGCGGACAATATAGCCAAAAATCGGTTTCACAACATAGTGAAACCAGTTTGCAATTGTCTGCTCCACCTGCTGATGGAAGGCCACGTTTCCCACTATCAGACATCGGAAGCCTCATTGTAATACATCTGCATATCATTATAAGCCCAGCCTGCCGGACTCATCTTCCCCTCTCCTGCTGGATTGTCTGCCCACGTTGGCATGTTTGCAAGCCAATGTGTTTCACAACATCATATAAAACGCGTGCACTTGGCGGGCTGCACTTTGAGGTCGAACTTGGAGTTGAGTGCACAGTAACATTGTGGAGTGCTCGCCTGGGTCGCCTGTTGGACTTCAAGATTGAGGCACAATGTTGGGTGTTGGCGGGGGGGGGGGGGTGCGCGGTTGGGGGAAAGGGCTACCTTGCGGTTGAGGTGCATTGGTGGGGGGAGTGGAAGGGGTGCCCTGCGGTTGAAGGTAGCACACAAGCATTTGCAGGGTGGAGGGGTTGGCGGGTGGGTGAGGGAAGCGGCCGTGCATTAGGGACACCTTGTATAAAGTGACCTGTCCTCTGCAGCTGAGACAGTTCAGGTTGCAGACACATTGACATGCTTGGAGTTGGGCCTCTAGCTTCGCTGCCCACTCAAGCAACACATAGGCATGAAAGTGCCACCAAGTGCACCAGAGCCTTTCACCCCTCGGGCACAGACTGCAAACTAAAGAGCGCTTTAGTGGATGACAGAACAGCTGGATGACTGGGCACATTGGACAATCTCCTGGCAATGCTGGCCATGGAGTAGTCTCTGGTGGAGACACTCACAGCCCCTTGCAATGTCATCATCCCAGTTTGGATCAGTCTCCCCCATGGTTCAAGCTAACAGGGCAGCCTTGCAGTGCGGGTTAGGAGAATGCCTGTGCCTGAGCTGAGAGCACAGCCTGCAGTCCAGTGGGCAAAGCTGCCGCCAATCAGTCAGGTGGAGCGGGGCAGAGGTGGGTGGGGTTTCGGGCAGCCATGCAGCGCACTAAACTCTGCCCATCCAAGTGGTGACCAGCGCCATCCGGGATGCATTAAGGGGTCTTCAGACTTAACCAAGACAGTTAACCCATGTGTCTCTCTCTTTCATTCTGCAGGAGGAGTAAATCAGGATCATGGAGCCTGGTGAACTAGCTGTATGCCTGATGGCCTACAGAGAGCGGAGACGATGGAAAAGTGAGCGACCGAGGTGTCTGGCTGCACAGAGGGAGCAGCAGCATCCTCTGGAAGAAGAGGCAGCGGGGGCTCCCACACAGGCTGCTGAAGAGCCACAGTGAGCTGTCGCTGGTTGGCACCTAGCAAACCCAGGGTCTATAGATGCTGCCAGCCAGTGCTGCAGATGACTGAGAACCAGTGCCACCGAAGACTGCGCATGTCTAGGGAACTGGTCAATCACATCTGTCAGCTACTGCAGGATTTGGCGTCACGGGGACATGAGGGCATCCACTGCCAGTGGCTGTGAAAGTGACCGTGGTGCTCAATTTCTATGCCAGTGGCTCCTTTCAGGGCTCCACAGGTGACCCTCTGTAGGATCTCTCAAGTCTCTGCCCACAAATGCATCCATGAGGTCACAGAGGCCATCTTCTCGAGGGCCACACAGCTTTGTGCATTTTGCCTGGGACCAGGACAGCCAGGATCCAAGAGCAATTGGATTTGCCCAGATATCAGGTTTCCCACAGGTGCAGGGTGCCATCGACTGCACTCTCGTGGCGCTCAGATCTCCAACACAACACACGGTCACATACGTCAACCACAAGGGCTTCCATTTGCTGAATGTGCAGCTGGTGTGTGACCAACACAAACTCATCCTGCAGGTCTGCGCACTGTTTCCAGGGAGTGTCCATGACTCCTACATTCTCAGTTGGTCATAGATCCCTGAAGTCTTCCAGGGTCCACAGAGGCTGCAGGGTTGGTTCCTCGGGGACAAGGACTACCTGCAGAGGCCATGACTGATGACACCCGTGCGGCGGCCTCAGACTGCAGCAGAGCGACGCTATAATGAGGCTCATGCAGCAGCTCACAACTTGGTGGAGAGGACTATTGGAATGCTGAAAATGAGTTTCCGGTGCCTGGACCGGTTAGGTGGAGCAATATAGTCCACAGAGGGTGTCACACATCATCGTCGTCTGCTGCGCCCTTTACAACCTGGCGCTGTAATGGGGAGCGGAGCTGGCTGAGGAGGAGATGGAGGAACTGGAGGTCTCCTCCAATGAGGAGGACTTTGATGGTGATGTGGGAGAGGAGGTCCTTGAAGGCGACCATGACAGGGATGAGGCCCAGCAAGTCACTCAGTTGTATTCAAGAAGGTAACTTACCACCTTCTTGAGGGCAATTAGGCAGGTGCAATAAATGCTGCTTTACTGGCGATACTCCTACGAATATCCTGTGAATGAATAGAAAAAATATACTGCTTCACAAAAACTGCACCTAATCAGGTGCCTGCTTCAGCACCTACAAGCAAGTTCAAATTACTGTAATCAGCAAGTAAGACCAAAATGATGTGCTCAATCCAGATTGTCAAAAAGGCTTGTATTATTAACACAGTACCCATTTAACACCTATCTCCGCTCTCTCACCAAAATGAGTACTTTACAAGGGACCTTTTTGATTCTAATGGATCAGAGAGAATCACCCAGCAGTATCACTGAGTTATTTCCAATGTTATAGAAAATCGAGGACCATTTTGTAGCTGAGGAGATAGAATGCAGGCAAGAAGATTCTGAACCCTGCTTCTGAGTCTCAGATTGTTTTGTCAGAGACGGTCAATATATCTGTTGGGAAAATCAGTGTATAAAAGGGTTCTGTATTTACTTTCTCACTTGGATAAAATGTTTATAAATAGCATGGTCATTGCCTTGCAACTGAAAGCCACAATAATCAGCCTGACCAAGGTCATGGTGAAATTCCACTTTGGAAGAGAAACAAAGAAGGATTTTTTTTCTCTCTAGCGATGACTCACAAATGAAATCACTTCAAAAACTGTGCGTTTTGAAACCATGCCCATTGCTCCAATGCTATTCCTGACTGTGAATTATGGAGGAGATCAGGCAAGCTTCTCCATTTCTTTAAAAGGGAAATTTCACCTCCAAATGTCTACATTTATTCTGAAACTTCCCCGACATCTGTTCTGTCTGGAAAACACATCGACCCAAGTCTGCCACAAATAAAATCAGCTTGTTCATTTAGTGACGATAACAAAAACTGCTGGAAAAACTCAGCAGGTCTGACAGCATCTGTGGAGAGAGAGAGAAAGAGACAGAGATAATGTTTCGAGTCCGTATGACCCTTCTTCAGTTCTTCTGAAGAAGAGTCATACAGACTCGAAACATTATCTCTGTCTCTCTCTCTCCACAGATGCTGTCAGACCTGCTGAGTTTTTCCAGCAGTTTTTGTTATCATTTCCGATTTCCAGCATCTGCAGTATTTCGCCTTTAGTTCATTTAGTGATTTGTTTCCATCATTCACCAACATGACAATTCCGAGGGAATCATCTTAGACTCATTCTGGCACCTGGTCTATAAATTAGTTTGCAGAATTTGCTACCAATGCAGATGACTTCCCCAATCCTATTGACCAAGTAGTAAAACATTACATAACATTTGTATTATTCAGTAAGAGAACTGATCAATGCCCAAATTTACCATAAATCACATGGGCCAGGGTTTCCGGCCCTTTCCGCCCGGCGGGATATTACGGCCCCACTGAACTGAATGGAGATTTAAATGGCTCACCACATCCTCTGTAGGGGAGACACACTGCGGCAGGGCCATAAAACCCTGGCCACGGTCTTGTGTAAATTGGGTTGTTGGAAATACACTGGTGCACTTGCACAACTTGAGTGTTTTTTTCACAAATATTTTTCCGTTCTTCATCCAGCTGCAGTGGCTTATACTGTGCCACGATAATACATACCGAGATCTCACATTGTCATCACATTTTTTTGGAGCCCTACCTAGGACTTAGGTCTGGAGGTCCACAGCAGTTTAGAGATGGTAGAAGTAGTTTTGCTGGCTTTCGTGCATTACTATTTCCACCATTAAATGCGATGTCTTCCTTCTTGCGTTGGGGGCTTCCCCCACTTCTGCACTTTCCTGGTGACCGACTGCCAAGCCTCATCGTCGAATAATGCTTGAGGTCATCTCCGAGCAAGCTTCCGAGTGACCCCCGTCGGATTGGGCTGTTCAAACCAGGCAACGTGAGCTTCCTCCGTGTCTTAGTAGCTGGTGAGAGGTGCGAATATTCGTTTGGTTCATCCTCGGTTTCCAAAATGGAGGGAAGTTTCTTATTGGAATTGTCACTGCTCTCCAAGCGATTCTAAGAAAATAAATAGAATTGTCTCATCAGGCTGTGCTTTTTTTTGAAGTGAGAGATGCAATGACTCCCAGCCTTTCATTTTTAAAGAATTTGGCCCAACAACTCCCCTGCTGATGGGGTTCATAGATTTTCTCATTTCTTGCGAAGCTTTGCTCCAAGTCAAGCTGAACTGGAATGCAACTGTGCTGTTGTGATATTCTAGTCAGTATACATCCCCTTTTATTTCAATGTAAGGAAAGCACCTACATTTCTGGCATTAGGTGTGGGCAGTCTTATAAGGGAGAAAAGACTAGTAATAAAAATATAGCAGTGAAACCATCTTGTTCGCCTACTTTCTTCCTTCCTCCTCGCTTAGAGTTTCTAAATGATGGTGAGTTATGGTTCCTTCGGTAGTGACTATCCTCTAGTATCTCATTAAGTAGCCATTTTTCAGATGGGACACAGGACAGAGGATGTAAGAAGGCTATTTGAGTGTGAGCGCCAACCTTTTGTCACCCATCCTCCATACGCGATTTTACCCTTTCTAGTACAGACACTGAACCCAACTGCAACATCTCTACACTTTCCTCAGCTGAGGTCAGCTAACTCGGCAGAGAACAAGAATTGGGTCTACAGGGGCCTTCTAGGCCTGTCTGACCCAGCACCCAGATCTGGGGTGGTCAGCAGTCACCGTGAAAGTGAGATTGAATTAACTGAGCCAATTATTGAATACCTTTAGCAATTACATTCACAAAAGGAAAACACTCATGGCTTGGATGTGGCAAGGTGAGAGGAATGTGAGCCATGACAGAATATGAAGGGTCTAATCGTTAATTTTTTCTTTTGCACAAGGAAGAGTGTTCTTTTTCAAGTTTAGCAAGTTTCTGTGAACAATCCAGAAAAATGAATTTCTACTAGAGTCTGTAGCGGAGGGTGAATTTGAGGTGTTGTTGCAAACGTGCTCAGATGACATGTTTAACTCTTCTCAGCCCCAAGGTCCCAGAACATCCACCTGGACCTATAATATATCATATTGTTACAATCCCCTCAGGGGAGGCTGTAAACCAAATAACCACATTTTCTGAATGACACCCAAATGAAAAAAAATCAACAAGATTCCACTTTGTGTAACATTTACTTTAACACGAATCAGAACCAATGCGAATTAAACATGAGTTAACAAGCAAATGATACTTCAAATAAAAAGGTAAATTTCATTTTAAATATTCGATACAACAGAGAAAAATCGAACATGGTCACAAGCATGGAGCTCCTCAGGGGTCAGTGTTGGGACCCTTACTTTTCCTGATATATTTTAATGACCTTGGTGATTAATTTTGGTAGGAAGAACATGGAGATACAAGGCAAAATAAAGGATATAACTCTAAAGATGGTGGAGGAGCAGAGGGACCTGGGTGCATATGCACATAAATCATTGAAGGTGGCAGGACAGGTTGAGAGAGCAGTTAATAAAGCAGACAGTATCCTGGGCTTTATTAACAGGGGCATAGAGCACAAGAGCAGGGGGTTATGTTGAATTTGTATAAGTCTAGTTCAGCCTTAGCTGGAGTATTATGTCCAGTCCTGGGCACCGTATTTTTGGAAGGTTAGGGAGGGATTAGAAGGGGTGCAGAAAAGATTAATGAGGATGGTTCCAGGGATGAGGAGTTTCAGTTATAAAGATAGATTGGAGAAGTTAGGACTGTTTTCCTGAAACAAGAGAAGGTTGAGAGATTTGATAGAGGTACTCAAAATCATGAGAGGTCTGGACAGAGTAGATAGGGAGAAACTGTTCCCACTCATGATTAAGAATGAGAAGGTACAGATGTAAAGTAATTAGTAAAAGAAACAAAAGTGATATGAGGAGCAATTTTTTTATGCAGGGAGTGGTTACGGTTTGGAATGCACTGTCTGAGAATGAGGTGGAGACAGGTTGAATTGAAGAATTCAACAGGGAATTAGACTGTTATCTGAAAATGGGAGAAGGTGGGGGAATGGTATGAGGTGAATTGCTCATTCAAAGAGCCAGTGCAGACATGATGGGCTAAATGGCCTTCTTCTGTGCCATTTGATCTATGACCTGTGATTTGTATTGCCAGTCTTGATGGTGCAGCTTTCCAAAGTTCCTGTTTAAACAACTAACCAATAACACCCGGATTCACAGCTTGGCTCCTTCTGGTAAAACATCCAACTCTTTAGCCTCTCTGAGCTATTTACATTGCCTTCCAAGTTTTAGACTTTTTTAGCCAGCTCGCACAGTGCCTCCAAGATCCTGTCTCCTCTTCTGCCAAACAAAAAAGCTGACCTCTTCCTGAGAAAGATTTACTTCCTTTCCTCACAATAATTCAATGTGTTCCTCTTTCTGTCTCTGTCTGTTTTCTCTTTGTATCTGCATCTGTGTGCTGATCGACTTCTGCCTCCAGCTCTCCCATCTTATTTATAGCAGTGGTTTCTTTGTTTGCCCTCTCTGTATCTGCACAACATGGCTTTTTGTATTTTAACTACCTTCCTGTTGGTATACCTTTCAAGTCAAGGGTCGCCAGGTCTCATGGAGTAATATTTCTTATGATTCAAGAAAATTACAATTGATCCTTATACAGTTGAAGGGTCTTTTTCAAACATTCTTTAAAATACAATTACAGATTCCACAGATATTTTAAAGAAATTACAAATTTTCCTTACTGTCCTGCTTCTGGATCGAAAGTTGTCACAACAAGACACATCACTCATCTCCAATTGCATAGCAAAATTGACCACAATGATAATAAATACAAGAATGGTTCAACCTCAACACAGGAAGCATAAAGCAGGTGGCTCTGGAATATATGGCAAGGATTGTAAGAGGCTTTCAGGATGGTTAGGCTGAAAAAAAAATTTTTTACACTTTGAAGGTTTTTGTAATAAAAATTAAGTGGGGGCAATTTGTGTGACACAGTTGGTTAGGATCCTTTGCTTGAAATTTTGCTCGCAGTTCTCCTGATTTACTGCCCTCACTTTGGCAGATGATCAGTTGAACTCCTGAGAAAACAGGTTAAATGGCTGAAAATGACCATAAACAACATTTATGTTGTGCCTTTAAGGTTTCCACTGATCTGCTACCATAGTTGTAGTGAGACAGAATGAGCACCTCTGGCAAAAATTCTCCTATCATCCTTTCAATTCAGACACTTGGGTTCAAATCCAGTCCAGTGAGAAGATGAATATCTTCCCAGCTTGTTGGTGAGCTGAAGTGAGAGGGGGAGTGAGAGCTTTGAACTAAAATGCCATGCTGACTCTGGAGTCGGGTCCTGACCTGACTCTGGAACATCTCTGCGGGGGAGCCCTTGGAGAATACTGTCCTAAACCAATGTATAATTTATCACTTTAGGGGGTATAACACCAGCATCCTGTTAAACTAGGAGTATAAAGAGTTGAGGAAGTCCCCTGAAGCCTAGATTTTAAAGTTATTGGGAACTGATTAAGAATCTTTTTCATAACAATGGAGTTAATTAATACTAATTAGTGAATTCTGGAGAGCTTTGTGTGCACTTGGAACCAAAAATACTGTGAGCAGGTTCTGAGATAGAATTGCAGTTGACACCAGAGAGTACTAATGAGATAATGTGAGAACTGCCTATCTCAGATCAATAACTTCAATATAAGTACAGAATGAGATTTTCCAAAATTTTCTCAGGATTGTCAAACAATTCCTTTTGTTTCCCAGTTCAATTTATTGCTCATTACCACCCCAAGCTTACACCACAATAAACAACTCAGTGCACACAGAATAAAATAGCCACCATACCTGAGAAAGTCTTGGGGATTTGGCAAATTTTGAGATTCCCTGTGAAAACAATAGATGCAATTAATATTGTGCAGTCAACCATCTTCCTTTGACAGCATGTTCCAAACCCACAACTTCTACTACCTAGATGGACAAGAGTAGCAGACACAGGGGAACACCACCACCTACCAGTTCCCCTCCAAGCTACACACCATCCTGACTTGGAACTATATCCTCTTTTCTTCATTGTTGCTGGGTCTAAATCCTGGAACTCCCTCCCTAACAGCGCTGTGGGGTGTAATTACACCACATGGACTGTAGCGGTTCTAGAAGGCAGCTCACCACCGCCTTCTCAAGGGCAGTTAGGGCTGGGCAATAAATGCTGGCCTAGCCAGTCACACACACATCCTGTGAAAGAACATATAAGAAACTAGAACAAATCAGCTGCTCCATGTGAACCAGTTACATCTGAATCTATATTTAAGAGAAGCTAACGGTGATTATCAGACTGATATTACAACCAGAGTATATTAAAGTAACTGGTATTGGAAATGCACTGAAAGATGACTGTGACAGGAAGCTAATAAATTTATTTTGATAACCTTTGATCTTAACTGGTTAAAAAGTGGGTGACAATGGCTGTGTTCAAACTCCAGGACATGGGTTCATGATGAGAGGAAGGCCTCGTTTTGATGCCAGATGTTAATTAAAATTAGTTTGAGCAGATTTTACCCACAGGCTGATGGGGCTGGGCTCATAGCACAAATGTGTCCAGGTAACAGCCTAGTCAGCAGTGACTCCAATAATCCCTAAGCATGGCTGCTGTGGGAAATGGGAATGTCACAATGGGCGAAGCAGTTCACCATGACAGTATTGTTTTTCGAGGAAAAGCACTGAAATCAATCCACCTGCCACCTGCCGAGAAAAATAAAATAATGCCTTGCACCTTATTAACAATATTGTGTGCCACAACCTTATGGCCATGACTGTCCTGTTAACCTGCAGCCTCCAAGTGGGAAAGGTCATCTCCCAGCATGCCTGGCTACTTCCTTTATTGAAGATATGGGAGGATATTGTGCTGCAGGAAGTTGATAGGATTTAACTTGTGCAGGGACATAGTGGTCAGGACTATTTCTTAATACCAACAGTAACTAACCCATTTACACATTAAAATTTCCCACTTGGAATATTCAGCTATTTTATATATTCACTACTTCCAAGGTTAGCACTCCTGTAAAAGGTGAAGCAGATCTGGAATTTCATTTCAGTTAACAATTGTCTTAAAATAGGACAGACATTAATTTATCACCAACATTATAGCCACAGTGTGGAGAGGAAAATAAACAGCTCAAGACCTTCCTCTTACCAGCTGCTCTGAGGGAATGTTTATAAATTTTCGATTTTACAGCATTGTGTGGGAACAGCTGCTCCTTAATTGCCATTTTGTAACATGGAAAGTTATTACCAGAGGCCATTTTGCCCATCCTGTGTCTGATTAACATAATCTTCCCACAATCATAAGCTGTTAGCTCTAACCTGCGGGCACAGAGGAATTATGACACAAGGTAATCCCACCAAAACAAAAGGTGTTATTAATATTGAGCACAGAACAATTTCTCCATTTGATCCACTAAACTGTCAACTACCTTTAATCACATCAAGCTACCAACATCCTGAACACTTGAGAGTAATAAGCTTGTAGAGTCCAGCAGAGTACTAGGAATTAGTAAGGAGCAGGCTGTGTGAATTTCCTGCTTAGACAGTCATAATCTTGCACAAAGTGCAATGCTGGGCAATAAATCTGGACAAATAATCTTACATTTTTTTCAGTTGCAATTCCATTATTGAAAAGTAATTTTAATTACTGAAATCATGCTGAAATACTGACACCACCACCATCATGTTTGTAGCAGAATACGGCAAACACTTGCTTTTGGTGCATCTGGCAGGAAGCCAGTTTACAAGTGCTGGTAACATTTCTGGTTTCCAGGGAGTCAAACAGGAAATACTGGAATAGAGATGCCAGCTTGAATCTGCCCTTGTGTTTCAGTGCCTCTGAACTGGGATCAATGTGAAATTTGATTCCCATCTTAGTGGGACAAAACTCACACATATAAGTCATCCTTGAATTATACTGGCATGGTGATAATGTAATGTAAGGCAAGGCGGTCCTTTCTGTAAGAAACTTACTTTTACCACATTGTTAAATGCAATAAAAACTGCAACAGTGCAAGAAAAGTCAGATAAGTTCTCAGATGTGTAGAATATTTCTTCACATAGTAACAGCCTCCCAAGATTTTACTCATAGTTAGTTGGAGGAAATGGTTCATTTTTAAAAAATTGTGTTTGTTGTAACACAGCAAAAATGGTGGACAAGCCTGGGTAGCTCATGCCATGGTGTCACCAATGGTGGGAGGTCTGAATAACCGGCATTACATATTAACTACTAACAACATGAAATGTAATAGAAAGGTGATATATAAAAACATTTGGTGCAGTGGTGCAGCAGTAATGTTACTAGATAAGTAATCCAGACTCCTGAGCTAGTAATTCAAAACTCCTTCATTGGCTAAAAAGCCCTTTGAGATGCTACTAAAGGAACTAAATAAATCACTGAAAAAAGAGACAGGTCAAAGCTTTTCATCCTGCACTCATCAGGACATTTGCAAGAATAGCAAATGTAAAGGGAACACCAATTTATACTTCATGAGAAGAGGGCGCTGACTGGCTGGTGAGTGGACTTTAATCAGTAGAGGCGTTGCCATGGAGAATGCACCAGTTAACTGATGACTGACAGTTAACTGTCAAACTTTGTTTAAATTCAAACCAGGCAGGTTGACTTTGATTGGTCAAGGCATTGCCCTGGGGAATGAGTCAGAGAATAGCCGTCACCTATTTTGCTCAGTTGATACGAGCACAATGTGTTCATGTTCTTTCTGTCTGCAAAGAACAGGGCTCTTTGTATTAATATAAGTAGCTTCTAGCATTTTAGCATGAAGATAGCACCTAGATTGGGCTCTACCTTGGAGATATGTATATGGTTCTATGTTAACAATAAACAGTTTATGTTCAACCACACAAGCCTCCAGACTTCTTACTGAGACACCAAACGAGCTTATAATGTGGTGACAGCAAGTGAAGGCCCCCGAAATCCCTGAGTTGGTGAAGGACCCCAAAATCCCAAGACACGAAATAGGAAAGGTACCACAGCCTGACCTGAGCAGAGTGCACCTAATTTGAAGACACAGCTGGAGATCACCTAAAAACTCCACTGCCGGCGGAGGCTGAAGGGCAGAAGAAAGATCCACCGTGCAGCTGAAAAGGAATCCACCAGAGCACGTGGAGGTCCATTGCCAGACATGATCAAATGCAGAGTCAAAACACCTAGCCAGACCACAAAAAGGGTGAGCAGAATACAGAAAAAAAGCTGAACTAACCATTTAAAAATAACCAGTGCACGAATAAGGTGGAGCTTACCAATTGTTTAACCAGTAGAGCTGGAAGAATGCTGCAGCCAGGCTAGTGCAGTCATGTGGTAGCCAATCTCGACTGAACGATGAAAAAATTTAAAACAGAAGGCAGAGCAAAAAAAAAAAAATTGCCTTCAAATCGATTTCCCAAGCTCAGAGGAGCAAATCGCTGGCTAAAACTGTTAGTTTAAGAGGTTTCCTGCAGAACCCAACAAAACCTGACAAGCATGGGAAGAAGAGAGAAAAAAAAAATAATTACTGTGGTGCCATCTTGAAAAAGAATTTAAAGCTGCAACTCCCTCTTGTGTGATGTCGTGCATGACTGCACAACAATACCCCCCACCACTGTTCTGAAAAACAGCCATGGATAGTAAATTCAAACTACCAGACCAATTTAAGCTCTTGCAAGGGTCAGACCAGGTGCAATATTGGGTGTCATGGAGAAAAAAAATTTAGATTACAGGAGTACATCAGGATTAAGTAGGAAATCAGAGGAAGTGCAAGTTAATACATTCTTGTACTTATTTGGCGAAACATCCGACAAGGTATGAGACAGGTTATAGTTGAATCCTCACTCACATTTGGTGAGATATTAAAAGTATTTTAAACTCCTAAGCTGTGGAGAGCACAGACCTTAAAAGAAGGTCTAGCACACCCCCAATAATGCACCAAAGTGGCAAGGAGACCCCAGGGCAAGGGAGACAATACCCAAGCAAAATGCAAGATGGTCACAGACCATGTCAGCGCAATCAACCGTACGAGCCAAAGAGTTTAGTGCAGAGCAAAGAAGAGGCTGACAAGCAGCTGAAAGACTTACAATGGAACTTTTTGAAAATGCCAACAAAGTGCCCAAACTGCAACAGCAAGTGGCAGCATGGAGCGAGCAGATGACGGTGCATGAGGAAAGTTCACTGATGTAACCCAAAAGCGACAAAATCTGCAAAAGAAAATGAAGTCGTTCCACAGGAACATGTTCATATCAAGGCTGAGTTAGCAGAACTGAACCAGAAGTACAGCCACGTACAACAACAGGCATAAAAGGTGCTCAAAGAAGCCGATGCCCTGAAAGACTCTTTGAAGAATCAGTACGTGCCTCTAGAGAAACATGAGGAGTTAAAAATATATTGAATACTACCTCACAAAAAGCTGTGTTGGAACTATCAGTAATGACAAAGTAATGTGCTGACATGCAGCATAAGTTAGCAAGAGGTCAATAAGAAAATGGACAGTTGAAAGAACAGCTAATCATCCTTCAAGATCAAGTGCAAAAGGAGTACATAACCCTTCAGCAGCGTAAAGAAATGAAGGCTGCCTTGACCAGCAGAATGGAGGAATGGCAGAAAAAAGCTGAGAAAACTCTGTTAAATTACAAGCAAACTCAAGAAACCAATTGAACTTCTCAAAGAAAGAGAAAACATGTTGAAAGACCTTCACATGCTACAAGGATCCCTCAGATCAAAGTTTGTCCCTCTGGAGGACAAAGAGAAGCAAAATGAATTTAATGTCACTCAGAAAGAACTGCTGGACCAATTGGCAGAGAAGACTTGGCAATGTTTAATATTCCAGGGGGAGCCAAGAGGTACAAGGAAGAGACTACAGAGCTAAAGCAAATGGTTGGACATTTGGAAGAAAATTTAGAAAAATATTACATTTCCAAAGATATATATGAAGAAACAGAAAGTAAGTTTATTAATGATTTGCATGAAAGGGCTGGGCGAATGAAAAAAGTGATGAAGAAGTATGCAGACATTGAACTACAAAGTAAAAGACTGCAAGAGTAAAAGGGAAAGATGAAGAATTCTTGTGTATGGGAGCAACAAAAAGTAGAAAACTTGCAGGTCCAATTTCACAGTCAGGGAAAGAGTTCTTAACCACTTTTGCAGCAAACCCAATTGAAAAAGAAAATGAACTTGGATATTGTTAGGCTGAAGAACCAGCTGAATGGAAAAGAAGAGGCATGGAAAGGACAAACCATAGAGCTTTCCAAGCTGTGAGCGAATGCTGAAGTCATGAGTAGCACGATTACAGAACTGAAACAGGTTAAGCCTTCACTGGACACAGACCTGGCCAACAGTGAAACCAAAATAAAAAACAAGGGCAAAGCTCTTCTCCAGGCGAAGAAAGAAAAGACAGAAATAATGTTGGGAAACGTAGATCCAACAGTGCAGATCAAGGAAGTAGAAGGAAAAGCATTGGATGCCTCAAGCTTACTGAGAACCATTGAGTTGTTGAAAAATGAAAAATCAAGAACCTAGAATGTCAAGAAAATGTTGAACAGTTTCAAAAGAAAGTAGAAGTTCTCACAAAGTGAAAAGTCTCAGAAACAATGAGCAGAAATAAAAATTAAAAATGTGAGTGTGAAGGATAGCACAGAGGAACTAGGCTCTGCTAAGGAGAAACTGTTCAGTGTAGACAACCAACTTTCACATATGGAAAATGAGCTTCCTAATGAAAAATTAGAACCTGATGAACTTCAAGAATCAGAAGTCTCTATTAAGTATCAGGAAAAATGCCTGGAAAAGGAAAAGGAATTATTGGTGAATCAGGACGGTTGGTTGAAAGCAGAAGTAACCACCAAAACCGGTGGAACGTTAGAACTTCATCGCGAAAAGAGCAATGAAATTCTTGAACTTCGATCCAATCTGAAGAACATGAAAGAAGAGATGCATTGTACGGAAGAGCAAATTCAGACTTTCAAAACAGAAAAGGAAAATTCTAAGAAACAGATTGAGGATCTGATGAGTGAATTGAAAGAGTCTAAGGAGCAGTCATTGACCATGGAAGAAAGACTCTGAAAGGACCTGAATGCCCAGGTGAGGTTGTTGAGCCTGTGTAAGGGTCCCACAGATAAGTCTGAGACAAAGACAACTGAACTCACCAGAGTAGTTGCTGAGCTGAACGAAAAGATTAATCACCTTGAAAAAGAACTGGAAAATATGACAGTAAACAAATATTTCATTAAAATTGTGAAACAAATGGAAACGAAAGTTCCATTTTTGAAACGATAATTTCTGGGAAGAACATGGCAGACTCCATGGACAAAGAAAGCCCGAGTCCATTCTAAAGATGAACAGAGTGAACATTCCCTCCGGAAGGAACAGGATAAGCCCATGGTATCCAATCAAAGAAGATGGATTATTGACAAAGAAAAACATAACACTAAAGAGCGCAAGAGTCACGCCAGATGTTGAAACCCAAGTGTTTGGAACATCGAGTACTACAATTTCAACTCCGCACCAACAGTCAGCCCAAAAGGACCAAGACTACTACTATTCCAAATGAGAAGAGAACAAGATTTGGAACAATCATAAAGCCTCCAGACTGTCTCAATTTGTAAAGTCAGAGACATGGGGGAGAAGGGGTAGCATGGAAATATTATATTGTAAACATGGTGGGTAAGGACTTGTGGGAGGTGTAATATAAACATGTTCAGGTTAGTAAGGGTTAATGTGGGACTGGGGGCAACAGAACTGCCCATATAATGATGCAGAGATGGTAGATTATGTGTAGTGAGAGTCTGAGAGAAGTTGGCATGAAGCTAGCACCAAGTTAGGGCTATACCTTGGAGATATTTATATGTAGTTGTGTGTTAACAATAGACAGTTTATGTTCAATCACAGAAACCTCCAGACCTCTTAGTGAGATACCAAACCTTACAACAACACACACTCACACACACACTCACCCTCACATACTCACCCTCATACATTCACTCACGCACGCACTCACACACTCACAATCCGATGTCTACCATTTGCAGAATTGAGCCTTTCAGCCTTCTAATAATAACATGATGAATTTTAAACTATCCAACAACTAGGATATAATATTTTGGATTAAGCTCAGCAATTGCTTAAACGTTCATTTAAACACATTCGGATTAGACTTTACGATGTATTTTTACAAGCAGTGAAAGCTTTGTGAAGACATCACCCTCCCACCAACTTTCTATCCTGCATACAATCTCAGCCCCTGTCATCATAACAATATTAAACCACAATTTTCTGGAATGTATTCCAGATTAGTATACCCATGAGATGATTCCTTCATAAAAATAGTGTCCCATGTGATATGTTCTGAATCTGATTTCTGCTGTTGACTTAGGTAAGTAGGCCACAGTGTGATGCATCAATAAACAGCCGGCTCTCAACAGAAGTTCACAGGAACACATGCTTTAAAAGGGACTTTTTACGTGTCTCTTAATGTGATCAATATTCAAGTTAGGCTTTTTTTCTGGCCGGGAGCAAAATGGTTTTAAAGCTGTGGAAGACAGTTAGCAATTCTGCCATTATTTAATTGTCCCTCCCCAAGTATCCTGCCATATTGTCCACTAAAATAATGACTTTGACGACCAGAGATAGAGGAAATCTCTGTTCCAATTAGATGTATGTACAACCCTCCTGCACCAAGCATTTTCCTTCTGCAAATTATGTTTTAATGTAACTCAGACGACATCGCCATTTGAATAGCCATCAGAAAATGTAACCCAATTTCTCATGGGGATGCATTCACAATACAAATGGTAGATCACATCCATTAATATCAATAACAAACAATGGATATCAATTAACAAGATCATAAGAATGACCATGCACTGTAGGAAATAGAAAAGGTTCACACTGGTGCAGTAGGGTTCCTCTTTTGAAGCTGGACATTGCAAGGGTAAAGCAGAGGGCATTTGCCTACATGGCCCAATCAATGGTGTCCCTGCCCGGTAAGTGCTTAATGCTGACATGAGCTGCCAAGGAAAATGCCAAGGTGGATGTCAGGAAAAACAATTGGGTGGTCACTTTAGCAATCAGACCACTGATATTTAATGCAGCAATGAGGCCTTTACATTTTGCTTGTGTAAGGGCGCAAGCACAATTCTCTTTTGCATTTATTGATGTGATATTTACTATGTGATGTTGATCACAGTTCGTCCAGGGTTCTGGTGCACAGCTTTCACTATTTATGATGCTGTCAGAGCCAGGACACTTGGCCCCTACTGTTTCTACTTGCTGATCTCCTGATGCTATCACTTGGGTTGAGATCCTGCTATTCATCCCCTGCTACTGCTGGTCAAGTCTTAAAAGTACTTTGTTGCCAGTCCCTATATTGGTAACTAATAGCTGCTTCCTGTTACTGGTTTTGCACTATGATTGGTCAGTGTGGAGCAAGTAGGAAAGATAAAATAGAAAGACTTGCAATTATGTAGCACTTTCACCACCACCAGATGTCACAAAGCGCTTTACGGCCAATGAAGTAGACAGCAAAGATGCTTCAAACATACAGAAAAAAACTTTTCTTTTTAAATTACTGATAAATTGGCCATGTTTTTCTCATGATCAGTGGATTAATGGGGAGGAGTTAAAAACAGAAAACTAATTCCTATATTACACAGCAGAGTCAATTGCCACAAAGCAGAAACTGCTGCAGATGTGGAGTACCTTCGTGACTCAGTGACTTATTAAGACTGACCATCGTTAGCCTGAGCACAGACGGTGTTACTTACCTCTCTTCATTATTGATTGTACTCCTCTTCTTTAACACCAAACAGGAACAGTTGGAATTTGAATTTATCATTCAAATGAAACTCAGTTCTCCTGCCTCCACCCACCCAATCAGAAGACAAAAATGGCCATGAGGCAACATCATTTAGATATTTGGCAAAAAAAAAACTTGCAGAGAAAATGACATAGATTGCATATAATTTAGTGACTCTTTACACCGAAATCTTGAATCTGGAATGAGTCAGCCGATTTTAGATATATACTCAATATGAACATGTTTTCGGAGTTAATCTGACAGATCAGATTAGGATGGTTTTTAGCAAGGAATAATTTTAATAAAATATCCAGTTAAGAGTAAGCACATGGAAAGAAGAGTTTCAGTGAGAATGATGTGGTAAGTGTTGCTTGCAAACAAAACACCAGGTGTCATGACTTTAATGCAATGCTGTGTGTTGATGATGGTCCCATCTCATTCATTGATCTTCAGATTTCTTTCCCAATCTTGTTTTTAATTAGTTTTTTTTGGCATTAAAATTGACTGGACAATTCACTAATTACTCAACAAAAATCTCTGACAAGCAAACTGAAAATAAGATGGCTTCTTCTGGGGCTCAACAGCCAGTTTACTGAACATGACATGCAGCCACATAAGAACACAAGGCAGACAGAGTTGAGGATGGCCATTTTACCATTCTTAGCTCATTCACGCAGAATTATGCTATAGTTTCCCCATCACATTCTCCAATAGTCCTGGAATGTTTACTTCCACTCACCTATACAGAAGTCTATTCTGCATGGTGCTCACATTATCCACAAAAAAAGAACTCCCTGATATCAGTCCAAAAATTATCTTTTAGCCATGTTACGTTGCAGTAGTGTTCCAAATGTAACATTTTCCTCCAACACCTTATGATTCTCCACATTGAATGTTTGGGTTGGAAGAGTTGGAGAAATTCCAAGAAGATCCAACAATGTATTACTTTCAGAATTATTTAGATTCAGACAGTTTAAAGGTAGAAAAATTTGAAAAATGAATCTGGATGTATCGTGCAATGCATTTAAACCAAATCTTGAGTGAGATACTCAAATGAATTCAATAACTCATACGGGGTGACACATTCGGTGATGACATATTCTGATGAATAACTTTAATGACTCTTTAGTCTTTGTTTTGTCTTTGTGCTCATCAATGTAGGTTGGATTCCAAATAGTTTTCTTGGAAGAAAGTTTCTATTGATATTTAAGGAAACATACTTCACAGAGGCAGATTGGCCAGACCTTTATTCCAAGGGTAGAACCCAGAAAAGTGCAACCATGTCAAGTTATATACAAGTATCCTGCCAAACTCATTAAAATGTGCCCAAACTTAAATTATAAAATGTGTGAAAAAGACTAGAAATCAGTGTAAACAATCAGGAAACACCAAACCTACACCATATTTTTTTTCTTTGAAAGTGAAAATTTAAGTTTTAATTTTTTTACCCATCATTCAGGCACATGTTTAAGAACCTATAATCAAGGATGATTTAAAATTTTTAACACAAAATTATATTTATGTCATACAATGCATTACAATGTAACCAAAGGAATAAAATTGCAGAATAGGGCTCAGGGAGTAATGAAAAAACATTCAAAAAACCACAATAGCCCATCAGAAAAAATCATAGCTATTTCCTCCAAGAACAGTTGGAAGCAACTCGAATGTGACAGTTGGGGGTGTGGCCAGTTTTGTAGGCGATCATTCATTTTATTGGAGAGCTTAATGGACAGCAGTAAAAGTTCGAGGAGACTTGGGAGTATTGTAGTTATTTGCACAATGCCCTCTGCCCTAAACTATTGGTTTGCATCCAAATTACCCAGGTCTCCGGCAGAAACTACAGTGGAAACCCCCAACCTTCATGCCTGAGCCCAAGCACACAAACAGGAAAAAACAGAATTACCTGGAAAAACTCAGCAGGTCTGGCAGCATCGGCGGAGAAGAATAAAGTTGACATTTCGAGTCCTCATGACCCTTCAACAGAACTCAAACAGGCAATTGTGTTTCAAAAATGGGATTGCTAAAAGTATACTATTTTCAGAGGTTTGCTCTTACCAATGCTTCACGCCCTTCTTCAAGGTTGAAGGTCAGGACATGGTGGATGTCAGCGAGGAATTTGCTTGAATATTCAGGATAAAGTTCCAATACCTCACTCAGGCCTCTCAGACTGATGTATTGAAGGTCACAATAAGTTAACGCTTTGACATCAGCATTTGTTTTAATCACCCGGCCCTTGGTTGAAAGGTCTGCACCAATCAGGTCCCCTTTACCTGGAGTGGAAAACAGTGCAGAGCATCTTTCAGTACCTGAAATATAAATTAATTTCAAATGCAAATCTTTTAGGCAGATGTGAATTGGGGAAAGTAATCATGAGCAGAGATATATGGGGACCTAAAACAGGAGTGAAGACAAAACTATTTTCAACAGGTTATCCAGGCATAATTAGAGAAAGACGGATGGGAAGGAGCTTGTGTGAGGCTTAAACACTGGCAAGGACCGGTTGAGCCAAATGACTTGCTTTTGTGCTGTAAATTCTGTGTAAGCAACATATAGGAGGTCTTGTGGTGTAGTGGGTGGCATCCCTGCCGCTGAGCCAGAAGCTTCAGGTTCAAGTCCCATCCCAGGATTTGATGGTCAAGGAAGACGTGTTCATAATGCAGCCAAACAGGTTGAATGTAAACCTGCAAATTCTGTGGCACAAACCAATGACAAACAGTAAGAGCAGGGGAGATTACTGGCCAGCCATGTGATAGAAAGAACATTGGACCCTCGGCCATCACTATCCATAGTTCCAGACTACAACATGCATGTAAAAAGTGCACATTGCCAAAGCAACTTGGACTCCCTGAGTGAACTATAACCCACCACCACCACCAAACAACGTACATTATAAACATTTCTAACCAATAAGTATTACAAAAAAGTGAGAACTGAATATGACTTTTTAAAAATCCATATCTCCATTTACCATTCTAGTTCAATCAAAGTTCAAATTTCATTTTTTCACTTGGTCAAAGTCACTGAGATTAGGCAGAATAATGAAACTGATCTTTGGAGCACCAGCATAAGTCCCATGAAATGTGATCTGCCCTTGCGGTGAAATTCCAGTCTCAATCTTGGTGCTGAAATGAGTGGCCATAGAACACTTCCTCACAGTGAAGTACGTTCTTCTTTACAGAACTTCCTTACATTAAACCAAAGCCACAAGGCACCATATGATGTACCTAACAATGGCTAGTTACAAAATTCCACTTTCAAAGCCCGAGGGCCTGTCTGTTCGGTGGGAAACATGGGGTGGAACACCTAAAGCAGGAGATTTGCAACTTCCTTAGAAAACTGAGCTTTAATTTGACAATTCCCATATGTTTCTTTGTAAAAGCAAGCCTAGAACCAATTTTACATTATCTAATAATGCCTTCAAGTAATTGGGGAGACAGTGGTGTAGTGGTAAGGTCACTGGACTAGTAATCCAGGGACCCAGGCTAATACCCTGGGAACATTGGTTCAAGTAGCAGTGGCACCCACATCCTGTTAAGGGAAAAAAAGTCCCCCCAAATCCTTCAGACTAGGTAATAATGTACATTTGACTGTATGATAATTATCTCCAGTTTTCTTACAATTTGTTTTTCTAGGCTGGGATTTCTTCATACACTCTTTTGATTTAGTGCTAGGTATTTGGGTAACACCAGTGTCTCTTCACAATGGAAGCATGATTTCTAATCCAGCCTAGACTGATGGGTTAAAAGGGTCTCTTCCTACTAGCTGTAAGGATCCTACGTTAAATAGGCTTGAAGTTTTTAAACTACCTCATGCAATTTTATGTCACCAAAACTAGTTGACAACTGCTATTTCAACATTTGCTATTTCTACAGTTGAACAACAGATCAAAATCCATTAAGGTCAGCAAAGACAACAATTAAATTGAAGGTATATTTTCATGGCTTTAAACCTTGCAAAAACATCATTTTAAGAAAGATATTTGAAGTTATTAATTTGCATTGTTAATTTGCTTTTCTTCACTCCAGTTCTTACTTTTACAGACGGGAATCTATTTAAGTTTGTCTAAGTAGATCAGTTTAACGTTGTAATAGTGGTTTTCTACTGAAGTTGATTATTTTGAACTCCACTAAGCACTTTTTTCTCTGTAAATACCAAATAAGATTTTTTTTGTGAATCTAGTTACTACTTCTACAGTCTTGGCTCCAAACGCCTGGGGAGATTTTGTGAATACATGAAGAACTAATCTATTTCTAACAAATCTGATTGAACACAGCATCATTCAGAAAACCCCAAGATCCACATGGGCTCAAAATGATAAGAATATTATATCTCACTTCAACCTTTTACTTTGAGTACTGTAAAATCACACAGTGCTATTAGGAGTATTGTCTGCCTGGTGCAGCTCTTGAATCATTAAGACCTTCTTCAGCACAGTGTTAGTACTGCAGAACCCCCTTATAATCAGCTGCTACCTCTATTATTTTAATAATTGCTGAAAAGATGAAAGGAGAGAATGAGGCAATTGAATATGAGTAACAATTGAATATGAGTTAGAGAAGGGGGTTGTCTATTAGTTCACAGAAAAAAATTGCCAACAGTTTTCACTTTTGCGCTGCCTATTATGTAAAAGAGATTCTCAACGAAAGAACTCCCTCCTACTCATATTATATAAACCTGTAGCTTAGCAACAGCAGCAATATCGATGCCGGTTTTCAGTAGATAAACAAAATAAACTGATTGGTGCTTTGACAGAAATTTAACCTATTCCAAGGTTGCTGTTGCTCAAAATGAGACAGCATTATTTTAAGGAGACTACATTTTGAATGTGATATAAAGGAAAATCAAAAAGGTTGGAAATCTGAAAAACAGCCGGAAATTTCCATCCATTTTCACAATGCTCAATAATATCTTTCTGTATGTAGATTGCTTCATGCAAACTAGCGGACTTTAATTTTATGGTTAGCAAGTCACAATTTGTCTCATTCTTTCTTCACACTTTATACTTGTCAGCTTGGCTCAGTTAGTAGCCTTGCTATCTTGGGAGTCAGAAGTTTGTAGGTTTGAGCCCTACTCCTAGACTTGAGCATATAATCCAGACTTGCAGTACTGAAGAAGTGCCACATTGTTGGAAGTTGAGGACTATTCAAGTGGAAGATTTCATGAGACTGGGTGATAAATAAGTAGGGAGTTCTTCAGCATTTTATCTTTTAAGTTGTTTGTTCATTTCATTTGCTATTTGTGGCGCAGTTTGCCTGCACGCATGGCAGTGACTACACTTCCAAAAAAACAGTAATTAATTGGATGTGAAACAATTTGTGCCATCCAAACTGAATTGTTTCGACAGTTAGCACTGTAACGGAGCCATATTTTGCCCCACCCCCACAGTCGTATGGTGGCAAATTTAATACATGGAGACTATTCTCCTCGCAATTCCCAATCCTTCCGGACAGCCGATAACAAAACAGGTGATGGAAGATGCTAAATGTAATACAAATTTATAACATGGATATTAAAATATAACATAGAATTAAAACATATAAAATAGACTACCTGTTGGTTCAGTCTGCAGCTAAGCCACATAGAACAGGGGGTCTGCCAAATCATAAACATGAAGCCAGCCACCCTGACTGTAGCCGAGCAGATTAGTAACCATCACCAACAAGCAGCAAGCTTCCTATCCACAACCAGTGGATAGCCAGCCACCATTACCAGCCAACCAGCTGGCAGCTGAGCAGAGGACCAGGAGAAGGAAGAAGCGATGAGTGGCAGCAGTACAAGAGGGCATTATCTAAAATCAGCTATACCTCACACCCCACCCCTCTACCTAATTTGGAATTCTTCTTATTGCTGCCCATTCACTAGCTACACTTTCTCCCGCTGTATTATCCAATGCACAATTGGCCAGAGGAATTCCATTGGGTGGATGTTTTGAGGATATTCATAGCAATCAAAAGGAAAGCTTGCCTCAAAAACCTTAAAGTCGGCATGTTCTCTATATCTGTGTGTCCCTTCAATTGTACCCTGCCAAGGCTGCAGCTAATAGAGACACTCTTCTTCCCTCATCTGTTGAAACTCTTTCCACCATTTCCCTCAGTTGACAGAATCAAATTTCTTCACCCATTTCATCTGGTCCTGCCTGTGCTGCTGCATTGCTCAGGAATCTAATTCCATATGTCACCTTAATAATTAATATCTGAAATTGTTCTTAAAAGAAAATTAGGTCAAAAACAAATATTAAAAGGGACGGGCAGTGAGCACAAGAGTGCGGTTAGACTGGGAAACTCATGTGGAGAAGAATATTGGCATGGACTTGCTGGGTTGAATGGGCTGTTTTTGTGCTCAAACAATGACTGGATGGAAATTTCAAATCTTTCAAAACTGATCCATTGAAGTTTATTGAAAGAAAACAGGTCATCCAAGACCATTTCCGGTTATCACCCTCTTCTCCCACAGTTTCATCCACAGCATCTGATGAATCAGATTGAAACAGCAGTTAAACAGGGACAATGAAAGCTGAACTGTGATGGACCATCCTTATAGTAATGAGCGAAGTTTAAATTCCCACTGATTTTTATTTACAAGCATCAACACCAGGTGTAAAACACTGTATGTCTGCCCAAAACGAGACGTATTGGCATGTATGCCAGACTGATTTAAGTAACCATTTGCTAAAGTTGCTTAAAGCTGACCCACTGAGAAATGCAAAACTGATCCTTGCACTGAAGAACACCTGAGCTTAATAAGCCAAAACTAGGTCAAGGAAATGAATGGAAACTTCCTTTACACTGGTCGCCATGCAATCAGTTGCCGAGGTCTTAAGATCTGGAATTCCTACCATAAGTCTCTCTGCCTCGCTACCTCTCTCTCCTCCTTTAAAAAGCTCTTTAAAACCCACTTCTTTGACTAAGCTTTTAGTCATCTGATGACCACATTCAAGCGAAGACCATATCAAGTTGCATAAAAGGTAAAGTGACAAAGAAAATATGAAAAACCCATGTTAAGCGAAGCTCAAAGAGCTGTTAGCTCTTACCAAGAATTGCCAGCACCATGTTGTCTTTCAAGACTTCCATTGAGCCTGAGCACACAAAGTAGTTTGCTTGCAAAGCATCACCCTGTCTGATGAGGTACTCTCCCGGGGCACAGAAAGATGTTTTGATATGGAGGGACAGTGATCTCAAGCACCCCCGACTGGCTGATATAAAGAGGGGTAACTGCAGAATCTCCTTGTTGAGGTGCATGGCAATGTCGGCACGTAGCTCATCTGGGAAGTCTCGTAAAAGCTGCAGAACATAAAGTGAGATTTGAACTTAACTCCCAGAATATGCTTTAGTAAAGAACTCAATGCACATTCTTAGCAATGCAAATATAAGGCATACTTTGAAATTGAGGTCTTCTTTGGGATGTGTTCCAATTTAGGCATTTCTATCAAAGACATCGGGTACCTTTCACAGACCTCAAACATTTGATGTCAGTGGAGAATTTGGTGCAATTTAATGCCCAGGGATCTCACCCACAAGCTGGAAAGCCAGCCGGAGCCCAGCTCCTTGGGGGATGGCCCACTGAGTGAGTGGCCAGCAGCAGGACCAAAGATACCAGCCTCAATCTGAGGCTGGCAGCTCTTCACTGCAGGCAGCACCATCAGGGGAGCAGAGGTAGCTATCGGCGATGCACCCACCAGAGGCTCAGGATCAATAAGGGACCCAGGCCACAGGTCAGTGAGAGCAGAACAGGAATTGTGGGGTGGGGGAGGGATGAAGAGGGATCAGATTCAAGGGCTGGGGGCTGGTCATCAGTGGGCTACCGGTTCCCAATGCCAGGTCCCTCAATCAAGCTTTAGAGTGACTGCATGGCAACTGCCCTGTCTATCACTGGTTGAATACCGGTGGAGGTGGGATGAGGCCCTTAAGAGGGCATTAATTGGCCTCAAGAAGGAGGCCATTCACAAGCCTTCCCACCCTGAGTTTAATTGGAGCAGAGGCAGGAAATCAGCAGGGTCCCAACCCTGCCTCATTAAATCTGTCCTCTCACTCCAAGCTCACCTTGGCACAGGGCTTTTAAATTCTGGCCATTGTCTTTTACTTTTTAGCAGGCCAACAGGTAACACATTGTCCTGGAGTAGAATAACCAAAGAACCCGCATAGATTTTACATTGTGCAGACAAGTTACATGCGTCGCTGATTAAATTGATACAGGTTTGTGCTTACAATTCCTACAATCTCAATCACACAACTCTGGAGAAGTGTCAGGTACTGTCCTCATGGTACTGCATGGGCAGCTCACAGACGCTGGCTCAGAACTTCATTAGTAGAGGGGAAGGAGCAAGTTGATTGCCTGCCCTATTGGCTAGAGTTGATCTTGAGGCATTTTAGAATGAGTATATCATTATATCAAAAATAACTAAATGGTTTTGACAGTTTTCAATCAGACTTGATTCGTGCCAAGGAAAAGTGACATAATTTTCTTTAAAGTAATCTCAATTATGATGGAATTTTACTCATCACATCTCCGTATTACAATAGCAAAACAATCAACAAGGACTGGAGTCAGTAAGCAATTCAGGCTGTTACATCAACACCTTTTCACTTTCACTTCAAATTTTAATCCAGTCTAGACAAAGGTCTTTTGCCATGGATCACAAATCAAATGTGTTTTGAGAAGCTACTTCATTTCTCAGTGCAAATGAATTAACAACTAACCAGTACTCAGAAGACCCTTCAATGCCTTATTTTCAATCTCAGTCTACACAACTACAGTGTGAAAATGAGATGCAGTAGTACAGTAGATAGCTCTAGTCTAAATTCAAATACTAGTGTGGTGGTCTGAGTTCAAGTAATAGTGCAGTAGATATGATTAGTCTCAATTCATGTACTAGCCATCGATCACCAGATCTGACTGGATCACAGTAAGTAAATGTTGGGTCTCATTACTCTAAAAACATCCTGAAGAGCAAAAATAATCCCAGCCTCCTTCCTTCACTACTGTTCAGCTCCTTAATCCCCTCCCCACTACCCCTACAATCTCAAGCCCAAAGAGCTCATGGACATCAAAGATTGAGACTATTTGTACAGATATCTCTATAGAATCAACTTCTCCTCATTGTTCTCTAAGTTAAACATTCTCACCTGCTGGCTTATCCCTGCCCTAGCCCTAAACTCTCATCTCTCCCATCTCCCTCATGATATCTCTGAGACCATTTCATCCATGGGCCCACCTTGTGCTTGCTTCACCATATTCTCACTGACAACCCGGCTTCCGTTACTGCCCCCATGTTAGTTGATGTTGCAAATACTTTCTACCCCTCAGGTACTGCTCCCTTCTCTAGGTATAGCATGAACTGAAATAATACACTGGAATGGTGTATTAAGATAGGAATTTAGACATAATAGGAATGGTAGACTGGAATTCAATATTTGAATCTAGTTGAATTTCGATTTGAACTTCTACAGCTTGTTTACTTTTCTCTGAGTCCACACCCAGGCTTAACCAGTTAAGCACAGTTAGCATCAATAATAATTAAACACAGGACAATTGAACAGCTCACATGGCAAACAGACTTTTGGGTAAATTATAGGTTCATAGATCAAACTAGATGAACGTAAGAGCAGAAGCCCAGGATATTTTACCTCATTGGCATCGATACCATTATTCACTGACCATGTTGTCTGAAAATATTCTAGCATTCGCTGTTTGAGCTGCTGAGGAAGGTGGTGTACTCGAATAAAGTCTTTCAGGTCCTTCATTCGAGTGTGGTAGAGTGAGCGCCTTGAGTACATGCGCTGGATGATGGCAGTAACATTCCCAAAAACAACAGCATGCATCAGAGCTGGAAAAAAAATGGGATAGACAGAACTGTGAAAGGAAGGGAAGTTAAAATTTGACTTATAAGGAGTGAACAAAAATCATTATTTGACTATTCTTTCCCCAACATTTTCATGAGCTGTTAGATTTAACTGCAAGCTTAAAGAGAGCCTCTCTGACTTCGGGAGGGAATTCCAGAGCTTAGGGCTTGATGTCCGAAGAGACAGTTGCCAATGGTGGGCTGAAAGAAGTATGAGATACACAGGTGGTCAGAACTGGAGGAATGCCCACAGAGGGTTGCAGGGTGATAGAAAGTAACAGAGATAGGTAGGGGTGAAACATAAACAGTTTTGAAAATGTAAATGAAAATTGTAAAATTGGGATGTCACAGACAGGGAGCCAATATATGTCAGTGAGCACACAGGTGATGGATGAACAGAATGTACTGTGAGTTAAGGTACAAATAGCAGAGCTTTGGTTGAGCTCAAGTTTAGGGAGGATGAGAGGCCTTGACAAAGTGGATACTGAAAGGCTGCTCTCTTAGCTGGAGTGTCTAGAAGTAAGTTCCATAGGATAAGGAGTTGGCCATTTAGGACTGAGGAGAGATTTCCTACACTTAGAGGGTTGTGAATCTTTGGAATTCTCTACCCAGAGGGCTGCGGATTCTCAGTTGTTGACTATATTCAAGACATAGATCGATACATTTTTGGACACTAAGGGAATTAAGAGACATGGGGATGGGGGAAAGTGGTTGATAAAGAAGTTCAGCCATAGTCTTATTCAATGATGGAGCTGGCGTGAGCATTCATATTGCCAACTTCTATTTCTTATGCTTTTTATGCCATCTTCATACAGCTGACCTCCAGAAACAGCCTCCATGGAAGCTTTGCTGTAGCCATATTGCATAAAAGCTGTTGCAATACATTTCACTTCAGTAGACCTGGCACCTCCTGCTGCAAAAAAACACACAAAATAGGAGCAGGAGTAGATCATCTGGCCCAGTGAGCCTGCTCCATTATTCAATACGATCATGGCTGATCTTGGGCTTCAACTCCATTTTCCTGCCCAATCCATATCCCTAAATTCCCTGAGGCCCCAAAAATCTGTCTACCCCAGCCTTAAGCTGGGATGTACATGTTTCTTCAAAACATTCTTACTATAGTTTTTTTCCATGACTGGTGAAAAGATGAAGTTCTTGAACATACAGAGGAATCTACTTCCCCTTTACAAGCATGGTGAAATAGCTTGCAAGGCAATTCACCTTGATGGTCCTATTCTGTCTGGTGTAGTGGATGCACACCTTCAAGAAGCAGCCGGATTGTTCCTAATTGAGGCATCATATCAAAATAGGTAAATTAATACATAAGGGATAAATACATCAGTTCATGTGATCCACCTCCAGGACTATTCTTGATCACTTGATTGGGTCTAAGAAGAATTTCTGAGAGATTTTTCTCCCCTCTGCCCCACCCCCCATTGTCCCTGGGTTCTTTATTTTTTTCTCTCTCCCAGGAGATGGTACAGTTGCGGAGATGGGAACGAGGAAGCTGGGGGTAGGAAGTATCTCATCAAGATAATTTATCAAGTAAACAAGTGGTGTTGGCTTGATGGACCAAATCGTCTTTTCCTCTCTGTTATCTCCGATTGTTCACATTGGAGAAGAACAAGGCTGGAGTAAGTTACTTACCTCCTATAAGCATGGTGCAAATCGAAAATATTTTCTCTGCATCTGTGTTTGCAGAAACGTTTCCAAAGCCGACGCTGGTTAAGCTGCTCAGGGTGAAGTAGAGGGCAGCAATATAGGCACTTCTGACGGAAGGACCACCAACAGAGTTGTTTGTGTATGGCATCTCTAACCGTTTTCCCAGCTCATTCAACCACCCTGGCAAAAGGATAATCAGAAGCCCAAAAAGTTACAAATGGTAAAAACCCAAGTGGGCAAGACAATAGTCACAGACCTGCATTTAGACTACCAGAACGCCAGAAAGATAGGTATAGCATTTAAAGGCACAGAAGCAAAGATAAATTCACACAAAACATTTATTTTAAATGGTATCTTGACATCCATGAGATGCCCAACAATGTTGGCACTTACTTCACAAAAGGAACCCATCTTAGGAGAAGCAAGTTAGTAAAATAATAGATGTGAAAGCTAAGAATGGGAAAGCTGTATAACAGTGCCAGAAGCATGTTACAAATATGAAGTTTGTAAGATTGTTATGGTTTGGGGCTGTTTCTTTAATTTGGGGTAAAATGGAGGAATGAAGGGGGTTGTGTGAACTACTTTGAATCTTGCCCAACAACAAGCTTGGGTGACTAGGCTGTTAAAGGCTGAAGGTAGTCCCATTTTGATTTACTGGGAAAAAAGTTCAAGATGTTCACATCTGTGGACAATGACAAGAGCATCTGTGATGACACTGGGTAAACTGTTAGTCTCCAAGTCTCACAGGGAGGTGTTAGGAATGTCAGGTTTTGTAAATGGTTATACTTTAAACTGTCTACTTAATTTCACGATAGAATGGAGTTGAGGGTCTAAAGTTGCTTTTAGCCTGTTTGTTAGAATAAAAATCTCAAAAGTTGAAATCTTGTCATGTGATCCTTCCAGTCAGTCATTGGAAACTTGAATATCTTTTTAAAAGTTATCATTCTCTATGGGGATTGTAACAAGTACCACAAATAAAATAGAGAAACTAGAAGTACAGATACAACTGGATGGGTTTGGCATAGCAACAATTACAGCGACCAGGCTGTAGCTGGGAAGAATTGCAAAACATACCAGGATATCACTGAGGCAACCACTAGAATTAAGGAATAGGAGAGAATACAAAATGTTGAGGGAGTACTTTACAATTTTACAATTATAAGAACCTAAAAGTGGGATGTATGTATATACAGATCAGGGAGGGTTCTAAGAACAAAAATATCAACTTGAGAAATACAAATAATTATATTGGTAAAGAATCTGTTTTTGAATGGAGTCTAGACCTAGGATTTAAATTTTCTACTTTGACTGCCTATTTCCATGATAAGACAAAAGTTACTGGAATTAATTTCTAAAGATTTTGTGATGTTTCTATTGTTTTGAAAGACTTCATATTATAATTCAGATATTGTACTGTTAATTTCCTGCTGCCTTTGCCTGCATCTGTGTAATTGTGCTACTTGGAAATATATCAATCTATCATTTTAACCTGAATTGGTTCAAAAGGCATCAGGGATTTGAAATAATTTGGAGTCTGTGTGTAGAACTGGGTGGACAGGGCTGCAAGAGTAGCACTGGAGAAGTGAAGTCTGGAGGTGGTGAATGTAGGGATAAGCGCTTTAGATGTAGTGGGTATAAGCTAGATGTGACATCTGGATTGTAATGGATGTGACCTGGCAGCAATCTAAAATATATTAAGTTTGCAGTGTCTGGTGCACTTTCAATATTTGTACAGCTCCATTCTATAACACACAGTCACAGTATCCAGAAATATCTGGCATCAGTAAAATGCATAAACTCATTGGAACTGTCAAAGCTGTCAAACTGTAAAGCTGTCAAAGAATTGTCAAAGCTGTCAAAGAGCTGACAAAATTCATCTAAACCCTCAAAACTCATTGGAACTGTCACAGCCGTCCATGGATTTAACTGTGCTGGGCTTTAAATTAAAAAAAAACAGCCTGGAGTTCAAAAATAAATCAGTGCTTAATATTTCTTTCTGTCTGTTGACATAAACTTGAGGGTTATCATTATAAGACTTGTGCTGCAATGACTGACTTCACAAACAAACATTATCAAACAATTAACATGATGCCAGTTAATTGAACAGTTTGATTGAAAGCTCCAAGTGGTTATAGAATAGAAATGTTTGTTTTCATAAGAGATTAGTTGAATGAGTTTCTATGTATTGAGGGTTATTTTGAGACAAGAGTGTTTTTTGTTTAAAAGAGCGATGTCTTCAACAGACGCATAAATTTAATATCAGCCTGGCTCCTGCGATTTGACCATGGGGGATACTAGGTGAGTTGGCATGGAGGAAGTAAGGACAAAGGTGAGTGGGGGCATGGGTTGGTATGAGTTGGCATTAAGTGAGCATCAGGGCTATAAGAGGCCATGGAGATGTGGAGTGCATAGGGGTTATGAGGGGGCACGGTCGTGGGTAGAGGGGTATGGGTTGGCAAAGAAGGTATGAGGGGTCATGGGGGTTGGTGGAGGGCATGAGGTGGCACAGCTTGGCACAGATAGGGCATGGAGTGTGTGTGGGGTGTGAAAGGTGAGGCTGGAAGGCTGTTTTTGGTTCTAATTTTTAAAATTGAATTCAACAGAGAGCCGGAGCCCATCCTACCCGGCCCACCTCTGCACCCGGCAGCCTCTGCGCTCATTCTGGGGGACAGTGGGCCTGACTTCTAATCTAGCCCGAATTGCCCCTGGAACTGTGGGCTGTTATTTTTAAATGTTGGGTTCGCAGAGCCAGGAATTCTCCCATCTTTGCGCACCCAACCCAGGAGCGAACATCTGGGCCTGAGTGTTCTCCACATCTGTGCATGAGACCTGTGCATACTTACCTGCTGTGAGAAGGTGACACATTCCAATAGCACATCACAAGTATAGAATATGGTCCGTAGAGAATCAAACAATGAGAATTATTGTGTGTAACATGCTTCAGTAAATCTGATTCAGTGTGCCAACATTTCTTATCATGTTGACACAGCTGAGCAAATACATTTCATGTTTTCAATTCAACTTGATGAAATTTTAATGGTGTTAAACGGGGTGTGATGCTTGGCACAATATGGTACAAGGGCATAATTGTACAATCATTGTTGGAAGGAACATCTTGGCTTAATTTATTGTCTAGGTCTTTTATGCCCAATCAATTTTATTTTTCTGATTTGAAATTTGATTGCTGGAGGAGATAGACTGTAGCTAACAGTCTTGGCAGTATCATGCTTCGTCTTTGAATAGGGTTTAACACTACATTGCAATTCTTTTGCTTTCTCAAAATTAGAATATTAACCCTTGGCAAGACAACAAAACCTCACCAAAATAAATAATTGAAAAATATGGCACACTGGAGGTATGTTGACTCTATGGGGTTGTGGTAATGAATAATAATTAGCTGTATGTGCCTAGATTTTCCAATCACTATTACTTCAATAAATATGTTGTTACCAATGTTGAAGTAACATTAATACGAAAGTCTAGGCTTTGGCACCAATTGTGCAAAGACAGATGCCACATGAATAAATTTCTATAACACAATTTTTCTTCTAATTTCCAGTTGGATTTTTCTGACTTCTTATTCACCTGAGGCTCTTGTTAGAACCCTCTAATTGACATCAGAAAGACACAGAAACTGGACCTTTTGGCCTTAAAGGCTATACAGAAGGTTATATATAATTGCATCTTAGCAAGTAAATAATTCATGATATGCAACGCAGCATATCACTCCTGTAGTTGTATTTAAAAAAGTACCCTCAGACCTACAATAAGCAACAGCACCAATCATCTATTAGTATCTTAAATGAAGCTTCCTGCAGTGGACTAAACTGGAACCAATATTCAAGAAGACCAATCCCCAAATAGGCATTCATGGTGTTTCTGAACATGGATAATACCATCATGAATATAGGCTCAGCTTTCAACCAATAAATACTCGGATCATTTCAGTTCCAAGACGGATCCATGTAAGTCGAACATTTGTCTAGGCTTACCAATGTCCCACGTGTGTGGATCATTCATTTCCATCTCCCTCCTGCCAATCACATACCAAATGCAGGCCATCCAGTGCGCGAGCAATGCAAACATTGACATTAGAAGTGTGAGGACCATAGCGCTGTACTGGGAATACCGGTCAAGCTTTTGTAATAAACGCAGCAGTCGCAACAGGCGCACAGTCTTCAACAAGTGAACCAAAGAGGTCTGAAAAACAAAGTAGAACAACTGCAGTTATGTTGTTTTTCTGGTGTCATTGAAATTTTTGTGGAGACAACATTTAAACTGACGTTTAAACTGATGCAGGGCACTTGCTTCGAGTAATTAATTGATCCAATAATCAAAATGTCTAAGTGTGCATCCCTGATAAAGACGCCAAAAACAGAACAATCAAGAGGGGGAAAGATTTCTTATGTGTACTATTTTTAACAAAGTTATAAGATGGGTTTGAAGAAGCCTCTTTGGGCCATCTTTCCAGCATATTAATCATCACCCCGCCGAAACCACAACAGACAAATAAGCCAATATCCCAGCCACAGCCACCCTCCCGTTTATAACTGTAACCCAGTGTCATCTTGTTCTACTGTTCTGTTATATCTGAAGCTACTGTATCGGGTTTAATGTTGACCTGTTCTCTAGAAACAGGCTTATAATTTTGTTAAACATAGCACACAGAGGATATTTTCCTTTAACATTTGCACAGCATGTAACCCATATCTAAACGTCCCTGGTATTCACAGAGGACATCACTTGAAGTTATTTACACTTTTTTCCTTCCATTAGCTATTCTGTGTTCTGAGTAAAGCAAGGGGCTCGGACTCAAGGATGTAAATTTAAATTAGTGAAGAACAAACTTTAAACAGGTGTTAGAGAGAATTTTGCTAAGGCAAGATAGTGAAGGCAAAAGCATTATAGACATTCAAAATTTATTGGGATGTGATTGAGAATATTAGGCTACTGGTGGGAATGAGATTTTCTGGTAATTAGACTTCTCATGTTACAGTACACATCCCGTCCTGTTTGTAATCTTCTCACTCCGAAACTCATTTGATCAGAGATGTCAAGTAAGCAACTTGATTTCAGGCACCTGGCCACATTACCATTTCTTGCAAGCTGCAAGGGGTGAATGAGAGTAAACTCATGTTGTTCAGTTTCCATTTTAACGCTTTCCTCTGGGAAAGCATCTTGGCAACATTGGCACCATGAGATGGCCGAGATAGCAGGAAATTGTAGGTTCAGTCCACTGTAGAGTATAACACATTGCAACACTTCTATTCCATGCTACCAGTGTATGAATGAGAATAATGACCTCCGCCACTGAAGGTGGGCAGAGGTAACGTTTACATCTGGTTTGTTAGTCTATTTGTCTGTTGGCAATGGATGAAATTTTATGGCTCCATTGTAGCTGGGCTGGGCCAGAAAATGTTGCGAGCCATTCAAAACTCCATTGACTTGGTGGGACCAGAAGATCCAGCAGGCAGGAGGGGCCATAAAATTCCACTCAAAATCTCAAAACCTAATGGACGGATTTCAACAAAATTTGGTACTCTGACAGGGAGTTGTCCAAGGAAGAATTGATTAGTTTTTGGGAGATAGGGAAAGTTGACTTTTTTTTAAGACTGTTGTGGGTTTTTTTTATTTAGAATGCTGTTGATTGTTTCAGAATTTTGTAGATTGTCTCAACTGCTGTGGTGGAATTTGTCATTTCTGCGAAGATCTGAGCAGAGCTTTAGAGCAGGTTGTTGGATGTGGATTGGCCTGAAGGCTCCTCAGTGAGATGGAAAATCTTAATTAAAAAATTTATTTTTTTCAGCAGTTACAGAGGATCAACCAGGCAGGGCAAACCCTCAAGGAAGAGCTATGTAATGGTAATGATTTTGAGATAACATAGCATGATGGAGGTATGTGCTCTACTGGGTGCCCTCTTCAAATTGTTCCTATTGTAACTCCTCTTTTTAAATAAACATATGTATAAGGGGTAGTTTTCACCTGTGATATTCCATGCTCAATTTCTACCACACTACTCTCCTGAAGGCAGAAAGCCTTGCTGAGGTACACTATCCTGAGAGAGACAACTCTGCAGTACCTTAACCAGTGTCCATCCTTCATGTGGAGCCTGGACAATGAAGGTTGGTAGGCTATTAACTGTGTGAGATATCAACTTAAACCTGTTCTTGCCATTGTCCAATTCCTAGCAGGAATAAATTAACAATGATGAGGAGCCTGAACCTTGGCTAACTTTTCCCTTCTCTGTCCCAGGATTAACAAAGACTGCCTGAGCTGACACAAGCCAATTCAACAGAGACTTGGAATTAAGCCAAGTTATTACAGTATGACTCAGTGCTACACCTAGTGATACCTTTAACCACCAAATCATGATGGAACCAGTCAATCAATTTTATGGGAAATTCCAAGACTTAAAATAGATTTGCTCCAGTTTACAATGAATACTTCATGTCTATTCGAGCTGTATAGCTTCTCCACAGAACTGAAATTTACTAATTTAACCATTTATCAAAGCAGATCCCATCATCTTTGAATTACAGGATTTTTTGATTTTAGATAGAATTCAGATCAGGTATTATTACCATAATTTATAAAATTATTTTCTTAAAATATGCTTGTAAATATAAATAACTGTACAATTCATTTGTCATTACAAATAAAACAGAAAACCAATGACTCTTGAACTTATTGCAGAGAGCTACCATTTTATTATGTAAATGTTGCCAGTACTAGAATAACTGAATTTAATGTGGAATAGTATCTTCGCTAACTGCATCTGTGAAAATTTTATGATAATAAATGATTTTTCTGCACTTATAAAATGATACAATCCAAATCACATACTGTGTTAACATTTTAGCGAAGTTGTACGTGGTAAATATGAAAAAAGGCCAAATGGACAGGTATTCCCTGAAATTCTTCAATAATCACTTAGCCCAGGTTGTGCTACCAACTTGTTCTATTTTTATTCTTTCACAGGACGTGGGCATCAATGGCTAGACCAGCCTTTATTGCCCATCCCTAATTGCCCTTGTGTGATGTTTTGTGTCCAGCTTGCATGTAAAATGTGGGTGAAGAAATAAGACCCAGTAAAAAGGAGCAGTCAATACAAAGTTTTTATTCCCCACAACAAGATCATCTGTGACAAGTAAAACAAGATCTGGATATGTAAACCAGGTTAAGGTGCACATTTTCACCTCTTTGCTGATGTTAGTGAAAAAGTTTGTCCGACAACATAGTTGAAATATTTAAGGTGACAGTAAATATATCCTTAAAAGTTAAATTTGCTGCATATTTCATCTAAAAATATGTAAGTGAATTCTTTAAAACATTAGCAGTTTTTTAAAAGGGTAATATACGTCAGTGTATCACATTTCAAATGATAAACTGAAAACAATCACAAACTATTACTTTTGAGTTAAGTGATCCTGTAAAAATGTGGTGTCAATGAATCCAGCCATATTTCCATTTACAGAATTCAAATACTTATGATTGAAGAGCCCAAATGGAGAATCTTCAGTTAAGATACCCTTCACATGTCATCTTTGGGATAGAGTTGCAAATCAGCCTCTGCTTCCAAATGATACCCAAACTTTCCTGAGGGAGATCTACAGCTGACTGGTAATTTTCCAGTGCAGCAATGAGAAGATCTTTGGACATCACAAGAACTTGTACATCAAATCAAGCAGAGAAATTAAATGCAACAATAACAAGTTCCCAGGATAATGCAAGATGATTTGTTTCGTACTTGTTTTCCTTTGGCTATGATTGAATCTGATTGCATAATGCCCTCAGTTGTAACTATTGTCTAACAATATGGAGGATATCTCTTGCATATCCTGGGATTGTGATGGAAGAGATGGAAGAACAACCCCCATAAGGGGTTAACATAAAAGAGGATACCCTCTGAGATAGAGTGATCTTTCAAACTCTCACAGCCTATAAGTTCACTGCATCTTCATGCCAGGCTCATAAACTTGTCAGTGAGCCCAAAGATGTAAAGTTATCTGTTGAGATATAAGGAAAAGTGTGTTAAATTCACTTCAAGCTCTGCATAAACGGAATTATATCAGAATAAGATTACGTGAATGCGGACTACCAACGATATAAAGGTGCTCAATTTTTGGGAAGGGTACTACAATGTGCTAAAAATGTATCTTAAAACTGCGGGACATAGGTGCCAAATAAGCCCTGACAGATGCTTGAAAGCCTCGTCTATCTGTGGGCTGCAAGGGTCGAAGTGAAATTAAGCTTAATTGTCTCAACCCAGTTCTTAACAGACATGGGACTGCCCTAATTCTCCACTATAATTGGTAATCTCATATAGCAATAAGATAGCTGATATAGGAACTGGAAAAAAGGCACATTGAAGTACAGCATAAGGTTCTCCCAAGAGGTGAGGATGTAATACACTGCGGAGGAGGAGTATATGGACTTTAATTGTATCTAGCCATTCCATACCTGGCCTCGGAGTCCTTGATGTAGATACCGTGTGCATGAAATGGGAATATGATCTGTTTTCCAGTGCTACCAACCTTTACATTGATGATCCTAAAATTCAGCAAAAAAAGAAATGGCATTTCACAAAAGTGTCTAATTATGGACTAGAAAAATATAAATGTTTTACCCAGACCTAAATTACTATGATGCACATTATATACAATAGGAAATGATAATAACCACAATTGTAGCACCACGTCTTGATAGAATAATGTAACACTCACCAGAATTCAAGGACAGAAAAGAGGTGTCATTCCACACGATGAATCATTTGGCCTTTCTTCGTTGCCCAACATTGAAACATTCCCCTTTGATGGTCCTGATGTGCCACAGTCCAACTTTGTTTAAATTTTTCTTTTTGCCTGGTGATTCACTATGAACCATCAGCAGGCTTTCAACAATCCTTAGGTGGCCTTTTCTAATAATGTTCCACCCATTTCCACAGCCCTCAGTGATAGTCTTTTCATGCCTAAAAATAAACTTTGAAATGTTGTAAATCATTTCACAGCGACTCTTGAAGGTAATCTACCTCAGTGCCATGTGTTCTCTGCATTTCCCTGTATGTGCAGGGTAGGGAAAATTCAAGATAAATTTCTTGATTTCTTTCTGGTTTATTTCTAAAAGTTGAAGTAGCTGTGATCACTGAAAATGACTGCCACAAGAATAAGAGAATGAGTAACGTCTTCCCAGTAGAGCTCATCCCTCTACTGTTCTACTGCATCCAGCTGTATTTTGAATATTCTACTATTCTATCTAGCAATTTATTCCAAGTATTTATTATGCTTTGAGTAAAGGTGTGCTTCCTAATACTGCTTTAAATTTACTAATTTAAATTTTTGTTCTTTGCAAGGATTTTCTAGTTTAAAAATTATATTCTGAGTTTACTTTGTCTATATCACTTAATACTTTCTATAGTTTATTGGAGGCCCACTCCCACCTTAAACCTTCATCATGTTGCCAGCTCTTCAGGATCGAACTGGAGTCTTTGGGAATTGAACATCAATCTTGAAAACACTGCTGTGACCAACCAGGAAGAAATATCATAGAGGCATTAGAAAAAAAGTTTTTTTGTCTTTGAACATTTTTATTAATTATAAAAATATTGGAGACAGAAAAAAACTGTTTGACCGAGAGTCAACAATCATCCAACTGGATAACAAAGAGTCTGTTAGTTTCCCAATTGATGATGGGCATGTTGGGCAGGGGTATGGGGGTGAAGGGGTTGGAGGCAGGAGGTCATGGGAAGAACCTCTGGGAATACATCTGACCAGAGTTGGCAAACCTACTCCTCCATCACATGATAGAAAATTATTCTGCAGTCAGTCCTTTGAATCCTCCTTGTGGTGACTGTGTGGCCCACTTTAACGTGTCCTAACAACAGGCCAACATTAATGACTTTAATAAAAATTAACTTCATGCTCAAGGTTGACTAAATTACCATAATGCTTTGAAAGCTGAAGACAGTTGCATTTCTGTTGAAACTTGCTGAACTGCAGCATTCCGCAATAATCATGTTTTCACAGAAAGTGCTATCAAATTGAACAAAGCCACAATGTTCAGAGATGGAACATCTGTGTTTGTAATTGTGTTAAAAGACCTTGCTAAATACTGAGTTTTCAGATAGAACACAAACTTGTTTGGTAGAATGCCAATGCAGTCAAGTTCACCCAACTCTCGGAGGGTAAGGAAACACTCTCAAGCGCTCCATTTAGCTGATGGAAATTGACTGGGGGGCGGGGGGGGGGGAGAGAGGTGGCAGTGGTGGATTTATACAAACAAAGGGCTGTTACGATCCCAGCTGACATTAATACTGGACAAGTCAGACCCCAGAGTGAAACCTGGCTTGATAGATCCAACTTTTTTACTTTTAGAAACTGCGGAGGAAAGTTACTGAACAAATTCACAGGAGTCTGTTGATGAACTTTTAACATAAAAAATATTTATTAAACAAAAAAATGAACTATATTACACCAGGCAAAATGGTTAGAAGGATCGCAATACAGACAGAAGAAAATTATTCAAACTCACACTATCCCTTTTATCCCAGCAATATATTTACAAACATATTCAAATTCAGAAAGACATTTCTATCTTGTACTCTAATATTCAGGATAAGAATGAGGTACATGGCGAACTGTGGTCAGACACGCCACACTCCAGAGTAAATGACGGATGTCAACAAAGCAGATTCCATGGATTTCTCACCAACCCACCCAGATGTTTGTCACATTGTGAGCCAATCAGTCTCACTGAAGCTTTGTCTTCCCCACAAGAGTTTGCAATCTCCATATTTGAAAAACTCGCCTTGGAAATATCTCCAAACATCACCCCCACTCGGATGACTGCAACAACGGCCCACCTCACAGAGTTTCAATCTCACCTTCTGAGGCTCATTTCTCCTGGATCTCCAAGTACATTCAAGCTTCACCTTCCAAGCACACTTTCAGATCCTCTGAAATCAGAACAGCACTGCTCAAAAAGGGTACCTTGGCCACAACGGCCTGAAGCACAGAATTACGAACCTTTGGCTGTCCTCACGGATCTTCTGCTCCCTGCAGCACTCTCTCTTTAACTTGGAGCCTGTTTCTCTACTCCTTTCTTTGAACTTCACTTCTGGGACCTCTTTCTAATCCCTGTCTTGTCTCTGCCTGGGGGTTTCTTCTGTGACCTCTCCCTGTCCATCTCTCATGTCCTGTTTCCTGGAACAACTTCTCTGGAATGGCGCTCCGGTTCCAGGTCACCTGACCTGTTTTTAGTGCCTTTTGACTTCCTCTCTTCCGTGCAGCCATGCAAGGATGGTTCCCAGCCTGAAGAATGGGAAAAACACTAACTGTGCATGTGCAGCCAGTTCCTGGCTACCACGTGCACAGAATGCTGAAGGCCCGTTGGGGACTCGAGATCCAGGCCTCTGAAGGTAAGTTTTTGCGTTTCATCGCAGGGCTCAAGGTATGAAAATGTATTTTGCTTAAGACATATACTAATTGGATTATAAACATAGTCAGTACACTATTTTGTCCCCCCTTCCTAGAATTAGAGTATACAAAATAACTGTTAAAGGAACTTTGGTTATGCAACACTAGGGAAGGAATTACTTTTTGAGTCATTAGCGAACTACACTCAGCATGAAGTTGACCCGCTCTGTGATGATTCAAGGTATTTTGCTTGCTTTATATTTCAAACAATTTATTGTTAGGGACAATTAAAGTTGGATAATTAATCCAGAAGTCTGGGTGCATGCTATTATTTCCTACAATTCTCATATATGAACCAGAATAAGTAGACTAAAAAGTTCTAAACCACTCCCACATTAGAACAATGGTTTAGGAATGAAAACATTACAGGAGACAATTTTACAGTTGGATTTTGGAGCAGCCTCAATGAGCAGGGAAGCAGTCACAGAGAATCATGTGTAAGCCAAGTGCCAGAGGCATAGAAAGAAGCAATTGAATAGCTTGCATTTATGTAGCACATTTAACACCCAGTACATTCTATAGAGGCTCAAGGTAAAATAAACAGAGCTAAAAAAAGGAAAGGCTGGGAAGAGTGATGGCAGCTTAGGTAAAGAGATGGAGTTTTAAGTGGGATTTAAAGGAGGAGAGGGAGTGGAGAATTGGAATGGTTTAGAGAGTAAATTCAACCATACTAAGTGGATGAAAGCACCAATGTTGATCCCTGGAACCATTTTTGTAAACCTCTTCTGCATTCTCTCCAATGAGTTCACATCCTTCCTAAAGTGTGGCACACAGAGTTTCAACTAGCGTTCCATTCAAGTTCAGCTTTTGTGCTCTATACCCCTATTAATAAAGTCTAGGATACTGTATGCTTTATTAACTGTTCTCTCCACCTGTCCTGCCACCTTTAATGGCTTATGCACATATAAGCCCAGGCCCCTCAGCTCCTACGCACACTTTAGAGTTGTACTCCTTATTTTATATTGTCTCTCCAAGTTCTTCCTACCAAAATGAATCACCTCACTTTATCTGCCACCTATCTGCCCACTCCATCAACTTGTCTATGCCCTTTGAAGTTCTACACTGTCCTTCTCACAGTATACAATGCTTCCAAGTTTTGTATCATACGCAAACTTTGAAATTGTCCCCTACACACCAAGATCTAGATCATTAATATATATCAAGAAAAGCAAGGGTCCCAATATTGACACCTGGGAAACTCCACTGCAAACCTTCCTCCAGCTCAAAAAATATCCATTAACCATTACTCGCTATTTCCTATTACTCAGCCAATTTTGTATTCCCATTGCTACTGTCGTTTTTATTCCATGAGCTTTGACTTTCCTCACAAGTCTGTGGTGCGGCACTGTATCAAATACCTTTTGGAAGTCCATGTACACCACATCAACAGCATTACCCTCATTAACCCTCTCTGCTACCTCTTCAAAAAACTCTAGCAAGTTAGTTAAACATGATTTTCCCTTAAGAAAACCATCCTGGCTCATTCTAATCAACTCACATTTTTCCATGTGAGCATTAATTCTATCCCAAATAACTGTTTCTAGAAGCTTCCCCACCGCTGAAATTAAACTGACTGGTCTGTAATTGCTGAGCTTATCCTTACAACCTTTTTTGAAGAAGGGTGTACTGTTTGCAATTCTCCAGTCCTCTGTCACCTCTCCTGTCTCTAGGGAAGACTGAAAGATTATGGCCCGTGCCCCCTGCAATTTCCACTCTCACTTCCTTCAACATCCTGGGATGCATCTCATCCAGTCCCGATGCCTTGTCAACTTTAAGTACCGACAATTTATTCAATACCACCACCTAATCAATTCTGAACCCTTCTACTGACAGAATTTCCTCCTCTGTCACCATGGCCTGGGTAGCATCTGCTTCCTTGGCAAAGACAGATGTAAAGTATTAATTTCACACCTCAGCCATGCCCCCCTGCCTCCGTGTGTAAATCCCCTTTTTGGTCCTAATCAGCCCTACTCCTCCTTTTACCACCCTTTTAATACTTATGTGCTTATAGAAGACTTTGGGATTCCATTTTATGTTGGCTGCCAGTCTTTTCTCAGAATCTCTGTTCACTTCTCTTATTAGCTTCTTCACCTCTCCTCTAAACCTTCTGTATTCAGCTTGGTTCTCAAATGTATTTTCTACTTGACACCTGCCATACGCACACTTTTTCTCATTTATCTTAATTTCTATTTCCTTTTTCATCCAGGGGGTTCTGGATTTGTTTACCCTACCTTTCCCTTTTGAGGGAATATTCCTTGACTGTGGTGAGCCAATTCTTCTTTGAAGGTAGCCCATTGTTCAGCTACAGTTTTTTCCTCCTACCTTTGTTCCAGTCTATCTGGCCCAGCTCTGTTATTGCCCCATTGAAGTCGGCTCTCCCCCAGTTAATTATTTTTATTCTGGATTGCCCATTGACCTTTTCTACCATCATATGATTGTCAGGCAGCTATTAATGCATATAATATCATGGAAAACATTTTTCTTTTAACATAGAGATTTAATCTGTGGGTGTGTTTTAATTGGATTAAAGCCAGCTAGTCTGGGTGCTTTGGTGTGTACCAGTTTTGAAATGTAAGGGAGATAGCGTGCAGTTGCATTTTTTGAATAGAGCATTCAAGAAGTGGAGTGAAAACTGACACCTTTCTAGCAGATACCAAGCAATATGTTTATATTACTAATAAAATTGTTACTATGAAAGGAGTTTTATTGTTAGAGAGGTTTCATTCAGAGGTTGGTGATATAATGAGAATTTACATTCAATGGGCAGTGGTAGGTATAACAGGACAACCATTTTGTGTGTGTAGAGCAGAGGCAATTTAAGATCAAAAGGCATCTGTAAGCCGCCAACTGGCTCCACAGGAACCAAAGTGAAAAGAACCTCATTCTGAATTTGTAAGGTGAAAACGCTTTGCCTAGTGTCTGGTTAAGTCTATGGGTTGCTGTTGCCTTAATGGAGATTAGTTTTGGAATTTGTTAAAAGTTCTGATAGTATTTTGAAGCCTTGTGTATATATATTTGAACCTGTGTAAATTAATAAAATGTTTCATTTAGTTTAATGTAAAGCCTCGCGAACTGGTTGTCTGATTCCTGAATTTAGAGTCTCATCTCAAATATAACACTTATAATTATAGGTTATGACTGTTGTTTAAAGTTTCATCTCTGGGATTTTTAACTAACTCAGCTTTACCAACTACATCGGTCATAACAATGATACAATGATCACTGTGTCCTAAATGTTCCCCCACTGACACTTTACCTATTTGGCCCATCTCATTTCCAAGAACCAGGTCCAGCAGTGCCTCCTTTCTTGTCGGACTGGAACACACTCTAGGAACTCTTGCCCCTCTCTGCCCTTTACACTACCACTATCCCAGTCTATTTTCGGGTAATTAAAGTCCCCCATTATAACTACTCTCTAATGTTTGCACCTCTTTGTAATTTCCCAGCAGATTTATTTTTCTATATCCTTCCCACTAATTGGCAGTCTATAGACTACATCGAGCAATGTAATTGCACCCTTTTTATTCTGTGGCTCTAGCCAACTTGATTCTGCCCTTGAACTCTCTGGGACATCCTCTTTTTCCAGCACTGCAATGCTCTCCGTAACCAATACAACCACATCTCCTCCTTTTCTTCCTGCCTTATCTTTCCTGAACACCTTATACCCAGGAATATTTAACACCCAATCCAGCCCTTGAGCCAGGACTCTGTTATCGCCACAACATTATAATTCCACATGGCAATCTGCATCTGTAACTCACCAGTCTTATTTACTATACCCCATGCGTTCACATATATGCAGTCTAACCCTGATTTAGACTTCATTACTTTCTCCCTTACTCCAACTCTGTCTATTAACTTACTATTCTTTATTCTAATGCTATCTGTCTCTCCCAGTATTTTGTACACTTGGTATTACTCCCTAATATTCTCTCCTGGTTCCCACACCGTTGCCAATTAGTTTAAAGTTGCCCTAACAGCACAAGCAAAATGCCCCACAAGGAACTCAGCCCCAACTCTGTTCAGGTGCAACCCGACTGGCTTGTACAGGTTTCATCTTCTCCAGAGTCAGTTCCAGTGCCGCAGGAATCTAAAGCCCTCCCTCCTGCACCATCTTTCCAGTCACGCATTCATCTGCCTTGTCCTACTATTTCAATATTCACTTGTACTTGGCACTGGGATTACTACTTTTGAGATCCTGCTTGCTGATTTTCTACCTGGTTCCCTAAATTCTGTCTTCAGGACCACATCCCCCTTCCTACCTAAGTCATTGGTCCCAACATGGACCATAACCTCTGGCTGTTCACCGTCCCCAAGAAGAATGTCCTGCAGCCGCTCGTTGATAACTTTGACCCTGGCATCAGGGAGGCAACATACCATCCTGGAGTCATGTCGACAGCCACAGAAATGCCTGCCTGTTCCCATAATTAATGAATCCCCTATCACTATTGCTCTTCCTTTCTTCTTTCTCCCCTCCTCTCCAGCCAAGCCCCTTGTGGTGCCACAAACTTGGCTCTGACTGCACTCCTCTGACGAACCAATGCTCTCATCAGTATCCAAAATGGAAAAACGATTAGCGAGCAGGACCTCAGGGGGTCACCTGCACTACCTGCCTGGTTCTCTTGGACTGCCTGGTGGTCACCCATTCCCTTTTTGCCTCCATGCTCCTAACCTGTGGTGTGACCACCTCTCCGAACGTGCTATCCACTTGGCTATGAGCCTCACAGATACGTCACAGTGACTCCAGCACTACTTGATCTCCAAAGCCTAGAGCCCAAGTTTCTGCAGCTGCAACACTTCCTGCAAATTTCATTGTCGAGATCACCAGTTGTGTCTATGACTTCCCACATATTACAGGACACGCAATCCACGCGATCGAGCTGCCCTGCCATGTCTTAACTTTATTTCCCTTACGTTAACTTTACTTTGGTTTACTTATATTACTTTATGTTACTGGCCCTGACTTCCCCTTATTCCTATGTTTCTTGCTCAAACCCAAGTAGCTACTTCTTTAAAAATAATACGCTTTTCTAATTCACAGCTATTTAAAGACACTCCCTAACAGCAGTTTCTTACCAACCAAAGAATTTATGGTTTTCCTGTGATGTCACTGTTTGATTTTTTTTTCAAACCAGCTCCGAAGGCGAGGTTTATATCCAGGTCCATTTCTGCTCAGCTGTTCCTGTTCCCAACCTAGAATAAATCCTATGTATACCACACCTCATTCTCCTGTGCACCGAATTCTCTCGTGGGCCTAATTTGCTACTTACTCAGTTTCCATCTCACTCTGGCGTAGTTGCCTATCTCCTTGCATGCCCCTTACAATGACAGAATTTTGGATGAACTGAACTGTATGAGTCGGCTAGCCAGGAGTAATCAAATTTAACACAAGAATAAGGATTTCAGTGTCAGCTGTGCAGAGGTAGGAGTGGAAATATGCCTGAAGTGGAAGAAGGTGACCTCTGTGCTGTTCAGAATAGGGATCAGGATTCAGTTCACATTTGAACAGGCCGCCAGTGTTTGGTTTGACCTAGGACACTGTTGAGGGTATGAAGTTTTTATCAACAGTCCAAGTTTTTGACTTTGCTCTTCTGAACTGCTGGAGAAAATGATAGCTCATCCAATGCTGGATGTTGGACAAACCATCTGATGTCACAGAGGGATCATGAGACAACTGTGTGTCATCAGCATACATGTTGGAAATGATTCCGTAGCTGTTGATGATGTGACCAAGAGGTGGCATAAAGATGAGGAGCAGTTGAAGGCTCGGAATGGATTCTTTAAAAATTCCCATGGTGACTGCGTGGGTGAAGAAAGCATTGCCAGAGATGCATCGCCTATGATTGGACAGGTAGGGGTGAAAATGAGTGACGGAAAGCCCACTGAACTGGATATCGGAGGGGAAGAACTTCCAGGTGCATATCATGATCTGCCGTGAGCAAGACTGTCAAAAGGTCAAGGAGAATGAGTGGGGGGCGGGGGGGGGGGAATGATGCACCACTATCACAGTTCGTGACTTTGATTCATGTCGTCCAATACTGTAAGACAACAATGCTCGCTGGAGGGGTTCAATGGTTGAGTTTCAATTCGAGCAGAGAAGAATGCAGGCTGCAAAAGACTCAGCGCCAGGACACCTGCATGTCCAACGCCCAACATTAAACTGGTGGTGGCTGATGGGGAGAGCTGGTGAGTAGGGATTTAAAAATAAGGTGGCTGCTTATCCTATACGAGTGCTCAGTTATATAGGCCAAAGTGATGTTCAACCATAATTTCAAAAAACATCAAAACGCCATCCCCTACCCCCTCAACTCGGAGGTTGTGCAGTGTTAATGTAGGGGCCGAATTAAAGCCTTCAGCAGCCATTTTATCTTCAGCCCTTGGCAGTTTCCCCAGTGAAGATGGGAATTTTCCTGCCCAAGAGCTTGCCCAAAATATGACATTTACACTGACCCAGGGAATTTAGCTGGTGTCAGGAGACCTTATGAAGTTGCTCTAGGTTTCCACCCAAGAAGAAGATCCTGACCTCTGTCATCTCCGTGGATATCTGAGTTGGGCAAACAGATACAATTTCTAGCATTAACTGACCTGATACTATACCTTTACTGCCTAATGTTAAAAAAAACCCAAGTCTTTATTCGTTTATATTTGCTGTCAATATACAAATAGGTCCTGGGCCGAGGAGATCATTGAAAAATAACACAGGCTTTTTCTGTTTAATTGCAACTAAGTGGCTACAGGATTATTAGACAGGAAATTTGTTTATTATACACTTCTCTGCCTAACCTCTTGGATTCATAACAGCCAGTTCCATCATCTGATTACTGAAGTAATCCAATTGGGTATCAATTGCTGGAGGTTCACATGCATCAGACAAAATCAAGTTTGATTAAAGAAAAGAATTAGCTTTCCATAACTCAGTGGAACTGGAGAAACCTGAAACATTATAGGCCATTTTTTAATTGAGGGGAAGCTTAATAAACAGGTTATTTCGTACTGGGCACAAGGAGCACTGGACACCCAAATAGAAGTGTTACAACTCAAAATGGATCATGATGTTCTCGCACTCGTACGGGGTTCATTATTATTGCTGTCATCGTGCCAAGGTTGTACAACCCTTAACATGTCTTGATATGAATTCTGGAACAGTGCCTGATGTAGCTGTTGACTGTTATTTCACAAGTGAATCATCATTTTGAGTTATATATGCGTGGGCAGTGAAATCATTGATATTATGCAGCAATAGTGTCTGCTCCTGGGAATTATGTGCAATGTTTTTATGCTGTTCCTGTCTTCTGTCTCTTTTTCACTCCTACCCTACCTTCCCTTCAGGAGGGTAAAAATCTGAAGGAAGCTGTGTATAAAAGATAGATACAAAAAAAAAGACTTGCATTTATGTAGCGCCTTTCACAACTACAGGACATCCCAAAGCACTTTACAGCCAATGAAATACTTATAAAGTGTCTTCACTGTTGTAAAATAGGAAACACAGCAGCCTTTAGCGCACAACAAGCTTCCACAAGCAGCAATTTGATAATGAGTAGATAATCTGTTTTTGTGATGTTGATTGAGGGATAAATATTGGCTAGGACACCAGGGATAACTCCCCCCTGCTCTTCTTCAAAATACGTCCACCCGAGAGAGCAGAAAGGGTCCCGATTTAACAGTTCATTCAAAAGATGGCGCTTTTGACAGTGCAGCACACCCTCAGCAGTGCACTGGAGTGTCAGCCTTTATTTTTGTGGCCATGTCCTGGAGTGGGACTTGAACCCATAACCTTCTGACTCAGGCGAGAGTGCTATCAACTTAGTCTGACACCTAAAATGGGATAAAGAAGGCGGTACTACACGTCAGATTTAAGTTTACAAATTCGGAATGATCTTCATCACTCATTTCAGGAACGAATGTATCGATAAAGCTGGCCACTGTACAGAATGGCACACCCCCTGTTAAAAGGGAAATGATGTTAAATGTACACTTACCACAGTGATGTTAAAGGCATAAAGAAGATCAAATGGCAGCGCAGCTATTAGATCCACAATAAACCATGTGGTTCCATAATGGATGCAGATGGATCGAGCATCATAAACCACTTGACCTGACTGACTGACATAAGTGGTACGAAAGTTCAGGATAATATCTGTTGGATAAAGAGAGACAGAGAAATGAGCATTATAAAGAAAAAAGGTACAACTAGCCTCCATAATAGCGCGTGACTTAATAGAACAATGCACTTTACTGCCAACATTTTTTAAGTGCAGAATAAAAAGCAATTTCACTCCTATGGAGTGAATTACTTCTCTTTTGATAACTCATATTGGTATTAGTCAGTGTGGCATCATACAGGCCAGGGAGAACATGGTCTGTCCTGTGTTTGATAATCTACAATTTAACACAGTAAAATTGGGCCTTGGAGTGAGAGCTGAAACAGGCAAATTTCCCACTCCCGATTACTCTCCATTAACCTCTGCTGGAAAGTCCATGTAGGTTGATGTTGGATGATACAAGATGGAACTTTGTCTTGGCAGAAATGTGAAGAGCAGCCCCCCGGGTGAAGCAACAGTGTGGCAGATACAACAGAACCATATTTCAGCATGTGTCAGCACCTTCTCACGTGAAAGGTGACACTGAGGGAAGGGAGGCAAGGGAAAATAATCTTTTCTTAGAGCACCCCACCTAGTGGGGAGATGGTGCATAGTGCTAATGTCATCCAGAGGCACAGGCTGATGCTCTGGGGACATGGGTTCAAATCCCACCACAGCAGCTGGTGGAATTTAAGATTCAATTAATAAATCTGGAATATAAAGCTAGTCTCAGTAATAGTAACTATCACAACTATCATCAATTGTTGTAAAAACCCATCTCGTTCACTAAGGTCCTTTAGGGAAGGAAATCTGCTGTCCTTACATTGTCTGGCCTACTTGTGGTTTCAGACCCACAGCAATGTGGTTGATTCTTAACTGCCCCCTGAAATGGCCTAGCAAGCCACTCAATTCAAGGAAAATTAGGGATGGGCGACAAAACACCCACATCCAGTCAAAGAATAAAGAAGACAAAAAGCCATTAACCCTGCCAGCTTTCTACTGATTAGCTGCAATCACAGGCAGGGCAGTGAATGTAAAACATCCACTGGTCTGGCGTAGGCAGGTACAACCTACAGCTCTTGGCTGCTTAACACCTGCAAATCGAGACCACCACCCTAGGCAAAACAGCAAAAATCAAATTAAAAATATTGGCTGGAAATTAATTTTACAAAATAATCTTGGCAGATTGTTGGTGGCACAGTCTTAAACTTTTCATGTTTTAATGTAATTTTTTTCCCCTTAGACACAGTTCTGCAAACATTACTGGGCATAATATGTTCTATTTTAAGGATTAAATAGAAACAATAATTTTGAGAGCAAAAAAGGACATCTTTCAAATTCACAAGTGTAGATCAAATTAAGAATGTAATCATGTTAGTTTGTTCAAGTAAGTCTCACAAGACAGAATTGATGTTAAAGAAATGAGTTGCAGTTTGAAAGATATTTGAGTAAATATGTGTTTTAGCTCCCTGATGATGAAGGCAGCACAGGCAGCAGGCAACTTGAGGCTTACAGAATAATGGTTCAACCATCAGCCTACCCTAAGTTGATTGTTCTTAGTCATAGTTGCAATGGAGGCTAGACAGCTAGCATCACTGTACAAGCCCACTTATAATATGTAGCTGTATTTGATCACCAAGAGTTACAACATCTGTATCAACATCAGCAACAAGTCATAACTGGAAGTGACGATAAGGAACTAGAGGAGGACTGATGCTTGAAATTCTGTGATAAAGACAGTGTAATTTTTCATTGATCTGTTTATGCTCCATTAAGTATTATTGAATATTGTAAACACCATTGGGGCATTTACAGGGATCACACAGTGCGCTGAAACCTTTGGCAATCCTTCAATTAACTTTTAATTACAAATTTTACTACTGACTATAGTATTGCTGGAAATTCAGCTAAAAGGTTAGGAAACAGAAGTATTGGGAAAAAAATAGGATGAATCCAGGCTAAGCAAGTGAATGATGCAGCCTGATATGAATGGTGGAAACAGAAGCAAGTGTCAGAAACAGAAATAATTAGAAGGCAGGGTTATAAAATGGACAAGATGAGCAATAATGAGGCATAAGTATCAGGAACGGTTCAACAGAACTTGAGCAAACGGGACCCAGTGCTAAAAGCTTGTTTTCAAATGGTGAATATTCTGAGTTTACACATTATAAGTGATGTTATTCCCATCTTTTCAGAGGGGATGTTCCACTGGATGACACTATGCGTTGCACGGATAAAGCAAAAAAAATAGGGTGAAATTTAATACCCTCCCTGTGGCAAATCTGGAGGTGTGGGGCATTTAATCATGCAAGAGGGTGCTGGGTGAGGACCCTGACACCTTCCTGCCTCTGCCCCAATTAAATCCGCAGCAGGAAGGCTCGTGAATGGCCGTCCTGTTCTCACGCCAATTAAGGCATTTAACAGGGCAATTAATGCCCAGTTAAGGACCTCAGCCCACTGTCCTTAGCATTAACCCAATGGTGAGTAGGGCAGTTGCCATGTGCGGACCCCGAAAGGCAAACCCTGTCATGCTGTCAAATTGGCAGGCACTCAGTGTCCAATCGAGGGACCTGGCACTGGGAAGGGACGGTTTCTGCTAAGGTCCTTCCCCTGCCCTTTCTTTCATTCCCCCTGCCCCTCCCAGCTAGCAATGCGCTCCTTGTGACCCCACCTTGCCATCACTTAACTGTGGCCTGGGTCCCTCAGTGATCCTGGGCCTCTGGTGGGTGTGGGTCCATTGCTGGACTCCCCCAGTGGCACTGATGGCAATGAGGAGCTGCCAGCCTCTGATAGGGATGGGGGGGTGGTGCAGGATTTCAGCCCCGAGGTCCTTGATCCTGAGGAAGGTTCACAACACACCATTTAAGTGCCAGACTGGTGTTCAATAGGGCAAAGCCTTCCCCAAAGGAGGCAACGTGTGGCTCTCACCAGCTCTCCAGCCAGTGGCCAAAAACACTCCCATGCTCCTATTCCCTGGATTTTATTCTGCCCATTGGCCACAAAGAGTAGAGCAATGGCACAGAAGTAATTCCATCATTTAATGGTGCATTGAGACTATAAATTACACTTCAAGCTGATGAAAATTTTGTCGGCTTGGCAGCAATCCTGAGCAATGGCGTAAATCAGGTAGTGAGGCTCGAGTTGACTCTGAAGCAGGACTGAGGCTCTCTCTCTCTCTCTCTCTCTCCAAGGAGATTCCAGCTTCTCTACTTTAGTATCATCTCAGACATTGATTGCCCAAATTCAGGCTGCACATTCACAAGTATTGGTACAAATTGAAACTCTTTCACCCTGATGCCAAGTTTTAAGTCTGAATAGTCATATGAGACTTTGTGCAGCTAATTTTTGCCAATGTCTTCTTTCATTCATATGTTAAAGCCTTCATTCCTAATGCACACTTATCTGCCCCAGTGTAGCATGGAGGGAAATCAGTGTCTGAGGTTTACATTGGATATAGAGCACAGAAAGAGGCCATTTAGCCCAACCAGTCATGCTGGCGTTTAGGCTCCACTTGAGCCTCCTTATGTCATACCTCATCTCTCATCTAAATCTATCTGTGTAACCCTTTGTTACCTTGTGCATCACATAGTTGTCTAGAGCCCCTTTGACTACATCTATACCAATCGCTTCAACCATTCCCTGTGGTAGCAAGTTCCACATTCTCACCACTCTTTGGGTAAAGAAGTTCCTTCTGAATTCCCAATTGGACTGGAAGAAATTTTCCCTCGGTCGTGTTCTCTGGTGAAGGACTGAGAGACTAAAAACTCGGCTTACCGAAAATGAAAAGCATTTCCACAGCAATGTCGCTCACAGTCGTGCTGCGGGAAGTGGAGGAGCTGTCATCACTTTCTGTGAAGCAAACATTGTAAGGGACGGTCACAGCAACATAAAACGTGGCCAGTAAGATGAGCCAGTCCCATCCGGCTTTGAACATGCTGTAGTGCATGAGGATGAAGCGGGATTTCTGGATGGACGCCACTTTATACTCTGGGAGGGAGGGCTTATTCTCAAACATGTTCTGCCAAAGAAGAAAGTTAAGCAATTACAAACACATCATCAAGTAACCTCTCATAAAGTGAAAATAAATTGTTATATAATTTCTGACCATATGTTCAGACATATCTAAGAAATAGGAACAGGAGTAGGCAAGTGATCCTTGGTATCTGCTCCACCATTTAATAAAATCATGACTGAATTACATCAGCTCAATTCCCCACCCTACCTCATATTCCATGATGCACTTAGTGCTCAATAATCTGTTAATTTTAATATTGAATATGCTCAACAACTGAGTATTCACAGGTCTATGAGTTAGAAAATTCTAAAAATTCATTGCCCTCTGAGTGAAGAATTTTCTCTTCTTTTCAGTCCTAAATAACCGGTATATTATCCTGGGACTTCTGTTATTGTTGGATTGTCTTGGAAAACATTGGGTGCCTTATTGTAGTAAGAGATCTGGCTGGAGGCAAAAATCTTTCCTGAAAAGATCTTTTATTTACATAGCTAACTATATACAAGATTACAGAACATCAGGACTGAGCAATTCTCCTCTCTTAGGTTCTTCTCACTCATCTCTCTCTGGGTGACATCATTATGACATAGCTCCTTATGCACATGCTCAGTAACTATTATGAGTGTAGTGTTGGAGTTAACCCTTTACTCTACATCTCCCCCCAAGTCTTTATCCCGACATACTATATACACACCCTCCTACACGTCTCCCCAAAGTCTCTGTTTTTAAAGGGATAGACTCCTTGGTGTTTTCACCAATCTCCCTGAACATGTGTGGATTTCTTTTTGAGGCTGTTGAGCATCTGTTCACTCCAAATTCATTCCCTGAGGATTGTCACTTCTTGTTTCCTTTGTTAGGGTTTCTGCAGGCGTGACGCCCTCTTGGGGATCAGGGTATGCAGCCCATCCTGCTAACAGTTTCCTGTTCATTGAAATCAAGACATTCCTGCTTCTTCGGATGACACTGGTTTCTGTCTGGACCAGATACAATCTTGGCTGTTGTAACTTCTCCATTGCAGTGGCTTCTTGCTGCTGGTCTTTAATCCACACCATCTCTCCCTTTTCAAGAGTGGGAAGGTTGTGAGCCCTGTAGTGTTAGCTGAAAGTGCGGACTTGACCTGCTCTCTGGCTTTCATCGCTTTGTCTGGCCCAGCCATGTCGTCTACCGTGGGTTTGGTATCAACGTGTGAGGAAGGAAAGGAAGTTGGGTTCTTAGCCTGTGGCCCATCAAAAGTGCAAATGGAGTGAAAGAGTTTTGCAATGGTGCAGAGCGATAACTGAGCAGGGCTAGCTCAAAGTCTTCACTTTTTCAGAGGAGGTCTTTAATGACGCATACTCCTCTCTCAGCCTCTCTGTTGGCCTGAGGGTACTTGGCGAACTTGTGACGTGGACAAATCCATATGATGCTGCAAAGGATTGGAAACACTTGTTGGCGAATTGCGGCCCACTGTCAAAGGTGACAATGTCCAGAATGGCGTGTGTAAAAAAGATCCTCTTCAAAGAGGTCATAACAGTCTCAGAGATGAGGCCCTGTAGCTTTTGCACATCTATCCAATGGGAATAATAATCCACAATGATGAGAAACACTTTCCCTTTGACTTTGAAAAGGTCCTTACCCATGGATATTTCCATGGACTGGATGGGAAAGAGGAGGGCAGAAGTGGCTCTTTCTGCTTCGATCTGTGTATGACACAGGTGATGCAGTTGAGGACCATGCCTTCAATACAGCTTGAGATACCTGGCCGCCATACAGACTGTTGTGTCCTGGCTCAACATTTGGTAATACCAAGATGTCATTGGTGAATCTTCTGGGGGACTTTCAGGCAGAGAGCTCATGGCACCACCAATTGCTCATTATAGACCGAGAGGTCATCTATGATGCTAAAGTGGCGATGTTTTTCAAAGTGCTGCCATAGGACAATGTTGCGAGGAATATACCCTGGCCATCCACCAGGGTGGTATGTGTGAATCTGCATACAGTCTTCATCTCGCCTTTGAGACTCTGGAAATTCTTGCAACTTGCACTCTGTTGCTGGCCATTATTGAATGGTTAAGGTTGTGAAGGCCTCGGCTCCCTCAATGAAAGTTTTATCCTCTTATTCATTCACTTCACCTACTTTGAGGATTAGGTTTGGACCTATCCAGGCTTTTCTGCTCAAACAAGAGCATTCCTTCTTCTGAATGACATATAGGACAGAATCGTCCCAGGTTTGGACTAGTGCGGTAGTGGGTGGGGAAAAGGACGCTCTACCCGTCGGGCGCAATAGCGGCTTTTCACACCACATCGTCCCATTCCCGATGCATCCAGCCTCATTAATTATGCATTCCCAGGAAACACACTGGGTCACTGACAGGACGGTCACTGATTCGCCCGCCTCACCATTCCCTCAGGCTTTCAGTAAACAGACGCCATATTTAAATGCCGTGCCCGCACAGAGCTAACATTCTCTAAGGGTAGGAAGCTGCTGGGAACTGACAGCTGCCAAAAGGGGGGAAACATACTTAGCGATGCCTCCCTCGAGCACCTACTGGACACAGTGGAGGCCTTGCCGTGAAGTACCCTACCCTCGCTGGGCGAAGACCAACAAGCAAGGTCACCAATCCAGCATGGGGGGTGGTGGCAGCAGTGGTCAGCCATGCAGTGCAAGAAGAGGTTGGATGGGCACATCTGTTCCGCCAGGGTAAGTCAACCACCTCATCACTGACTGCTGAGGACGTGGATCGTGCCTACGGTGATAGTGAGGTCGGCAGCAAACACCCACGCGAGGATCCTGCATCATATCATCCCTCCCTTAATGCAAATGTTCTCTCTCCTGCTTTTGTGCCTGCTGCCAGCACAAATGATCTCTACTTTGGTTGACAGAAAGCTCTGCCAAGTGACCTTAGCCAGCCAGTCCCTCAGCTCCATCCAGGTCCTCACCTCCAGCCAAGAGGACACCTCCTCCATTGAATAGCTGGAAATAAGCAGCCTGGAAGACCCATCATAGCGCTCACTCACACCCTCCACCAACGCAGAGACACACACCTTGGTAGGACCTAGATCTATAGAAGGCTCAGGTTCATAATCTGGTGGTCACCACATGAATATGTATCCGCAGGAGGTAGGTTCAGCTGAGCTCTCCAATACCAGAGGACTGCTGGGGAAGAGGCATCTGTGAGGTCCGAGGCAGATGATAAGCCTCTGGATTCGGCCTTCCAACTCTTCCTGGAGAGTCAGCAGAAGGCGGGGAAGAATCATGCAGAGCTGTTGGAAGCCCTCAACAGAGCGGCACGCGAGGAGCATGTCCGCCTGCTCTCTGATGAACTGGTGCCCCCATGTTCGCAATGAGGGCTCCACGGGGAGGATGGTGGACACCATGGAGACCATGGTCCAGCAGAACGCGGAGATGTGTGCAGTTCTGATGAAGAGTCATACGGACTTGAAACGTTAACTGTGTTCCTCTCCACAGATGCTGCCAGACTTGCTGAGTTTTTCCAGGTATTTTTGTTTTTGTTTAACCATGCGTGGCAGTTCCCCAGCTCCATCCCTTCACCAGGCCATTTTTCTGGATTGATGGGGGTTGGAGTGGGTAGGGGGGTGGGTGTTGGTAGCAGGGTTGCCCGAGGGAAGTGACGGCTAGCCAATTGACCATGTTAAAGGCCTAAAAAGGTCAGAGGCCAACTGGGATTTTCCAGTCAGCCTTCAGGTCTCCATGGGCGTCAGGGGACAGTGCAGCTGGCTGGAGGTGGCCTCCTAGTGGCAGACCGGGGAGCCAGCACTGTGCATGTTTATAGACCCCCCCCCCACCCTGCCTTCCTGGGTGCATTAGCCTCAGGCTGCCCTGTGGAGGGACTCCATGCACCCCCCCCCATCCCTCCCCTGCACCACACCACCTCCCCAACCCATATGGTAGCCCTGTCTCAGTCCTTCATAATTTTATATGTCTCAATTAAGTCACCCCTGAGCTTCCTTTTCCCAGGAAACCAACGCCAGCCTGTCAAATTTTTCTCAAAGCTAAAATTCTCCAGTCTTGGCAGCATCCCAGTCTGCATCGTCTCCAGTACAACCACATCTTTCCTGTATTGTGGTGACCAAAACTGTACGCAGTACTTAATATTCCAAAATCTTGGTAAGAAAAGAATAGATAAATTATCTCAATTTTGCGCAAGATTGGAGATAGAAAGATCATTGATTAACATTTAATGTCTGTGATTTTACAAAATTGCAAAAATGAGGGACAACTTTTTCTAAATCATAATTTTGGATAGAGAAAACTGTAATCTTGAAATAAATTAAATTGATTAAAATCAAATTTTCTCCTGAAATATTCCTGCATAGAGATGTTTAGAAAATTAGACAATTAAAGCACATTCAAATCACAGAAGCATGCAGTTAAAATGTGCTGAAAACAGCAGCAGAAAAGGCCACTCAAATCTTAGCCCATTATTGCAAACGGTTGCTTTTAACTACACACTGTCTGCTTCAATTTAGTTCCCTCTGATTGAAGTTGATAGAGAATTATATTTCTCTGTACAACCTACTAATGCAATCTGTCAAAGTATAACAAGGAACGAACTCAGTACAAAATTGTCCTGTCAGGAACACAGAATCTTTACATCAAAATTAAGTGAATGTTGATGGAGATCAAGGTTAAGGGGAGCAGTGACCATCTAAGCTTTCTCTCTGATCCAAAGCAGCTTATTTTGGACATTTCACGATTGTGGAATTTGCTTTGAATCTCACAACAGTTACAAAATCCAGTATTGAAGAGCTTAAAGGCATGTTCTAAAAAAAATATTTTATTCATTTAATGCTTTTCACATCCGCAAGACATCCCAAAACACCTTACAACAATGGAGTATCTTTGAAGTGTAGTCCCTGTTGTAATGTTGGAAACATTCCTTGAATAAGAAAGAAATTTAAGAGAATCACTGTAGTTAAACAATAGGTCAGTGCTGCACAATACAAGGTTGAAAGGTGAACTGATGATCTGGTCTCTCATGAATGATTGATTTCTCTAGTATTCAGGGGAGCTGGCCCACTTCACAGTTCAGCAACAGTAGGACATTTAATTCTGTTCATCACATGCTCTTTATTGTTCATGATTGCAGGCCTGCTAATAGCTAAGAGCTGGACCTCTACTGCCCAGGAGTTATCTGTGCCCTGCACAATTGATTCAAGGGAAGTATACGTTCAATACTCTGATTTCCAGGAGCTGAGTGGCACTCCATTAAAACTTACCAAGGGGAAAAAGCACCAGTGTCAGTCATAGCAGTGGCACAGTGGTATTGTCACTAGACTATTATTCCTGGGGCTCTGGTGAGCCTGGTTTCATAATCCCACCATGGAAGATGGTGAAATTTGAATTCAATTAGAATCTGGAATTAAGTCTGGAATATTTTATTCATTTAATGCTTTTCACGTCTGGAATAAAATCTGGAATAAAACCATTGCTGATTGTTGTAAAAACCCACCTGATTCACTAGTGTCCTTCAGGGAAGAAAATCTACCATCCTTACCTAGACTGGCCTACATGTGACTCGAGAATGCCCTCTGAACAAGGGCAATATGTGCTGGCCTAACCAGTAGTGTCCACATCCCATGAACAAATAAAAAAAGGCATCTCCTGCTGACCTGCACTACATATCTATTAACAGGTATTTTCTGTGCCCTGTACTTGAATAAGCTGCTTGTCACTATCTTAACATTCACTGAAATGTGAAGCACCAGGTCCAGTCTTAGGACCCGGAACAACTTTTTACCTTCCTGGCAAAGTTGTCCAGCCCAAGTGACACCAATATGACTTTAGGTTAAAAGCAATCACACTATCAAGCATCATGTTGGGGCAAAAGTGGAAGACATGTTCACCCTCAGCTTGTATTGGTCATAGATTGAGCAATAAAATAGGCAAATTCTTAGAAAAGAGGAATACTCACATTATTCAGCGTAACTTTACTTTTGTCTCGTTTTTGAAGATGGCTGGTCAGATGGTAGAGGACTGTTCTGCCCTGTCTGCGTGCAACGCTAAAATGTGACCCACTACTCTTTTTGTTCTTGCGCTTTTCCTCTGTTGGGAAGAATGGAAGGAAATAAAACTAAACCCAAGCAATACAAATGCACTTCAAGGGGTGACAAGAAAAAAACAAGAGGCACCCTCTCCACTGGATCTTTCTAGGTGTTTTTCTCTGTGAGATCATCTGGAGTAGCTTGAGGAAGTAATACAAGCTTACAAGGTAGATATGAATGAGGAAGGCCATTGGTTTCTTAGCTCACACTCATACCTTCAAAAGGACCTACCAACCTCCATTGTGACATTGAACTGTATTTGAATGATTTCAGTGTTTCACTACCCAACCTAGAAACCCATTGCAAACGTGGATCACTTTGAGTGATGAAGACCTCCTTGGCACCCATCCTAAAGTTACCTTTCACTTGTTTGATCCATTACCTTATTCTACTAATGCTATTTCGTATGAAGTTTACTTTCTCTACACACTTCCATACCTTTTGTATCTCTCGGTGGCCTTTTCTGAAGTTTCTCCTGTCTTTCTCATATCTCAGTTCTTTGATGCTAATTGATTTTAAGCTTGCCATATGCCAGTAATGAATTTTCTGCGATCTGTGCCTCAAGGTAGTACAAGCAGTGTAATTATCAAAGCAAATCAGACATGAATATTCATGTCACAGTGTGACTGAAGTGTTTAAAACTATCAACAAATCTGAATGTAGTATTCATAACTGATGCTCATTCCGGGAGCATAATTCAAGCTTTCAGATATTCAGGGGGTGTTTCAAATCACAATTTTATAAGTTTCTTATAAAACCAGAAACCTCAAAGAGAAGGGTGTTTATATTTCTAACTAACAGAAAAATTCTTAGCTTCAAAACTGCTTTCTCTTTCACGATAAGTGGTAAGTGTTAGATCAAGTTTATGCGAGTTGATAGTTTTGATTTCAGAAAAAACATCAAAGCCCACACACCATATATCACTTTTCCTTTAGTCACGGATTTTGATTACGTGTTAAATAGAAAGGCTTCAGAAATTGGGAGATGTAATGTCTGCTAACTTTATAGTCCATGCCGAGAATGCACAGATCACTTCACCTTTGCAAATCAAATTCTGATCCAAATTTCAAGACAGACCACGTCTAAAGGCCAAATTTGCAAGCGATACCAAAATAGGAGTTCTGGTTAACCCTTTAGAAGATCAAAAGAAAGAAAGACTTGGGGCAGAACTTTTCATCCGACGGGCAGGTGCATGCCCGACCCAACTGGGAGTAAAATAATCTGTGGTGACATTGGGTGAGCGTCCCAACATCATCGCGCATTTGAGCGATGTTTCACTCAGTGGATGGGTGCGCACGAGTGCCGGAGCGGCGCCCACCATTAATAAAGCAGCCACGTAAGGCCCCTAACAGGCAATTGATTGTAATCTTTTCTTTGCCCGTGCAATTTTCTGCTCATCACATGAGCAAAATGGGCAGGCGAGCAGCCGACGTTTTCACAAACCTCATCCAAGGGCAGGATAAAAAGGGTCAGCAACATTGCCAGTGTGAGTAGTGAGGAGTTTTGGAGATAGTTTGTAGCTGGTTGCTTATTGGTACTTGACAGCTTCATCTCTGTTCAGGGCTTCATTCTTAGCATTTCCAGGCTTCATTTCAGGCCTCATTGCTGTCTGCCAGGCTCCCAGAGGGTTCAGGCCGTGTGGACCCTTCCAGGTATCAGACAGCCCTCCCTTACCCTGGTAATGGGGATTGTGGTCTCCGCTGGTGGCACCTCCTCTGAGGAGGAAGAGAGGGGCAGAAGGGAGAGGAGGCCGGGTGTCCCAATGCAGCTTCCAGGGGAGGGACCTGTGGGAGGAGAGGCGCAGGCACAAGGGGTGCAGGGCCAGCAGGTAGTCCAAGGTGGAAGGAGCCGCAGAAGACGCCACTATCTTGCTGCCAGGGTTTACAGGCGGCGATGCAGCTACTTCAATATGTCTGAGATGCAGTGCCAAAGGAGGCTCTGCCTCTCAAGGGAGAGCATGACATCCATTTTCCCAATGTTCAGGCCTGAGATCAGCTCCACCTGTGTGGGTGGACACCCCATGCCAGTAGCTCTGAAGGGCATAGTGACCCTCAACTTCTATGCCTCCAGCTCTTTCCAGGGCTCAGTGGGGGATCTGTGTGGAGTCTCCCAATCAGTTGTCCACAGTTGCATCAAGCTGGTGATAGAAGCTCTGTTCAGGTGGGTACTGACCTTTATTCTTTACCATATGGAGGAGGACAGCCAGGCTGAGTGAGCCAGAGGCTTTGCAGCGATTGCTGGGTTCCTCCATGTCCAGGATGCAATTGACTGCACACATGTGGCCATCAAGGAGCCAGCGGGTCAGCCGGGTGCCTTCGTCAACAGGAAGGGCTTCCACTCCATGAATGTGCAGATAGTGTGTGACTAAAAGATGCAGATTCTACAAGTCTGTGCAAGGTACCCTGGCAGTTCCCATGACACGTAAATCCCGAGACATTCCCAGGTGCCGAGGCTCTTCAGTGCTCCAGCCCAACCGGATGGATGGCTGCTGGGTGACAAGGCTTATCCGTTGAAGAGATGGCTCATGATGCCTCTCTGCCATGCAAGAACAGAGGCAGAGAAGCATTGCAATATGAGTCATGTATCTACAAGGGCGGTGGTAGAGAGGACCATAGATCTTCTCAAGATGTGCTTCTGATGCCTGGGTCATTCAGGGGGAGCACTACAATACCCCCCAGAGCAGGTGTCACTGATAGTGGGTGCATGCTGTGCTCTCCACAATCTGACACTGGCAAGGGGGGACCCAATGGAGGAAGAGGATCTTGATGCGGCTCCACAGGCCACAGATGATGTGTCCCAGTAATGAGTCCGAAGAGGAGCATGGTGAGGAGAATGCTGAGGGCATGGAGCTAGACCTCAGTAACCTGCAGGGAGGCAGGGACACTAAAGATGCCTTGATTCAACGCTCCTTCAGCCAGGCTACCAAAGATCAGCTTCAAATGCGTGCTGGGGCTGCTGCCTCCATCCCAGATGTCTGAAAGGACCCTTCCTTTGAACCCAAAGAACACTCAGTGCCTGTGCAATAAAGTTCAGAGCTACCTACGTCCAGCATTACACACTGGCGTTCCCCACACCAATGAAATAAAAAGGTAAAGCAAACTCATGCCAATATGACAAAAACACAATTTATCTTATTTTGACAGTTCAATAATGTTAACAGAAACGTTTCTGGTATTCAGCATCAGACCAGTATGCGTAAAGTAAACATAAATGAACACAAAATTACCTGTGACCTGTCCCTCTTGTCCTCAAGGTGCCTTTAACTAACATTTACGAGTGCTATGTATGGTGCTCCCCCATCGTTGGCACCAGCATTGGAGACAACTGCTAACTCTGCTGTCCTGTTGGCCTTGATGACCTTCGTGGTCGTCCTCTGGCCAGTGGAGCCTGTGCTGGCCCCGCCCAGGAGAGAGCGGCCAGTGCCACGTCTGGCATCTCCCCAATCATCGCAGCCTCATCACATGCCACAGTCACTGGCGGAGGGGTAGAGGAGCTTTTGCCATCATCCAGAGCGCCCTGAGAGGAGCCGCAGAGCAGCAGGCAGTTCGTGAGCCAACGTGAGGTTGCTCTGGACCTCCCTGCTCACCATTGATGGATGGGCACCTAGCTGGAATACAGGGTGCCTCATCCATCTCCCACACTGACACTAACTGCCTGAGGTCATTGCCTGTGTGAGGGCAGCAGGTCCGAGCGCAACCCCAGGAACCCCTGATTCTGTCCCTGGAGCGGCCTCTCCATTAGAGTCGCCACTCTCTCAATGGAGGAGGCAGTGCGCTCGGCCATGAGGGTCAACGCAATGCTCACGCTCCACATGGATTCCTCCACCACGGAGACCATGACAGACAGACCCTCATGGATCTCCGCCAGATCCTCCCACACATCTCGCTGGATGTCCAGCATCTGTTGCCTAATGAATAACTCCAGGAGCTCATCATCAGCCTTCGACTGAGCATCATCCGACTGCTGGAGCCCTGGGCACTCTCTGCCTCCGCCTGCACCTCAAGCGAGTGTGAAGTGCCCTCACCAATGTGAACAGACATAGAACTACTGCTCTAATGCCCACCGAGGTGCTGGTATCTGCGCTGGTGCCTGCTTCAGACAGCGGGTATGACACAGGTGCAAATGACGTCCGGTGGTCCTCTGGTGTCCGGGGTGGGGGGGTGGGGGGGTGCCCTTTGGGGTCTGGAGAGTGAATGCCTGCTGGAGAACCTAAAAGGGAGAAGGACATGTCATTAGTTAAAGTCATCACACTGTCACTGTGCACACCAGGCACCCTGGTGAGACAAGGGAGATCTGCATCATGGTGCCCTCATCTTCCAATGATCAATGGGGGCTCCAGGTTTGAGGCTCACATCGAAGAAGAGACTGCACTAGAATGGTTGCACAAGCCAAAGTTCTCACTTCTGTGCACTGCATTCTTACCTTCATCTGGCACCCCCTGCCTCTCCACACCTGGTTGCACTTGGGATGTGCTGGCTCTCCAGCTCCAGGGCGTCTTGCTCATATCTCGGGAGGATTAGGGGCCTCTGCTGGCCCTTCTTCTCCTGAAAGGACAGAGGAGCTTTGATTAGTCCACTCTCTACCTGCAGCGCCATTGCAGCCTGGCCAATCCCACCTGAGGAACACCTCACAGGGCACATCCGATTCATGGCCCTTGAGCCACAAGGCACTCAGTCCAAACAGCCAGGGCTCACCCCCTTGGCCAGCTCCTGCGTGAGTGACAGTTGGCACTCAGACTCTGGCACTCCTGAGGTCCACCTTAACACATCTGCACCCTGCTAACACGGTACTCACCCTTCCTGAGCACAGCAAGTCATTCAAGCGCTTCTGATACGGCACCCAGGAGTGCCACATCATGTCACAACTGCTGGCCAGCGCTGCCACCTCCTCCTGTGCCCTCTTGGCGAGGTGCGGTGGCCTTGTCCTCCTACCCCGGGGATAAGGGTGTCCGCCCTGGCAGCCACCTCCACCAGGAGGACGACAAGGCGCTCATTAGAGGAGCCGTTGGAAGGGGGGGGGAGGGGGGGGTTGTTGCGAGTGCTCGCCCACCTGCCGTGTCCAGCTGCACTCGGGTCCATAGTGGCAGCTCAGGGGGCGTCCTCCGTGGCAGCCTTCCAGGCGCTGCCTGGGCTGCTTTTAAGCCGTCTGCCGGGCCGGCCATTAGACCCAACGGCCTAGAGGCCGGCGCCCCCGCTCTGCCCTCCCCGTCCATGCGGAGCCGCATTTCACACTGGGCAGGCCTCAATTGGCTCGGTTGGGGCCCGATCGCGGGCGGTGGTCCGTTTTGCAGCCGCTCCCAGGCCGGCCTGCCCAACGAAGGGAAAATCCTGCCCTTGCATTTTATTTAATGCAAGAGAAGCCACCAAATGGCCTCAAATGTTTTACAGCCAATGATGTACTTTTGGTGTGTATCACTGTTGTAATGTGGGAAACGCGGCAGCTGATTCGCACACAGTGAGCGGCCACAAGCAAAAAAATCCTCCCTTCAGGGTGGGAACTCCTGTATCCGACTCTGATCAGACAAAAATAAAACTACCCACTTACCTTCCTCCAATTTTTTCTGGCCAATCTTCCAATGGAGGATCCTGCAGAACTCCCTCCACGGAGGAAACCTCGGAGGGAGCAGCAGAGAGATTCTGAGTGAAGCCACACCCCTTTTTAACAGCACCAGCCACCATTTTCTGGTTATTAAAAAATCTAAATGTCCTAGGGTGTTAGTGTATGAGTGAATGTGTAGTTGTGTAAGCGGGTAGGGTGGGTGAGGTAAATGGGTAAGGGGGTAGCTGGATAGGGTGGTGGGGTCAGGTCAGATCAGGTTGAGGGTGAGTTGGGGGTTGGGGAGAGTTGGGTGATGGGAGCTAGTCAGGTTGGGTTGGGGGGAGTCAGGAGGTGGGGGGTATCTGGGGCGGGGGGAGGGGTGGGGTGCAAGGGGAGAATAGCCATCCAGAAGTTCGACTTGGATTTCTCTCTCTAACATTTCCTCGGTAACTATCCAGTTATGTAAGTTGGAACCATCTGAAGTCTTTGATTCTAACTCACACGGTCCTGGGAAGTAGGGCAATTGCTCATCATAAGTTCAAACGTCCTGGAAATTCCCAAGAAGTCATTAAGTTGGGATTTCCACAGGGTCCCATTGCACAGCTTGAGGATTACGCCGGGTCTCCGACTATCCAGAGACCGAAAGATCTAGACGAATAATGACTAGATATTATTTTTGATTGAGGGATTGAGTATTGTCCCCGGGACACCAGAGCGAACTTCCCTTCCCTTTGAAATATAGCACTATGCTGATTTCTGGGGTGATAGGTTTGTTTTATGAGGAAAGGCTGACCAAGTAGGGCCTGTACCAATTGGGGTTTAAAAGAATGAGAAGTGATTTTATTGAAACATACAAGACTTTTGACAGGGTAGATGCAGGGAGGATGCTTCCCTCTTAGTATCACATCTTCAAAATAAGAGGTCTCCCATTTAAGATGGGAATGAAGAGGAATTTGTTCTCTCAGTGGGTTATTAGTGTTTGAAATTTTCTTCCCAGCAAGCAGAGGAGGCTGGGTCATTGAATATATTCAAGGCTGTTTGACAGATTATTGATTGACAAGGGAGTCAAGGGTTATCGGGGGCAGGCAAGAAAGCGGAGTGAAGGTCACAATCAGATCAACCATGACCTTATTGAATGGAGGACCAAGCTCGAGGGGCCAAATGGCCTATTCCTGCTTCTATTTTTTATGTTCTTATGTTTATGTTCACCTTAGAGGACAGGCGAGGCAAGAATAAAATCCACCCATGGTTGTCAATACCAAGGTCCACAGTACTGCAGGTCTATCCATGCTGAACTGCTATTTAATAGAAAATACTAACAGGCACTGATGGGGTGAAATTACTCTGAAATATTAGCAAATAATATTTGTATCAAATTCCTGTAGCTGATATTTTTAATTTTTTGCATGTTAAACAGTTCATAATAATGGATAAATTTCTTACAAAATGTTCAGTTCTAATGTCTTAAAGCACAATCTCACGCCCTAAGAGTCAAAGATAAAGAAACTTTAAGGATGTAATGAAAAGAGAAAGAACATTATATTGTATTAATGACACCCCATCACATTGCATTATCATTTGACTGTCCAAGTCTATTCTTAATTCCTAGTACGTGGGTAATCAGTGACATATCACATCATAGCACCACTTGTTGATGCTAGGAGCTGAGAGCTGCTATAGAATGGTGTTCAAAGTGCATGTCTTAAAAGCTCTGATTGGCGTTGTGGTGTTCCACGGTCTGTAAGCACCATCTGAGAAGCGGTGGATCCAAAACAGTGAAGCATTTTCTTTATATTAAAGATGATACTTGTAGCACTATTAAAAATAAGTTGGGGTATGAAAGAATAAAAATCCCTTTGAAAGAGAAACTTTCAGAAAGGCAACTTTATAAAAATTTTAATATTTGGAACCTTGCATTTACTGAAAAAGAAACTTTCAGAAAAGCAACTTTATAAAAATTTTAATATTTAGAACCTTGCAGTTACAGAACAAGACACTTGACCATACTCAAGCACAAGATAATATATGAGAGAGATGTTTTTATGTAATATTAGCATGGAGTAACATTATTAAGTCATGGGTATTAATACATCATAAATTAAGTCACATTCTGAATCAGCGACAGTGACATCCAGTACTCTCTCTACGCTCCATATCTATACTAAAGGAATATCAATCTAATTAATCAAACTTTACCAAGAAACAAAGAAACTTTCCTGTGGCTATTGAACTGATGTAAGATTGAACAGAAATGAAAGCCTTTGTGTAAAATCAGAGAAACAGCAAGTAGTCGTGTCAAGTCCCATTATTGCTTTTACCTTCCTTCCCGTCTCCCTGGTGGCTTTTGCCTCGGGTATCTGTGACATCCTTAAAGGAGACAAGGAACAGCACAACTTCTCCCTTCTCATTTTTAATGGGTACAATGTCAAGCTGACACCAGAATGCAGTGCCTGTAAGTGAAGAGCAGAGAAGAGTACAATGAGCAGGTTAGTTGGACATTGTATTCTGAAGATGGCAATTCCGATTCGGCAATCTCATCGTAGGATGTGCACAAACATCTGTTCAGTTCTTTTACAGTAGTGAAGCACATACAAAAACGGTCCAAACTATTCCTTCCTGAATTATAATACATTAAATAGTTTAGTGTAGATTGTACATAAATATCACTGCAAAGATTATTCCAGATGTTGAGTTGATTGCCAACTTAATTTAGATCAATTATGCCCCATAAAAGGTTTTCCCCTTGGTATCACAGATAATAAACAGGTTCACTTGATATGAACAATGTCTTGCTGTCTTCCTGCAGGTTGCAATTGTAGCCTATTCTTCTGAGTAGGCAGAAAGGACATCCCCTGGAAAACAGCAAGGCTCTTCTTTAGATATGCAGATCAAGGTTCAATGATGTCATCAGGGCCCAGGGGAAGACATTGTGGCTTTCCCACCACACCAACTTAATATGAAGAGGAATCAGGGGGTTAGAGCGAGGCCCCAAAATGGTAATATTCTGACTTTTCTTAGGACCAAGAGGTGGAGGAGTCTCCTGCTGTGTGTTTCCTCCCTTCCGCCGATCGCAAGGCCCACATAACCACTTTCCTGGTGACATATCTGTATGCTGCTGACTGTTACTCAAGTGCCCAGTATTGGCCTTGGGCTGCCCAGCAGAAACTGGGACAATTTCCAAAGAAGCAGAGGGAAAACTTAAAGAGAGGGATTTAAAATTAGGAAGATGGCTGAAAGATAACACAGGAAAAGACTACTTCTTCTGGTTGCCAAGTCAGTGAGGAAAGGCCATCAATTAAAACTGCCATGCCAGGTTTAGGAAATAATTTAGGGCAAAATTCTTTCTGTAGAGGGTTGTTTTAAAACAGGGAGTTATTGAGCCAACAACTATTTTAATTAAGGAGCAATTGCATAAATATCTGAAGTAGGTAAGGGGAGAAAGTAAGGGTGATGGGATTGTTCTGAATTGCTTTAACAAAGAACCAGCACATGGTGGGCTGAATGGCCTTCCTCATTGCTATGGTACATAGCTAGCAGAGCCACATGCCAGGTAAAAGTTTGGCTGATTTGTTTAGTCTGGCTCAATAAGAATTAAACTTATCAAATCCGAAAGTCAAAACCCAGCCCCTCAGGTCAACTGCATAGCACAGACATACAGGAGGCATGCACTGTTGATAATTCCCATTGGAAACTCACATTTGCTCTGCTTCCTATCACCTATATTAACGTTACAATCCTTGGGCTGAATTTTACCTGCCCACAGTGGGCGTGTTTTCCATAGAGGGGCAGGTAAAATAGGGTAGGTGCCCATCCCACATCTTCCCACCAACCCCCGGCCTCACCCCCATAATATTGGAACGGAAATCGGCAACTCGCCCGCCACATTTAAATGAATAATTTAATGAACAAGTAGGTTTGTTATTAAGCCAATTAACCCTGATAATACACTGCCCACACCATAAAACGTTTGGCATGGGCAGGAGGGCAGGAGTGGAAAGCCCAATTTTTTAGCTTGTTCAAAGAGCAGGAAGGAGGGTGTAAGTTGCTCTTCAGGTGTTGCCCTTTGCTGATCACAGGGTGGTCCCCCTTAGGTCGAACCACCCCTTCCTACCTACCCGCTCCCTCCCTTAAACCCACCCCTCCTCGCACCTCCCTAATCTACCCAAACACCCCCGGCCCAATACCCCGGACTTACCTGCTCCAGTGGTCCAAGGCCTTGGGGTTTTTACTTCCCCAGCAGCCTTGGCAGTGGCCAAGTGTCTTCCTGGCACTGCCGGGACCAAAGGAGCTGCCGGCCAATCGGATTGGCTGGCAGATTTCCGCCCCAATGAGGAACGGAAGTTCCACTCAGCCCTCATTCGTCCTCCCCGCAGAGACTAATGGCTGCGTTGTGGGCTGGTGTGGAGCATGTTGTCTTGGTGGGGTGGGGTGGGTGTGGGGGAGAGTGTGTGCCAGCTGCTCCCCTGTATTATTCAGCCCCTTGTTTATTCCAACTTTATAAAAACGTAAATATTTAAGGGGTTATAGTTTTATTTGTTTATGTACAGTACAGGTGATTGGTTTCGATGGCTTAGAATGACATTGGGCTTGAATATATATAACATTATATGACCGTTTCGAGAGTAAATGCTATATTTTCTTTGTGAAAGAGGCTTATGGTAGGTTGTACAGTCAAGGCTACTTAAATTAAATAAATTATAAATAATAAAATGTTTCAGAAGAAAATCACCATGCACAAATCCCTTTTCTATCTTTTCCAATGATAGCGGTCTTTCTAAATCAATAAAATGTTTGAATGAATTGCAAAAGTCTGGATTTATTCATTTAATTAAATATTGCATTAGCTCGCTAAAGTTGCTTTTGCCAGTCGATGTATTGAGCTCTCTTTACAAGCGTTTTCTCTCCGTGTGAAAGTTCTCCAGTACAGTAACTGATTCAGTGATGTTTCAGAATCTTTTTCACCTCATTATGTGTTGGGACTCAAGTCTTTTGGCAATCAATTGTATAGAGTGCTTTAGGTGTGAAAAGGCCTCAGGAAACATTATTTTCCCTCCATCGGGGGATTGTGCAGGGGCAGGCAGGGGTGGGAGCAATCAGGGTCCGCGCCTCCATTTTATGTGGGCTGGCCAATTCAGGCCTGCCCAGCATGACGTGCGCCAGGAAGCGCTCAGCGGGTGGAGGGTGAGCTTTCCCTGAGTCAGGGCCTATGCTCTTTCACACATTTTCATTGTAGTATTAAGTTTGGTCACAATTTAACAATGGAATGCAAACTGGGTTGCGATTACAGTTCTTTAAAAAAAAAGTCAGTTTCTATTTATGTCATTTGCTCCTTTGCATTATACACATTCAGTTAAAAACTAAAGGCTCGGATGCAGCAAATTGTTTAGCAATTTCACCCTGGGAATCTGGGACCATCACAATTACTGTTACTTTATCAGCTGGAGAAAGCTTGGTCTTCTTTTGAGGTAGTGTCACATGAGCTGGGACATGTCAATGAATTTTTATAAACACTTTTATTCAATTTGTAAACACTCCATGAAACCTCATCCCACTCGTGGATGAGGTTCCATGAAAAATGTGAAGGCCGCCTGGACTCTTTGACGGCCCCCCAACCTTAAGGTTGGACGTGCAGCTCAGTTTATTAGTTTAATTAGTTTTTAAACGGCCTTAATAGGCCTTTGACAGTTCGGCGGGCGCTCAGCCAAATCAGCTACGCGCCTGCCGAACTGAAAACCTAAACGACACCCCCAATGTCACCCCGTGTCCCGAGCCCCGCCCCCACTCGCCAAGTCGAAAACTCTGGCCATAGTTTATCCCTGTTCGATTGGTAGGCAAACCTCTTTGGCAACAAGCAGTAGCAGAAACTCTTTCCGTTACTGTGAATAATGATTACACTACCTCAGAAGGAGACCATCCATTCTCCAGCTGATAATGTAACAGTAATTTTGATGCTCCTAGATTCCCAGGGTGAAATCGCTAAACAATTTGCTGCATCCGAGCCTTTAGCTTTTAACTGAATGTGTATAATGCAAAGGAGCAAATGACATAAATAGAAACTGTGACTTTTTTTTTATAAGAACTATAATCGCAACCCAGTTTGCATTCCATTGTTAAATTGCGACCAAACTTAATACTACAATGAAAATGAATAAAATAATGGAATAGTTAAATAAATTGTATGAACAGAAAATGCTGGAAATACTTAGCAGATCAGGCAGAATTTCTGGCATAAGGTCATCAATCTGAAACTTTTTGTTCTGTTTCTCTCTACAGAAGCATCCTAACCTGTTGAGCATTTCCAGCATTTGCTAAAACATTTCAGATTTCCAGCATCTGCAGTGATTGGCTTTTGCAGTTAAGTCAATAAAACTATGTGGCAAAGTCATTCATTCAACAGTTTTTCTCCATCTTTGTATATCACAGAGGGAACATCCCTCCGATGTCTCTGGAAGATGCATGAAGCATATCCCATAGGCTTCCGGAGGGTACAGGAATCCTGGATGACAACAGGATTCAAAAGTTACAGCTTACAGATCAATGCTGAGGCCAATTCTAGAATACATCAAATAGTTTTCATTGCCCCGACTTGAAAACAATACAGATGCATTCGAAAAGGATTGGGATGATGCCAAACATGAGGGGACTCTCTGATCAAGAAAGGCTTAGTAACTGAACTTAATTATTTTTTCACTGCAACAGAATCCTGGAGAAGGAATTTGATTCAAGTCATTTGACATCTTTAAAAGGTAGCCAGGTCGATATCTATTGAGAAAAGTGGGACTGCAGATTATTGAGAAACTTAAAACTCTGATTTTTTTTCAGGTAAGTAGGGAATGGAAGATAGCATTCCTTAGAGGAGGGAATCAATGGTTATTGGTGATGGAGTGGCATTGAGAAAAATGAGTCCATCATAGGATGATAAAACAGACACTGGACAGAGTGAGCATGATGAGGGTCGATTCAGCAATCTCTGCTAAAGTTGTGTGCTGGAAGAACAATGAGCCAGCCTTATGATACTGCTCACAAACATCAGTTAAATACAATGCTGATGCTGCTGGAACTTTGTACAGGAAGCAGGATTAAGAGAACCCCACAGAATAATACCATCTTCAGCGATAAGAATGTTGGAAGCTTTTTTTCCAAAGGCTCAAAAATGCTTGTACGAGTTTTGAGCTTTTGGAGAGGTCGTTTAAAGATGAGGATAGTGGGAACATGTAATGGTCCAAAATGAAAGAACTAAAAATACACTAACGTGGACAAGTGATAGAACCACACTGCTCCAACCAGTTTTGGTGACGAGGATAGATGCAAGAAGGATTATCCGCTTTATCCAGGGACCCCTCTTCAAAAAACAGCAGTTGACATCACAGGAAAATTTAAGGTTGTCTGGGGTATATTCGAAACATGCAGCGAGATGGCATTTTCTAGCAAGATACACTATTGTCTGAAACGTAGACGGCAATAAAACGTTTCCTTTGTGTTGACCATGCTAGATGGCCCGGGTCCATTGCACTGTGCAACATCCTCTCACACATTTGGCCATATATTATACTTAGGGTTGCCAACTGTGAATAAATGCATAACAAAAACAGAAAATGCTGGAAAAACTCAGCAGGTCTGATAGCATCTGTAGAGAGAGAAACAGAGTTAACGTTTCGAGTCCGTATCGTTTTCTTCAGTCATATAGACTCGAAACGTCAACTTTATTTCTCTCCCCACAGATGCTATCAGGCCTGCTGAGTTTTACCAGCATTTTCTGTGATTAAATGCATTCCTGGAGGTTTCATCACATGACCCCACACTCTTGCCATTCGCCAACCAACACTTCCATTCTGTCCCACTGTCTTCCTATGCCAGTTGGAATGCAAAAAAAATCTTTGGTCAATTGGATGATGCTTGACTGTCATGCAGTCTTTTTTCTCTCCAAAGAAAATTACAAAATAAAATCTTTTTTAATGTCCCAATGATTTTTCTCCAGGGAATCCTGGAGATTGATCTTCAATTCCTGGAAAATCCAGGCCAATCCCGGAGAGTTGACAATTCTACTCTGTGTGAAAACTGCCTAAATTTATTCATTATTTTGACTAGTTAATGAAATGCAGTATGAGTTTATCATAAGTCATGAAATGTGTGTGGATGAATGCACAACGCTCGTCAACACTGAACATTTTACCAGATTTCTTGTAGAATTGGACTTCCCCTTGGAACTCTTGCTTGCTGTCGAGTGCTTTCTCAATCTGCACGGAAACGTGGTCATTGGTCTCTGCTCCATGCAGGAATCGGCACCCACAATTCTTCTGCATGACTTCAGTGCGAGCATAGCCAGTAAGGTCGCAGAATCCATCCGAGCAGTAGACAATGGGGAAGCCCCGGTATACTTGAGCATTTGCAAGGATAAAATTACTGTCTGCAAATTCAAAATGGAAGAGTACAATTGGAAATTTTCAATCCGAAAATATTCTTGAAAACTTTAATTTTCTAAAATCATGTGGTTGGCTTATTAATATGTAGTAATTCAATGTTACTGTACAGTAATGTTCAATTTAGTGAGAAAAATACAACTCTTATGGTTTACAATGAATGCTGATATTTTTATTAGTGCGTGTGACTGTAAGTCTATACGCAAAAACTGAAAATCATGCTAAATTCACTGACATCAACTATACATAAACTATACAGAAGTACTGCTGGTTCAACTGCTTTTCACCGAAGAAAACTGATCACAGCACAGGTCGGTATGAAACTGACGGACAGGGAAAGACCAGTTAATTCTCATTCAGACTGTCCCACAACATGATAGCAGGAGCAGAATGACTAAATCCTCTTTCCCAACCCTTTCACCGTCCCGTGACATCTGCTGCGCTCACTTGGGAACCAATTTCATAAAGGGGCTTGAAGAGGGCATTATATAAAGCTCCAACTGGTCCATTGCAATTTGACGTGGGCACTCCTTTGTTTCATTTGAAAAGTTTTCAAAAAATTAAACTAACAAAAGATCCGCTTCTCCTACAACATTCACTCCTTTCAAGCTGAAAGCAGCAATACAGGTGACAGGAGCACTCATTTGATGAACTCTCTAAAATGAGATTGCAGGATCCATGGTGCCAACAATGGGTAAGTACACATTAACTCAGATGGTTTCACACTTCGATCCAAATTTTAATCATGGTTTTAAGTTGAACAAGACAAAATTACTGTATGGGTCACGACCGATATAATAATGACTTGTAACATACACATTGGGAGCCATTTTGAATTTGGACATGGTGGTTGGAAATCATGGCTGGAATTTTATGGGCCCCTGGGGGGTTTGTGGGGGTTGTGTGATGGCAGGTAGGGGGGGGGGCATAAAATTGGGCATCATGGTAGTGGTGTCATACCCACCACCAACCTGCCCCTGCCCACGCTGGCTGCGGTTTTACAAGCAGAAGGGGAGGTGTAGAGCAACCTGCTCACCCATGGGACAATTGAGGCCCTTAAATGACCAATTGATGGTCACGTAAGGACATCCTCCTGCCACCTCTAGGATTTTACCCACAGCAGGATAGGCCGCCTGGTGAATCCTGATGGATAGGTGACCAGGCAACTGAGGGGGTGGGGCAGTGCCTCCTTTTCGGGTGCGATGTGTCCATTGGAAGTTCCCGAGGTCTTTCTCCCCCTCTGCCCTGAACCTGGCGCATTGGTGTGTCCTCTTCGGGACTGCCTGCTGTCCCAGCAGTGGCCACTCTTCCTGGTGGAGCTACTGGGAGAAGAGAACTGCCAGCCCTCTGACTGGCCAACAGCTCTCAGGAGCAAGGTTTCCTCTCCGATGCGGTGGAAGGCCTGCCTTGTGCCAATTAGTGGCCCAATGGCTGTAAAATGGCTGCAGGTGAACCGGCCAAGAGGAGATGGGCTTGCCACCAACTTTTATGTTGGGAGGGTAGGGCCCTGCCACCAGTGTAAAACTCAGTCTCATCTGCCCATTACACACCCTGTCTAATTTTCATATCTGCTGATGGAAAACAGGTAGCCAATGCACAACTAGCAGTTTCCCAGCTATTCCCAAACTCAAAATTCCCTCCGTCACCTCAAATTCTCACTTTGTAGTTCAACTAGAAGTTAAAATTGGTGTTCTAGATTTGTTTAGTCTGGAAGCCAACATGCTGGATTAGAACAAACTGTTGCGAATATCAGCAAAATTGTCTTACAAGATCTCTGCTTCTTGTACAGACTCCTTTTTAGAATCTGCACAAAACTAAAGATTAAGATTGGACCCTGTGTCAGGAACACTAACCAGGGGCAGAATTTTCCCGTCAGCGAGAGGGGGCGGGGCCCATTCGCCGACATGTAAAATAACGCGTGGTGATGTCGGGCAGACAACCTGATGTCACCGCGCATCATTTAAATTGTCAGTTCAGGGGGTTGTGCAGCCAACTCAGCTGCACACTCGCCGAACTGTCAAAGGCCTATTAAGGCCATTAACAAAGTGATTAAAGTTGTTAAGAAAGCTGCCTATCCAACCTTAAGGTTGTCGGGCAGGTGAAGAGCCCAGGCGGCCTTCGCATTTTTCATGAAACCTCAAACACGGGCGGGATGAAGTCTCAGGAAGGGTTTATTAATTAAATAGCATTTTTTGAAAAAATTAATGGTCATGTCCCAGCTCATGTGACAGTTTTACATGAGGGGACATGTTCTTAAATTTTTTTTTGACCTTTATTACATTTTTCCAAACTTAAACTAACCTCCCTGAGGCACCTCCATGCCTCAGGGAGATTTCTGTGCTCTTTCATGCGCATAGGCCCCGACTCAGGGAATCCCACCCCCCCCCCCCCCGCCACCACCACCTGCATAGGGAGTGCACAGCTCTCCCGGGCTTGCATCACGCTGGGCGGGCTTTAATTGGCCCACCCACGTAAAATGGCAGTGCGCACCCAATGGGGGGTGCCGATCGGGATCACATTTGCTCCTGCCCACACCCGCACAACCCCCCTGATGGGGGGAGAATTCAGCCCCAGGGATTACTCCAAGACTCTCTCTGTGGCCCAATCAGCATTCTTCATTAACAAGACCGAAAAAACCCCTGGATTTGTAGCCTGACTGATGTTTGGGCATTGGCTGCATGAAAATTGTCTGCAGGACATTCCCTTCACTCAAAAAAGCAATTCATTGTGAATTAGTTGTAACACATCAGAGATGCTTTGACATAATAGACAAATGCAAACATTATATTAGATATTAATAGCATGAAGATACAGTTTAGCGGTCCATTAAATAAAACAAACATTTACATTTTTAAAATAATTCCAGTCTCTGCTTCTAAATTGGAAATACAGAATTCAGCGTGGATCTTAAAATTCTATAATGGTTTATGTGAAACAAGATGTAAGCAAACTGCCAGCTGCTCAGTGTCAGCTGTGGCTCAGTGGGTGGCAATCTCACCTCTTGAGTCAGATGGTTGAGAGTTCAAGCCCCATTCTGGGACTGAAGTGCAAAAATCACAGCTGACACTTCAGTGCAGTACTTAGGGAATGCTGCTGTCATTCAGGTGAGATCTTAATCTGAGGCCTGACCTGTCCTCTTAGATAGATATAAAAGATACCATGGAGAGTAGAGGTGTTATCCCTGGTGTCCTGGCCAATATTTATCCCTCAAGATTATCTGGTTACCAACACAATACTGTTTGTGGGAGTTTGCTATGTGTACGTTGGCTGCCACATTTCCTACATCAGAACAGTGACCACACTTCAACAGTTCTTCATTGGCTGTAAAGAAGTTTGGCATGTCACCTACCACTGTGGAAAGTTGCTACTAAAATGCAAGCAGTCTTATACTCCCCTTATTTAGAATCTCGGCTCATGGTCTGCATTCACATTCAGAAAGGAGCAGAGGCAGCATGCCTGCCAAAATCACCTCTAATAACATTTAGCCCAGTCACTAAGTTGAATAAACAACACTTGATAATCTCCCCCCTACTTCCTCCCCAACTCTTTGGGAGGCACCTGGCAGAGAACATCATTGCAGCTACATGGTAAACCTGCATTCACTCCCAATGTCACGCTGCAAGTGTATTAAATATGAGACAAGTACTGCGGTGATTGAATTAAATATATTTGTTAAAGCAACGAGGTAATTCAATGATCAGTGTCACTTAAGAAAAAATATCAAAATGGATAAAGAGCAGCTGGTCCTGTGGCGCAGTGGGGAACATCCCAGCCTCTGAGCCAGAAGCTCCAGGTTTGAGGCCAATCCCAAGACTTGACGTCCAAGGAAGGTGAGTTCATAACACCAACCAAATATGCTGAGTGTGATGGTGTGTTACACTTCACTCAGAGAGTTTGGTTGCTGTGGTAACATGCACTTTTTACATTCATGGAGCTACTGGTAGTGATGGTAGAAGCTCATAGGAACATAGGAGCAGGAGTAGGCCATTCAGCCCATCGAGCCTGCTCCACCATTCAATACAATCATGGCTGATCATTCACTTCAATGCCTTTTTCCCCACACTATCCCCATATCCCTTTGTGTCATTGGTATTTAGAAATCTGTCAGTCTCTGCATTAAACATACTCAGTGACTGAGCTTCCACCGCCCTCTGGGGTAGAGAATTCCAAAGATTCACAAACCTCTGAGGAAAAAAAGATCCTTCTCATCTAAGTCCTAAGTGGTTTTCCCATTATTTTGAAAATTTTTCCCCTGGTTCTAGATTCCCCAACCAGGGGAAACATCTTACCTGCATCTAACCTATCTATTCCTTTGAGTATTTTGTAGGTTTCAATGAGATCACCTCCCATTCTTCAAAACTCCAGAGAATACAGCCCTAGTTTCCCCAATCTCTCTTCATACGACAGTCCTGCCATCCCCAGGAATAAGTCTGGTGAACCTTCATTGCACTCCCACTATGGCAATCACATCCTTCTTAAGATAAGGGGACCAAAACTGCACAGAGTACTCCAGGTGCAGTCTACCAAGGGTCTATACAATGAAACAAGACTTCGCTACTCCTGTACTGAAATTGCCTTGCAATTAAGGCTAACATACCATTAGTCTTTCTAATTGCTTGCTGAACCCCCATTTTTCTTTCCATCACAGAGCAGACCAGGAATCTCTCCCACTCTTACCACCTACCATTGGTACATATTGGAAGGATTTACAGGTTGATACTCAATCTGCTTGGCTTTGTTATAAATGCACCCTCCTTGGCCATCAGGTCCTGGAGTGGACTCAAACCCGGAGCTTCTGACTCTGAGACAGGGACACTACCCACTGCGCCACAAAACCGCTTAACAGGTTGCATATCAACCTGCAAATCTTTCCAACACCTGTGGCAGGTGGTCAGAGTGGGAGAGATTCCTGGTCAGCCATGCGATGGAAAGTAAATTGGAGCCTCTACCATCACTATCCATAGCTCCAGGCTACAAAATGTATGTAAATGTGTATGTTGCCACAGCAACTCAGACTTCCTAAATGTACTGTAGCACACCACCCTCAAAGAGCAGTTAATTCTTTCAGATTCTTTTCAGGATTATTATTTTTTTACATTTTGAATTCAGTTTCAGAATTTGAATAATGTCATAAACGTGGAACTAGCTTAGCCTGATTACTAAGTATACGAGCGTGTGGGAGGTGAATGAGCAAACTTAGTTAAAATGACAAATGCCACTGACGCACTCCAGGTAAGGGACTATTCAGCTGTCTTACACTGCTGGGTTCAGCATCACCTCCAAACAGTTTGTCTCCAATGAGGTCAGCTGCGTTCGAATAAAATCATTCAAAGAAAATCCACACAATGGAACGCACTCAAACCAAAAATAATTAGGTCAGGCAGAAGGAGATTGATGTTACCGACTGTGCAATGGTGCAATGATAGGTTGTGTCCCACAAAAGTTCTGGCAGTTAATCAAGAAAGCAGATAAATGGAATGCGGAAGGGAAGTCGCAATGCGACTAACACTATTTACCGATTTTAACTATTAAAAGAAGGTACACAGGATGAAACTCCCATCTTCAACTCACCATATACTTAAACTCATTCATAACATTGTTGCCCATATCCTGGCTCACACTAACTCCCACTGATGCATAGCCCCATGCTCATTTTGGCTCTCACTTGGGCAATGCCTTGATTTTCAAATACTCATCTGTGTTTTCAAATCCTGCTGAAGCCGCACCTCTCACTATCTCTGTAATCCCCTCTACAACCTTGTGAGATATCTGCACTCCTCCAATTCTGACCTCATGATCATCCCCAATTTTAATCAGTCCCCATTGGAGGCCATGTTTTCAGCTGCCGAGGGCTTAAGCTCTGGAATTCCCTCCCTAAACCTCTCAGCTTCTCTATCTCTCTTTTCTTCTTTAAGACAGTCTTTGAAACCTACCGCCTTGGTCATCTGTCCTAATATCGCCTTATGTGGTTTGATATCAAACCTGTGAAGTGCCTTGGGATGTTTCACTACATTGAAGGTGCTATATAAATGCAAGTTGTCATTGTTTAGAGGTGTGTTGCTGAGGTCATGTGGTAAGGCACGGAGGAACCCACATCATTTCACCAGAATGCATAGGCCTAGGGCAACATATTTGCCAGTGCAATATATTAGAAGCTTCCATATTAATTCTTATGTTCCGTTGTGTCTACACTGTTACAATTCAGAATGATAAGCAACATGCTAATCCATTTTTCCATTTTTGGGTTTGATGTAAAAATTCTATTGTATACTTTAATAGTGGAAGTATTGCATATTAACACAGGCTTCATTCACACATACATGGTGCTTTTGTAGTTTAATTCTCCAATCCTCCAATTCCCATTACAATGGTGATTACTAGAATTGCCCCATTAGTTTGATGTGTCTGCTATTTTCAATTTGTTATTGTGGACAAAGAGACATTTGATCACCAGACAAGGTAAGTCCTATTGATTTTCTGAACTGCATCTCACCGTACTTGAAATTCATAAAACACTCAGATGTTTGAAGTCTTTTTGCACGATATCTATTCAGATATAAGAGGTGATTGAATTGTTCATGACTGTGATCCTTCTATGAAACACCAAACTGCCATTTCTTTGTGACTATTCTCTTAAGGTAATTTTCCCCTACTGCCTCTAACTTCAGTTTCCCAACCCCGTATATCTCATTTATACCTAATCCCCAAACAATACTGGCATGCGAGACCAAATATTTCCACTTGTTCTTGTTCTACAAAAAATAATTTTTTCCAATGCTATTCTCTGCCTTGTCCATTCTCTGCCCACCTAATTCAAAAAATCTTCTGTCTCTGCTGCTGAATGGATGATTTCAAGCTCTCCAATCTCCATCAGCTCTTTCTCATAATGTCCTTCTATGTTTTCACCCCAAGAGGACACTCTTCAGACCGCCCTCTGTTGTAATTTGCCTTTAAGGGAAATTAGCATGACACCATTAGAAGGGAAATATGCCATGTGATACAGTCTTCGTTTCACTTTTGATTGGAGCATAGCTCACACACACAGCCCTGATGCCTTCAAGTTTTATACATATGTGTAACTGTTCTCATGTGCCTAATCATAATAAATGAACCCACAATGTGTTTAGCCAATCCCCTAGGAGTGATGTTGCCTCCTGTCCTGTACAATAAATAAGCCCAGGGCATTATATCATTATAACACCACATTCTCCGCCTCTTCCTTTAGCAGTGGCCCATTCCATCCAGACCTATCACTACCCTCCACCACTTGCCTGAACTTGTTCTCGTTTAACAACCTCTCTTAACTTCACTTACTACTTCCAAATAAGAGGTGGTTGCTATAGGAATCTAGCTACAACTGTCTTTTTGGAAGATGTGTATGTTTATTATTCTGATCTACTTGTTGTGTGTTTTATATATTTGATTTGCCTCAGAGCAATGCAGAGGGTGACACTAGTTTCTTAAGTGTGCAACAGGTTTATTTACAAGAGTTTCAAAATATCTCTGCAATCACAAACTGTCCGCACTCATGCCAACAACTTATCTTTGCTTTGAATCAACACCCAGACTTAACCAACTATCACAGTGAGCATAGATCAGTTGCCAGGCTCACATAATCAAAGACAGAACAATTGGATATTGAACTGGTCAGGACCCCTTTTTAACTTTCTGATACAGACATCTTATTGAAAAAGTAACAACTCTCACAACTTAGCTTATACTTCTTTTCCCACCAATTCTTCTAAAGACTATTTCATTCACCCAATTTCTTTATCCCTGGTAGTTTTGGTCTGATGACTCTGATTTCAGTACCAGAGCTTCTGAAATGATTTCTTTCCTCATTCTAGGTTTCCTCTCAATTGTGGTCAGTAAGACATCTGGTCACATTGGCATGATTTTCTGTGCCTTTGCTTTCACCAACTTCTCAACAATCTTCCACCCCACATCCTCTTGATTGCCCCAGATTACCTGTCCTTATTTCCACCACCTATAGAATGAATCAAGGATGTCCTCCCTTCCTTCTTCTTCCTTCTTCTCTACTTTATGGAGAACTCCTTCCTTCCTAGAAATAGTTTCCCATTCTTCCACCATTCCAGCTTCCCCTCCCTGGCTATTTTCTGTTCCAGATGAAACACCAGGTTATTCACATTCTTCCATAATGTTGCCCAAGGTCTCAAACATTCCTCCGCTTTGAAAATACATTTCCTCTAATCAAGTATACTGTCTTCTCTGTTTAAAGTACAGGCCACCAAATGTAGAATTGGCAAGGGTTTTGTCAAAAACCTCCACTCTGTCTGCATGTGTGACCCCAATCTCTCTGAGGGTCATTATTCTAACCCCCCACTTCCCATTCCCACTCTCGCCTCTCTGTGTTTAACCTCCTACGGTATTTCATCCATGATAAATGCAAGCTCTAGGAACAGTATCTAATCTTTCTGTGCATTCTGCAGCCCTGTGGGCTGGATGTTGGTTTTAATAACATTTCAATTTGGACTGTTTATCAGGGTATAATTCTGGTGGGGAAGTGGGTCTACACCCATAGCACTGGCTTGTGTATTTGTTTGCTGTTTAGGACTGCTAGAACTTGCATTTATTCCTGATTCTTTGCTCTCATTTCAGGCTTGTGCCTGTAACCACCTTCCAAATTGCTCATGTTTTTTTTTGCCTTTTTTCTTGTGTGTATTTCTCCTTTGGTTTTTGACATTTGCTCTTTTAATATCTTTCAATTGCTTCAGAAGTTGATCTTTTACATCATTCATCAGATTCCTGCAGTTTGCAGATCAATTAATTCATTAACTTCCTTTCTACAATTCCTGTTCTTCCCCCTTGCAACCTAAAAGTTATCTTTCAGTTTTCATTGCTAGCAAAAGCTCAAAATATTAACCTGTCATTTCTCCTTGCAAATGCTGATGGGTCTGCTTTCCCCAGCACTTTTCTGCTTTTATTTCGAAGTTGTGGTTTATGTTTGTGACTTTACTATTGTCGAGGCTTGAGTGATCAATGAGTAAGTGTGGCCATACACTTTCTGTGGTAATTTAGCCTTATGCAATGGTTCTTTTGGGTGTAACCCATGATGTGCAACTACCACAGACTCTTAGCTATCTAGGTGAAGCAGAACAATACATTGATCTAAAGCACCCTGGGCAGGCACACTTAAGGAACCTCAAATAAGAGATACTCTCCTTGTTAGTGCAAAAGTAGCATCATGGGCATTCGGCAGCTGAAGAAAATGAAATTGTATGATAACTCTTAGGACAGTGGTCAATGAGTTGAGCAGAGATAGGAATCCTTTCCAATCCTGGGTAGTTCTATTCAATGATGGATTTAGTTTTCTCAATGTTCTGGCAGTATAATAAACAGGTGAATAGGTTGAATATTAAATGTGATCTCCAGTGTGATAAACCATACTGAAGATTTGTTATTAGTCCCACTCACAGGACACATACAGATGTAAGTTATGATTCATAGGAGTCATGGGTCTGCTAACTGAATCTATCCTTTTTGCTATAAACACAAGTTAATTGTGACCAAGCCCAAACAGTAATAAAAACGGAAAAGCAAATACTGTCAGCTGTGGCTCAATTGGTTGCCTACTCACCCCTGAGCCAAATGGTTGTGGGTACAAGTCTCACTGCAAGACTGGAGCACAAAAATTAAAGCTGCTCTTTTGGAAGTGCTTCCTTTCAACTGAGCCCCTGTCTGCCCTTTTCCCTGAGGGAGAGGTGTAGCAATTAAACTCCCCCCTGAGGGGTCCCAGCGGCAGGGTTCCAGCTATGAATAAGATATTTCATTCCCTCGGGGTTCCTGGAGATCGGGTCGACAGAAGTGCTGCCAGTTTTGGTGGCAGGTGTCAGGCCCCCTGTTGCCCTCATTGAATTCTGCCAAGTGTGGGGACAGTAACTCCCCTTCACTTGCTCTTCATTATAGTAGCACAAGGTCTAAACCTAAAGGAACCAATGATTAAACCCTGTGTCCCCACACTTCACTCTCACACACCTTTACCTTAGATGCCTACCCTTCGGTGTTTATTCCGAATTATTGAGCTGGATTAATGCACCAGCCACAGAACTGTAGACAGCTCAAGGCACATTAAGTGTGTGGGTACATCCTAGGTAAAATAAATTAACTGGAATAAAGTACAAAAAAATACACACTGACACCATCTGTTTATCCCAGTGAGAAACGAGTGTTTTGTCAAACAACACTGAGATGCTCATAAACTCCTGAAAAAGGACAAAAGAATTATTATTTAGTATTCGATGGGACATCTTTCACACTTCTGAGCCTGCAATAAACTCAGAGATACATTCATGTTCAGCAGCTCAAACATATCGGATTTTCAGAACTCAGTGTCAAATTGGGATCTCAAGAGAACATCAACATTCTCCTCCTGACAGGTGCTCGAGATAATGTTCAGAAAATAGATGGCACAAGGACCTTTTAATGCACAGTGAGTAATACACAGCCGTCTGCATTAGCATCAGCATTAGCATATGTCAAATTCCTACTTCAGTTACTCAGTGAGTCATAGCTACCTTTATAAGCCGAGCTCAAAAAACAGCATTTTCTGTTGATTTTACAAGTTACTTCTACCTTTATGGAATTATTTGCAATAGAAACAGTATTGTACCACTAACTTCTAACAGAACAAAATTTCAAACTCAGAGTGAATATATTTTGATCCACTACATTTCTAGCAGGACATAAAGTCCAATTGCTCATTCTGGCCATTATTGCCCATGATATAGAAATGGAGGCAACCGTGACACTACTTCAAATGTACTTGTAGGCTGTAAAGTGCTTTGGGATGTCCTGAGGTTGTAAAAGAAGCTATAGAAATGCAAGTCCTTCCTTTCCTTCTGTTAAGGTTAAACTCACCAGCATGTCCATCACTCTACCTGACGTCACACAAAATGAACATACAAAATGGGAGCAGAGACCTACCAGGCCCATGTGTGCACCATGTTCCCACCAGTATTAGTAAAGCTGGCCAAAGAAGAAAACTAAATTGTAGGCAAGAGAAAGATTTGGGAAATACTTGCCCACAAAAGTAAGGAAATCAAGCAAGCTTTGAGGTGTATGGTTACCCTTATCACCCTTAGGCAAGCTTAATTAACTCACATTCCCACAGTACATCCCAACATTCTAAGCCTCAGGCCCGGATTTTCGCTCCTGAGTCAAGTGCGCAGAGTCAGGAAATTTCCTGGCTCCGTGAACCCAGTCTGGAAAAAAGGGACCCAGAAGGTTGTACTTTCATTCCCGCAAACATCAAAAGAGAGTTTCCGACAGTGAAGCAATGTTCAGGGGTGTCAGACTAGATCATGTGTTCAGGTTCTGGAATGGGGCTTAAACCCACAAACCTCTACGACAAGAGTGTCACAATTGAGCCAGGCTTGCACTTAGACTTCTCTCAATTAGGATTTTTAAAAAAAACAACTTTAACACAGGTATTTGTGTCATTGTGTATTTTTGGAAAGCAAAAAAGGTACAAAAATAAATCTCTAGACAAATTAGAAATGATATACAGGTTTAGTTTCTACAGCATTCCTATTGAGTAGTTCATGTGCTGATTTGTCTCTGAAGCTTAGCACTGCCCTAAATTCAGTAAGAAAAGCTAAAAATATTACAACAATGAATTCTCCCAAAAAATTCACGCGACAGCTCACGTGATTCCAGAAATGGAAATGCGCATTGGCTATTTCCCGAGGAGTGGCCTCACTTTGTGACACTGCCTCAGCTCCCGTCAAGATCTAGTTCCATTTAGGAACTTAGGAGCATAGGAAATCAGAGCAGGTATGACCATTCGGCCCCTCAAGCCTGATCTGCTATTCAACTAGATCATGGATGATCTTCTACCTTAATGCCATTTTCCCCGCACTATCACCATGTCCCATGATACAATAACTGGAAATCTGTTGATTTCTGTCTTGAATATACTCAATGACTGCACCTCCACAGCCCTCTGAGGTAGACAATTCCAAAGATTAATCACCGTCTGAGTGAAGAAATTCTTCCTCATCTCGATTTTTTTTTCTCAGTTACTGAATCAGACCAAATCAACATTCAGCTGCACTCTCTGAGTCCCTTCCCCTACATACTTTACAGGATTTCAGATATATCTACTGACCATTATTTAAAAGTCTCCAAGTGTAAGAATCTTTTGGTTGTTCTCAGGCTGCAGACTCCTACCTATTGTAGAGCAGCATAGCTCTGTGTTTATTGTTGGGAGTTGGGGATACTCAAGAAGCCCACAAAAAATACCAGCAGCAGAGTTTCATACACTATTTCCATTTAGAAATCTTTTCTAGACAGTGCCACATTCTTAACTCTTTCTCTTGAATACAGTAACTCAAAGCCAGATGAAAACATCATCATCAGGATCACCCAAAGGTGTGAAATTGGTCAATTAAACTTCAACCTTTCCCTTCTGAGGAAAATGCAGCACTCAGTATTTGTGAAAGGAATGTTGTGGAGTCAGATATGAAATATAGTGACATTAAGGGAAAATGTACAAATTATTTTTGAAAAATGTTAAAATCTGAATTTGAAATTTGGGAATCTGAAAGATAGCAAACAATTTCTGACAGATTGGATGAACAGAGATGAATTCAACAGAATTGAAAGGCAATTTGCTCTGAACTATTCTCTTTGAGGTTAAGATAATTGCAGCTGTTCATCTTACAGAGGCCTAGAAACAAAACATTTGCCTTCCTTCTGATTGGGGGATGGTCCATGATGCACGTGTGCATTATGGTGTCTGTGGAAACCAAACTCAAGGGTCATTAAAGAGCCTTAACACATATCTCTATGATTTATCCAAAGGTACAGAATATAAAGCCAATGTATTAGATTATGCTTCTCTGAACGGAACATTAATCCTGTTCTTTCTCTTCTGATTTGGGAGAGAAATTATTTAAAAAATTCTTTTTAGCCTACAATAGGCCCATAGCCCTTTGCAGCAAATGTTATGCAACAACATAGCTAATTCTCTATATAATATTGGGCTTAATTTTCCCAGCCCCATGCTGCGGGCTTGGTGGTGGTGGGTTGGGGGGGCGGGTGTGGCTTTGTCGGGGTGGCGCTGGAAAATAAGGGGGAGCTGTGTGAGGATAGCTCCCCACCATTCATTCCCACTGGCTAGGGAGACGGGCAGCCAATTAAAATTATTAAGGCCCCAGTTAGGAGGCCACCTCCAGGGAGATTGCTCTGCCTGCTCTCAATATCAACATGTACGAGCCTGGGACTCCCAATTTGGTCCTGATGTCAGGATCCTGAAGCCAGCGAGGAAAATCCTGCCCATTGTTTTTATACGAAACATGTTACAGCAAAGGGGAAGGAAACCATGAATAGGACAGAAGCCAAAGTGTATTGGACATTGCGCAAAGTGAGAGTGCTGCTGCGTCTCTCCATCAGAAAGAGCGGGTTGGTGGCTGTAGAATATCTTCCCATGATGTGGAGGGAATCTCAAGTCAAATAGAGAAAAAGGTCATGTGCTGCTTAGCTAGGATCCACCAAGAAGGCATTTTAAAATATCACAAAATATTTTGTATGGGCACTGTGTTGGCTGCCTCTTTTACCTGCTGTAACAAGTCTGGGGCCTATCACAGATTCAGACAACCAGCTGTCTCCAATTTTTATATGAATGTTAATAGCCAGAAAATCGTAAGTCACCTGACTGAATTTGCCATAGATACTTCAGTTCACCAAGCTATTATGCCCTAGCACTGAAGGACAAAATCTGCCTCTATAGGTCAATTTAATTTACATTCCTGTTGTCCTGGCTGTCATATCCAATGTGTCCCTCTTCAAGGTTCTTATCTAATTTCACTTTAAAGGTGTCAGCTGTTCCATTAACAGCTAGCCGCTCAGCAATGTTTCCAGTAAAGCCATGAGCTAAAAACATCTTAAAAGCTTTACAACTAAGTCACAATTTACACCAGCTTGGCACAGACTCAAGAGATTGCATTAATATGACTTTCATATCCTGGCTACAAGCGAGATGCTTAGACAAAGAGGTTATCCAGCAGGAAGTCACTGTTAAAAAAAAAGCCCAGTGAAAAGATAACAAGGATAATATCATCAGGAGGATATTTTACACAAGTTACTCAAGGAAGAAGGGACATTCCTGAGCGTTGGAAGTCCTACTTCAAGCTAAATATGCGCTGTTGGATTACAATGGTGTTCACAAGATTATGGAGAATGGAAATGCTTTGGTAATAATGGATGAGTTTCAGCAGTTTTCCGGATGGCAAGAGGTAAAACTGGTACAGACCAATGTCAATAAAACACGTGCTCCGTTAGCAGTGGGACAGAACTGACACTGGGTTTGATCTTTCTGCGAGATATTATTGCTACTACTAATTATTTGAAAACCATGTTATTTTCCTTTGGTTCAGCAGCCCCCACTGCAGACTGGGTTGATTTCACTAGCCTGTCTGTTCTCAATGTATGATCATGTGACAAAATATTATCCAAATGATGACATCCATAATTTTGCTGACTTCCCAAAATCTCTCCAACTGTTTTTCCATAACCTCTGGCGAGATGGAATAGGAAGCAGTCTTTCTGGTAGGTTTTGCAGAACCTATTATCATGAATAATAGAGTCTATAGCCAGCTATGATAAGCAAACATTGCGCAACAGTTACATTTGTTCTTTTTAGTTAGAAAAAGAGTTATGATGCTCTAGGTTAAGTTAGATTGATGTCTGTTGAAACAGCCATCAAAGCTCTTATTGAATGGTTTCTTTAAGCTGTTTAATATTGGCTGAATTTATTTTTGGTGTTCCATTTATTTAAATGCTTCTCGCAGAGAATAAAATTCCCACATCCAAGACTGAAGGAAAAAAAGACATCTGGCAAAAATACATAGTTGCTACTGCGGCTGGTTTATATTTAGAGAGCAATTTAAATGTATTTTTCTTGTACAGGTGTGATTATCACAGTAAAAATAATGAGCTCTGGGGAATACAATGTTTTTCCACTTTGCACTCAGTGAGAGCATCACTAGTTCTTAGATTTACTTTGAGCAAGGTGTAATGCAGGACATGGTCTACATTATCCAGACCAGACACGTAAACCCAATGACTCACATCGTAATCATGGCAGAACATGTTCATTTCTGAGCTTCTGTATCTTTTCAGCTCTCTGAACCTGATTGTTAAATTGTCAGCTAGCTCCAGTGTAAACACCTCTATGTACCCTGATCACTAGATGTGAAACTGCCCAAATTCATTATGTCAGCAATCAGTGAGGAGAACCTCCTCTTCCCACCGGTTCACTTTGTATTAGAGCCTAGGTCAGAGATAAACTAAATAGAGGAATATTGCAACCCACTGCAGCACTGTCACCAGTCTCATCAACAGAGTGTTAAAACATTCTCCTGTATACTCATCTCTGCACTTATTTGCTTCAACTCCTTTGTGATGAAAATTTGAGAACTAGTCTTTAAACTTTCCACAATATAGATCAAGGCAAGGCAATATTTATGTGAAGATTAAATACAATTATTTAAAGTTGACATGTCAGAGTTATAAACAAAGTAGAATTTGGCAAATAAAAACAGAGAATGCTAGAAATCCTCAGGCAGTTTGGCCAAGTTGTATTTCATTATGTGGAAGGCGCTATCCCAGTCACACTCGAGATCAAGTTCAGGTTGGATGCACAGTAACATTTTGTCAATGAATCAGTCTCAAAGTGCACTGACTGCTGTTGGTATTGAACAATTGCAGACTAGGAAAGTCCCAAGTTAATTTCCTGGTCTGTGTCTATTTGGCTAATACCACCCAGGTGACAGAATGGGTGAGGAGTGGGTATTCTCCGATTGTCTTCATCAACTGAGCAGAGAGAGGGTTTTTGGGGGAGCGGTGGGGGTGGGGAGAAGAGCCACAAGTTCTCACTGTTGGTTGCTATGCAAATACATGCAAGTTATAATGTGCTGTGATGCCTTCTACAATCAAATATCCAGCAACCCTCACCACCAGGCTGTGTATGAAGGGTGCTCTGCTAAGAGAGTTGCCATTGGCCATAAAACTGTATAGCAGCAAAACTCAACTCCTTTTGGACATGAAGAAATCGAAAAATAGGGAAGAAAGTTGGATTTTTTAAAATTTCGGCAAACTCCTGGTAAAATCCTCAGTATGCTCTTTCCATCTCACACATCGAATATCAAGTTTCTTTGCATTTAACAAAACAAATTACCGAAAGCTCGACCACAGCTATCACTTTGGTAGTTGCTGTTCAAAACACTCAATCTGAGCTCCCTTGTAACATTGAGTGTTACTCTGAGGTACTTTTGGATGCATAGCACACCCTGCATTATTTCACCTGGCAATACTTAAGCCTCAAGATGTATCATCAGCCAGAACCAGCAAATTATCACTCTAGGAATTGCAGCACTTGCAATCTCTTGGAATGAAATAGAACTACCACTCCCCAAAAACCTAAAGATTAAATTTTCCAAAACTTGTGTGCATTGTTATCCTTAATCCCCACACACAACATCCACTGATCTTCTGTTCCCTCTCACACTCCCTTCCATTTCCATTTACTGCAAATTTCAATAGGGATATTCTACACATCACTACAAAAGTGAAAAAAAGATCACTTTTATAGCATGTTAGACTCTTCTGATTACTCTTACACTATTTAAAACCCATCAAAAAGCTAACAAGTTACCAATAAAAGAAACATTGTATTTGCATAGCATCTTTCACAACCACAAGATCCCCAGAAGCATTTCATGGGGATGAAGCACTTGTTGAAGAGCTGAAGTAGATTTTCAACTTGCCGACCAGGTGTAAAGCTGCCTTTGTGGATTAGTAAAATTAAAAGAAATAAAATTGGTTGGTTTCCACCAATTCATTAGATTTATGCCCAGGCGAAAAGTAACATAGAGAATGCAGCTGCCGATTTGCACACAGCATGTACCAATGAGATAAAAGATTATGCAATCTTTTTTTTAGTGCCATTAACTGAGGGATAATTGTTGGTGAGGACAACTCCCTTGAATTCGTGGTGTTGTGCCAAGAGGCCTTTTATATCCACCTGAGCGGGCAGATGGGGTCTCAGTACAACAGCACCTCTAACAGTACAGGACTCCCTTAATGTCACACTGGAATATCAACCTAGATTATGCATTCTAGTCTTTTGAGTGGGGCTTGAACCCACAACCTTCTGACTCAGAAAAGTGTTACCACCAGCCAGGGCTGACAGCTTGTATAATAAATAGGGAAAGGAAAGCAAATGTTTCAGTTTTCACACTTGTCAATGACCCTGTGGCAAGGTAAGGAGCTTTATCATGAACTGAGAAACATAGCAACTAATTAACTTGCACAAAGCAGAGCAAACATATTTGCTGTCTACAAATGTGTTTTTTTTTGTTTCCTTTGCTGCCTCTCTGAATCTTCCTTCCCTTCAACTGACTACATCAAAAAGATTTGTTTAGTTTGTTTCTCCCGTGATTCATTTCTTGCAATAAATGTAGAAGGTAACTTTTGAAAAGCCAACATTTAACAGAAGTGGATCGTCTTTACTATTCCAGTTCTGAATGATAAGTAACCAGAACGCAAATCCTTCAGTTACATTCCTACTGCAATGTTGGCCACGTTACAATAAATGAAGTGAATCAAATCAAAATGAATTAGTGATTAATTTATCACTTCCCACGCTTCCTGGAAGACTGAAACATTTTATGTAGGTCTTTTACGTCATTTTACCTCTTTTCTCTCAAATTTAAGGTGATTTTATTTAAGGAAAGACTATATTTGATAAACAGGAAAATAATATAAAATAAAAATTAGAGCTATACGTTTCAGGAGTAAAATAGGAAATACTTCTATACACATATGATAGAAGTGCAGAGCTCTCTTCCACAAATGGTGACACTTCTTCAAATATTAGCTTTAAAATCTCAGATTGATAGCTTCTTGTACTAAGGGATATGGGGAATATGCAGGTATATAGAGTTAGGTTATGGGTCAACTATAATCTTAGAAAGGCAGAACAGGTTGGAGGGGCTGAATGGCTTCTGTTCCTATGTTCCTTTAAAGTTTCAGACTTCCAGATGAACACTAGCTTTTACTTCCAGTCATTTATTATTTCTCTCAAAAAGACATGTTCTTCGCCATAACTGTTCATTTGTCCCTCTCCCACAGAAGAAAGAAAATATCCTGGATCATTTGGAGGTGTCTAAACAAGGCGTCCTGACATTTCTTGTGCAGGGAAATAAGTGGTTGTTAAAAGGTCATAAAATACATTAATTTTGAACAGCAGTAACTAAGCTTCTCATGAATCCATAGCCATGATGAATCCTGACAACTCTGGATCCTATTCAAAATTGTGAAACCCCTTAGCTCCCTCAGTCTTCCCTTCCATTGATAGTCTATAGGCTCTTAATCCCAAATTTGGCATCTTCTTATCAGTACTATTTTATATCTCTCACCTCTTTTCGACCTTAGCAACGTCCTTCACTATGAGACTTATAGTCACTGGGCCATCCACTTGTGCAGTTGAGGGGTAAATAGAGTCAGAGGAACATAGGACTTAGGAGCAGGAGTGGGCCATTTGGCCCCTCAAGCCTGCTCCACCATTTGATAAAATCATGGCTAATCTGTGGTCAGAGGAGTATACTAAACTGCCATCGTATGGCTCACCTTAAGTTAACTTTCCAGATATTGTCTTCCAAAAGATCATCTCTTTTAACTAAATGGAAATACTAATTTAGCTTGGTTATTATATCTAATGCAAAACCTTAACTGCACTGTTTATAGAATTATTAAATGGGAATGACTGTTGCTCCAATAAACAGCAAACTGACCGAGAAAATAAAACAGCAGACTGTCCACCTACACACCTGCTACTCAGTGATCCATGCAATCTGTTTATTGAATTGCACAGATTTGTGTAGCTTATTCAAGGTAACCCTAACAAATTTGAAACTGATTAGAGCAGTCTTGAAAAACATTGTAGTGTTTGTCCATAACTGCATTGTTCATTGTGGAGCTGTGAAATTATCTCATGCAGCAATGAGACACTTTGCCCTCCAACCAATAAGTGACACAGACTGAAAAAAATTCATTTGGAATTGCAGAAGAGAATGGTGATGTTGCAGCAGAGTTTTTGTAATCCATAGTGTCGACATTTGGTGTCCATGCCCAATTTTCTGATTTTGACCACATCAACAGGAGGGCTCAGAGCTGAAGCTAAACATGAAGGGAAGGGAAAGGGAGAAACTAGCAGATAATTAACTCGGGTTTGTCTCAAGCACAAACTGAAGAATATTCAGAAGCTGTGTGTGGATGATTACAACTTCAGAAGGGTTAATATTGTTTTTAAAAGCTGTTTAATAACTCAGATCAAGGAATCTCAATGCTGGGGAGCAGACTATTTTTTGACAACTGACCTCCATTGAGGATTCCTGCAGTGGCTCAAGAAGACAGCTCACCATCAACTTCTCAAGAGCAATTAGAGGTAGGCAATAAATGATGCCCATCTAGCAATGTCCACATCTCATGAATGAATCTTAAAATTCCCGACATCACCTATTGCATTAAGCGCAAGGCAATTTTTAAAAATGTATTTGTTCATGGGATGTGAGCATCACTGGAAAGGCTAGCATCTCTAAACGCCTTTGAGAAGGTGAACTGACTTCTAGAACTGCTGCAGCCCAGCAGCCCATGTAGTGTAGGTACACCCACAGTGCAGTAGAAAAAAAGTTCCAGTATTTTGATCCTGTGACAATGAAGGAGCAGTAGTATCGTTCCAAGTTGGGATGGTGTGTGACTTGGAGGGGAACTTGCAGGTGGTCATGTTCCTGTGCATCTCCTGCTCTTGTTCTTCTGGTTGGTAGAGGTCGCAGATTTGGAAAGTACTGTTGGAGGAGCTGTGGCAAGTTGCTCCAGTGCATCTTGGAGATGGTATACACTGCTGCTACTGTGTATTGCTGGTGGAGGGAGTCACTGTTTTAGATGGCTCCAGTAGCTGACCAATTCTCATTAACCTCCAATCTCAGTGGAGCTCCCCCGACTGCACCAATATCACTTTTTCAAATTTCCATATCAGCAATTCTTATGTCATCCACATCAGCACCAGACAATGAATAAATGTTATATTGTTAACTTATGTGAAGGCGAGTCTGCATCAATGAGGAACATAGATAGTTAGAGTGTATGTAAAAGTTAGATTGCCTAAAACAATCTGCAATTCCTCCTACCGTGGCACTTTCTCTGCTGTACAGATGTGTGTACCTAGGCCACAGGGACTGCAGGCAGCTCACCACCTGCTCAAGGGCAATTAGGGATGGCCAACAGATGCTAACCTTGCCAGCAACACTCACGTCCTATGAACACATTTTTAAAAAGGAACATTAACAGTCATGTGAGGTGTAGTTTTGCTTAAATCTTGGGAAGTTGATTTCCTCTTAATTATTCCATATCAATTTTCTTCGCTCATCACTGGAAGGTTTTCATTCATGGTGACCTTTATTTCCACAGCTGTCAGCACTTCTTGAGGAGATCCTGTGGCACAGTGGGTACTGTCCCTGAGCCAGAAGCTCTGGGCTCAAGAGCCACTCCAAGACTTGATGGCCATGGAAGGTGTGTTCATGACACAGCCGGACAGGCTGATGATCAGCCTGCAGGCACATTCTGTACACAAAAAAAGGACAAATCCAACCCGACCAATTACCACCCCATCGGCCCACTCTTTAACATCAGTAGAGTAATGGGAAGGGGTCATCAACAGTGCTATCATGCGGCACTTGCTTAGCAATAACATGCTCACTGACACTCAGTTTGGGCTTCACCAGGGCCTCTCAGACTCTAACCTCATTGCAGCCTTGGTTCAAACATGGACAAAAGAGCTGAACTCCAGAGATGAAGTGAAAGTGACTGCCCTTGACATCAAGGCAGCATTTGACCGAGTGTAGCATCAAGGAGCCCTAGCAAAACTGGAGTCAATGGGAGTTGGGGGAAAGCTCTCCACTGGTTGGAATCATACCTAGCACAAAAGAGGATGGTTGTGGTTGTTTGGAGGTCAATCATCTTAGTTCTAGGACATCACTGCAGGACTTCCCTCAGGGTAGTGTCCTAGGCCCAACCATCTTCAGCTGCTTCACCAATGACCTTCCCTCCATCATAAGAACAGAAGTGGGGATGTTCACTGATGATTGCATGATTTTCAGCATGATTTGTGACTCCTCAGATACTGAAGCAAGTCATGTCCAAATGCAGCAAGGCCTGGACAATATCCAGGCTTGGGCTGACAAGTGGCAAGTAACATTCGTGCCGTACATGTGCCAGGCAATGACTATCTCCAACAAGAGAGAATCTAACCCTCGCCCCATAACATTCAATGACATTACCATCACTGGTTCCCTGCCTATCAACATCCTGGAGGTTACCATTGACCAGAAACTGAACTGGATTAGCCATTTAAATACTGTGGCTATAAGAGCAGGTCAGAGGCTGGGAATCCTGCAGTGAGTAACTCACCTCCTGACTCCCCAAGGCCTGTCCACCATCTACAAGGCACGTCAGGAGTGTGAAGAAATGCTCTCTACTTGCCTCATGAGTGCAACTCCAACAACACTCAAGAAACTTGACATCATCCAGGACAAAGCAGCCCACTTGATTGGCACCACATCCACAAGCACTAACTACCTCCACCACCGATGTACAGTGGCAGCAGTGTGTTACATCTACAAGAAACAGGAACTCACCAAGCCTCCTTAGACAGCACCTTCCAAGCTCACTACCACTACCATCTAGAAAGACAAGGGCAGCAGATAGATGGGAACACCACCACCTGGAAGTTCCCCTCTAAGCCACTCACCATCCTGACTTGGAAATATATCACTGTTCCTTCACTGTTACTGGGTCAAAATCCTGGAACCCCCTCCCTAACAGCACTGTGGGTGTACCTACACTACATGGACTGCAGCGGTTTAAGAAGGCAGCTCACCACCACCTTCTCAAGTGCAATTAGGGATGGGCAATAAATGCTGGCCTAGCTATTGATGGCCACATCCAATGAACCCAAAATAAAAACCCTTCCAACCCAGGCTTATGGCAGGTGGTAAGAGTAGGACAGTGCCTCCTGGTCAGCCATGCTTGATGTGCAATGGCATATCTCAAGCTACAGACCCTGGCTTCAGGCTAGCAACCTGTTCCAGGAAAAACTAGCTACAAAAAACAGACATAGGTGTGCAATAAAAACAGAAAATGCTGGAAAAACTCAGGAGGTCTGACAGCATTTGTGGAGAGAGAAACAGAGTTAACGTTTCAAGTCCAAATGACTCTTCTTCAGAGCTAAAGAGAAGTAGAAAGTGATGGAATTTATATTATTTAAGGGGGATGGAGCAGTTAAAGCTGGATAGAAGATCAACGATAAGCCGGGGCTAAGGAGATATTTACAAAGATGTCATGGACTCAAGACAAAGGGAGTGTTAATGGTAGTGGTAATGTGCTGATAGTGGCATAAAGGCAAGAAAGCAGAATGTGTTAATAGCAGAACAAGGGTCATCACTCCGTAAAAGAACAACATAGAACAAGTGTGGGTGGGGGAAGGGGGCTGTGGTTGGGGAAAAAGGATAGAAAAAGGATAGAAAAAGGGATAAAAAAAGGGTTAAAACAATGAATAAATGAATAAAAATAAGTAAATAAAAATATTTTTTCAATAAAGGGTATTAAAGATGGGGTGAAGATGGAAGAGATAGTTCATGGAGTTGTTGAACTCAATATTCAGTCCGGAAGGCTGTAATGTGCCTAGTTGGAAGATGAGGTGCTGTTCCTCCAGTTTAATTTGGGCTCCACTGGAATATTGCAGCAGGCCAAGGACAGACATGTGGGCTTGAGAGCAGGGTGGTGTGTTGAAATGGCAAGCGACAGGGAGGTCTGGGTCATGTTTGCGGACAGACCAAATATGTTCCGCAAAGCGGTCACCCAGTTTGTGTTTGATCTCTCCAGTGTAGAGGAGGCCGCTTTGAGAGCAGTGGATCAAATTGAAGGAGTGCAAGTGAAGAACTGCTTCGCCTGAAAAGAGTATTTGGGCCCTTGGACGGTGAGGAGGGAGGAGGTAAAGGGGTAGGTGTTGCACCTTCTGCGATTGCATGGGAAGGTGCCATGGGAAGGGGATGAGGTGTTGAAGGTGATGGAGGTGCAGACCAGGGTGTCCCAGGGAGAATGGAACCTACAGAATGCTGATCGGGGAGTGGGGGGTGAGGGGAAGATGTGTTTGGTAGTGGCATCATGTTGGGGTTGGTGGAAATGGTGGCTGATGATCCTTTGAATGCAGAGGCTGGTGGGGTGAAAAATGAGGTCAAGGGGGACCCTATCATGGTTCTGGGAGGGCGAGGAAGGTGTGAGGATGGAGGTACGGGAGATGGATCAGACACTGTTAACCACCGTGGGGGGGAGGGGGGAAGCCTCGGTTAAGGAAGAAGGAAGACATGTCAGAAGCCTCGTTTTGGAAGGTGTCATCATCAGAGCAGATATGACGGAGGTGAAGGAATTGAGAGAATGGGATGGAGTCCTTACAGGAAGCGGGGTGCAAGGAGCTGTAGTCGAGGTAGATGTGGGAGTCGGTAGGCTTGTAATGAATATTGGTGGACAGTCTATCAGCAGAAATGGAGACAGAGAAGTCAAGGAAGGAAACAAAAGTGTCAGAGATGGACCATGTGAAGGTGATGGAGGGGTGGAAATTGGAAGCAAAATTGATAAGTTTTTCCAGGTCCAGACAAGAGCATGAAGCAGCACCGATACAGTCATAATGTACAAAAAAAGAGTTGTGGGAGGGGGCCTGAGTAGGACTGGAACAAGGAATGTTCCACATACCCCATAAAGAGACAGGCATGACTGGGGCCCATGTGGGTACCCATATCTTTTATCTGGAGGAAGTAAGACAAGTTAAAGGAGAAATTGTTCAGTGAGAGAACAAGTTCAGCCAGACGGAGGAGAGTAGTGGTGGATGGGGATTGTTCGGGCCTCTGTTCGAGGAAGAAGTGGAGAGCCCTCAGACCATCCCGGTGGGGGATGGAGGTGTAGAGGGATTGGACTTCTATGGTGAAGAGGAGGCGGTACATAAGTGTGTGCTTTATCTGCCTTATGCGTATCTAGACGTGGGCAGTCATCTGAATCAGCATCTTTTTGGAATGCTACTTGGACATTCATGTTTAATTATTGTGCTGACAGATACGATCTATGCTTATTTACGGTGATGACGTGGTAGGCCATGTGGTGAGATGGGTGCAGGCAGGAAGAATAGGAGCAATGGGGCTTTTTAGTCAAGGCTCATCATACTAAGACTCACCACAATAAGCCAGCCAATTTCCAACTCTGTGACCACCTGATTCTGCCCTGCCTCAGCTTATCAGCTGCTGAAGCCTTCATCTATGCCTTTGTTACCTTGGGGTTTAACTATTGCAACACACTCCTGGCTGGCCTCTTACATTCTACCCTTTGTAAACTTGGGGTCATCCAAAAGTCTGCTGCCCATGCCCTGACTCATTCACACTAAGATTCTTTACCCATTACCCCCATGCTCGCTGAATTGGCTTCAGGTTGAGCCACACCTCGATTTTAAAATTCTCATCCTTGTTCTCAAATCCCTCCATGACTTCATCCTTCCTGATCTCTGTAATCTCTCCAGTGCACAACCCTTCGAGATATCTACGCTTCTCTAACTCTGGCTAGTTAAATATCCCCAATTTTAATTGCTCCACCATTGGTGGCTGTGTCTTCAGTTGCCAAGATGCTAAGCTCTTGGATACCCTCTCTAAACCTCTCTACCTCTCTACTTCTCTTTCCTCCTTCAAGAAACTACTTAAAACCTACATCTTTGACCAAGGCTTTGGACACATGCCCTAATACCGCCTCATCTGTTTCAGTATCAAACTATAACACATACTGGTTAAAATTATAGAATCTTACAGCACAAAGAGAGGCCATTCAGCCCATTGTGCCTGTACTGTCTCTTTGAAAGAGCTTTGAAAAGATGTGTTTACAGTTTCAGTTTGATATTGCTTCTGTGACACATCATGGGACGTTCCACAATGTTAAAGGGTGCTATATAAATGCAAGTTGTTGTTGTTACTCACTCAGTATCCATGAACTCACATTTTCAAGCAGAGAACGCTATACAGAATTATGCAAGAACACCAGCCATTTTCCCTTTGATTGCAGCATCCTTCACATCCACTCCGATATAAGCTACTCAATTAAGAAAATCCAGGGATCAGGCTTGGGATGATCCTGGGCATGACCTTTACCAGCTGAGCATCGGGTCAATGCCAATATAATGGGCAAGATCTTTACATTTAAAACTGCATTGGTTTTGTGAGTGACCACAGATGTTATATGCAGACCTTGCAGACTAGTGTAAGCCTGTTTTAATGATCCTGGGCTCAGGTTTTTCTGTAGTTCCTTCAGAAGCAGAATTCTTTAATTGGGGCCAGTTATCCCACAGAAATAAATAATAATTGACATCTCAGCCAAAGTGTATTGACAACGATGTAGTTACATCATGCGCATTATTATGTCATTGCATGATGAACAACTGTTAACATCAGGGATCTAATATTATTCAGAGTCATAAATTGTAAATCATTGAAATGAAAAGGACATAGATGAAGTGGGTAAGCGTGAGGTTATCAACTTTGGTCAGAAGGATGAAAAAGCGACTTATTATTTAAATGGAGAGAAACTTCAGAATGCTTCTGTGCAGAGGGATCTGGGTGTCCTCGTGCATGAATCGCTGAAAGCTAGTATGCAGGTACAACAGGTAATAAGGAAAGCAAATGGAATTTTGGCATTTATTGCTAAAGGAATATAGTATAAAAAGAGGGAAGTGTTTTTGCAACTGTACAAGGCATTGGTGAGACCGCATCTGGAGTACTGTACACAGTTTTGGTCCCCTTACCTTTGATGTAGTTGCATTGGAGGCGGTTCAGAGGAAGTTCACTAGATTGATTCCAGAGATGTGGGGCTTGTCTTATGAGGAGAGATTGAACAGTTTAGGCCTATATTCGCTAGTGTTAAGAAGGATGAGAGCAGATCTAATTGAGGTGTATAAGATGCTAAAGGGGATAAACAAAGAGACGTGGAGTGGATGTTTCCCCTTGTGGGGCATTCTAGAATGAGAGGCCATAGTTTTGGGCTAAGGGGTGGTAGATTTAAATCAGAGATGAGGAGGAATTACTTTTCTCAAAGGGTCGTGAATCTGTGGAATTCGCTACCTCAGAGTGCAGTGGATGCCGGGACGCTGAATAAATTCAAGGAGGAGATAGACAGATTTTTAATTAGTAACAGGTTGAAAGGTTATGGGGAAAGGGCAGGAAATTGGAGTTGAGGCCGAAATGAGATCAGCCATGATCGTAATGAATGGCGGGGCAGACTCGAGGGGCTGAATTGCCTTCTCCTGCTCCTAGTTCTTATGTTCTTATGTAAGAAAGAGCACACACCTCTGAGTGCTCTTTGCACTGAGAATGTAAACACATATTTTCAAAGCTCTTTCAAAGAGATAGTATAGATGCAATGGGCTGAATGGCCTCTCTTTGTGCTGTCTAACTAATTCTAACTAGTATGTGTTATAGTCACTCACAATGAATGAGGCATTGTGGAATGCACAATCTGAACTGAAACTGCCTTTACATTATATCAAAACCCATCCTCATGGTACAAAATGCCAATGTTTAGCTCTCATGCAGCTGGCTGAAAGTATCCTACTCAGGATTCACTAGGCCAGGGCTGAAAAGACCCAGTAAAACAGAATTTGATAATGAGTGCATCAAGTATTCACATAACAAACAGCGCCAGTCCTACATTCCTTACAGTTGCTGAGGAAATTAGATCATTAACTGGTTGATAGACACATTCAAATAACCATGTGTGCTGGGAAGGCAAAGGCTATAATATATGAGAATTGTATGATTACTTGTCTTTGGAGTTTGTAGAATAGAGCAACGCTCTGCAGTGGTTCCCAGGATTGTGATATTGCAAATTTGCACAAGTGATTCAGACGCAGTGTGGCTTTGTTCAGTAAACTGGTTTGCATGAATGTGTCTTCTACTCCATTTAACACATTATGCATGCCTCCAGCTCAGAGTTAATCCTTTCACATTTACGCTAAAAATAAATCAAATTTTTGTCTTTCTTAATTTGTTATTGAGAAAGGATAACAAAAATAAAGTATCAGCCATTCTGTGGCTGTTTCCCCAGAGGAACATTCAAGATGAAGTATCTTATAACAAAGTGAATGTGAAAAGTTTTGTCCACATTTGGATTTAGATTGCAGTGCAGATTGTAAAAAAGTGAGAACACTTGGTTCTGAGTGTGCAGGTAAGAAAGGACATTCAACTAGTCAATCCCGCTCCCTTCACATGCTATACATGGTCAGTTGTGGCTCATTTGGTTGCACTCCTGTTTCTGAATCAGAAGGTTGTGGGATCAAATTCCACTCCAGGACTTGACAAAATCAAGACTGACACTGTAATACTGTACTGAGGGTGTGCTGTGCTGTTGGAGCATGTTAAGTGGAGATCTTGACTGCTCTCTCGAATGTGGATGCAAAAGATCCCATGGCACTATTTTGAACAAAAGCAGCCAGATATCCCTGATGCCCTGACCAATATTTATCCCTCAATCAATGTAACAAAAACAGATTAGCTGGTCATTATTCCATTTCTGGCTGTGGGAGATTGCTGCGTTCAAATTGACCTGCCATGTTTCCTACATTACAACAGTGACTTAAAGTACTTAATTGGCTATAAAGGGTTTTGGGATGTCCTACAGAAGTGAAAGGTGCTGCATAAATTTAAGTCTTTCTTTCTATTATGAACTCGATCCCAAGCCACTTGATCGCCTGAGAAAATGTTTTCCTAAGTTTCTTCCGAAACTCTCCAAAGGGTAAATCAAACCAATTGTGGAATGCTTGTCTTGTCCAACATTACATCCTACGCTATGTGTCCTAGATTAGTTGTCTCCCTTAGCACTTGACATTGGGACTAATTGGATAGTTAAAGAGCCAGTACAGGCACGGTGGCCTCTATTTTTGCGATAAGATTCTGTAATTCTAATCAATATTTGTTCTAGCCACTCACAGTAAGTGAGGCATTCTGGAATGTGGAACTAAAGCTGCTGTCACATTACATCAAAGCCCACCCTCGTGGTACAAATTGCCGATCTTCAGATCTCATGCAGCTGGCTGAAGCCTGTAAGTATTTCCCCATAACCTCATAACAATGTGTTTATAGTTTCAGTACAAAGAGCAATCAGAGGTGTATGCTCTTTCACATTCTCTCTTTTTCTATCCCTTCCTCCCTTTCATTTAAATGAATTTACAATTTATAACTCTTAGTAAGATTACTTGTGTCACACTGTGGTTGAAACAAACTGGTACCCACCACTTGACTTAGAATTTCTGCAGGAAGGTATAACCTATAAAACTGCAACAATATGATTGGAGCACAAACAGAAATTGGAAGTGGAAACTCCCTTTATTCCAGCATAGTGCTATTAAGTTCCTAATGCAACTCAACTGGGTTCCTCTTTCCCATAATTTTGTCAGGATTTTGCCAAATGTCAAATACAATCGAGGTCTGCTAAGAACAATGCTCCTTAATCCCGGGGGGGGGGTTGACCTCCATTATGAATAAGAAGCAACCCAATTATACAAATACAACTATTTTATAAAGCATCTTAGCTTATTGCTGCATGAAGCGTTTAAAATAATTTTGGGTGTAGGATTTTACTGCATCCAGGATAGGAATCATATGTGTCCTAATTCATGCATTTCTGACAACCTCTGTGTTATGTGCAATTTTGGGTGTAATATTTTATTGAGCTCCATTCTTAAATTTCTAAGCTGCATATAAAATAGAAGTTGTCAGAGATTCATGAATTAGGACACCTATCATTCCTATCCTGGATGCCAAGCTAATGTCGAGCTGAAAACTGGATTAGAAACTGCATCAGCCTCAAATTTGTAAATCTAAATTGTTCTTAAGTCAAATTGCTTTCTTTTGCAGAATGTTTTCTAATTTTTCACTGATTAAATATTAATCAAATTAGCACAGGATATTTAGTAGAAAAACCATAATCACAAAAGATAGATGTGTATTTGAGCTCAGCTTAAAAACAGTGCAAGATAACAGCAGCAACCTCTGATTTCTGTTTTCTGTATCCTTGTTATCCAGTATAGGAGGCAGTGTACGTTGCCCATCTCCATTCTGTTCTGCCGCTTTAGTCAAACCACTCAGTTGTGAAAAGGTTAAACACATCTTCACAAAATATCCCCAATTACTAGAGAAAGATGGGACTTAATTCAACGCTGGAAAATTATTAAGATATGTTTGAACTCTCACCTACACCAAAAAAGACTGCTAGTTATTCCACTGAAATAAGACCCCCCAGGGAGGACTCAAAATCATCGGTGGGCCTTTGACCTACTGATTGCCTTTCTTAAAAGCCCTAGTAGTTCTTCTTCATTCTTCCCTTTGACCAGCCCAGTATCATGAATTGCAACAATTAAAGCATGGCACTAATTATGATTAAAAGCTTTTGCTAATGCTGGAAAATAGATCTATAGAGAGAAGGATAATTGCATGCAGTACAGCTTGAAATTTGTCTGCTGTGATAATGCTATCCTTAAAAGGGGTAGTTAAAGTGTCACTGTGATAATGTGAAGTTCTTTTTTATTATCCATTGTACTCTTGTGACATTTTTTTTACTTAGTAGGCCATGTGGAGGAGGCTGGAAAAAGGAAAAGCAACCTTTGATATTGGGTTGCACCATTTGGGAAAAAAAGGACCCAAACACATCACTCATACTTTCAAAACTATGATCTTTATGGATCTGGCTGATTTAGAAATAGGGCAATTGAAACATAAAACATAAGCATTTAATGAATGGTAAATAAGGCTTATTGTGAATAGGATTATCTTTATATGGTTTGATGTTTAACCTTAGAGCCCACACCAGGGCTGAATTTTACCTTCAGCGAGCAGGCTGCGGGGCCCACTCGCCGATGCGCAAAATAACGCGGGATGATGTCAGGGGGAACCCCCAACATCATCCCGCCCCATTTAAATCTTCAGGAAGGTGGGGCACAGTGAAATCAGCTGTCCGCCCGCCAGTCTGTCAATGGCCAATTGAGGCCATTGACAGGATAACTAAAATTAAAGGAGCTGCCCGTCCAACCTTAAGGTTGGCGGGCAGGCCAGGAGCCCCAGCGGCTTCTGATAATACATGAAACCTCATCCACTGGCGGTTTCATGTAGGGCTTAAAAAACTTTAATAAAGTTTTAGTGAAATTTATTAACTTGTCCCATCTCATGTGACATTGTCACATGAGGGGGACATGTTAAGGATTTTTTTATTTTTCTATTTTTAATGTTTGTACAACTGTCAGTGATCTCCCTGAGGCTGCACTTAGCCTCAGGGAGATGTGCGCACTCTCGCATTTGGAGAACCCCCCTCCCCCCCACGGCCCGTGCAGTGAGTGCACAGTGCTTCCCGCCGGACGTCACACCAGGCAGGCCTTAATTGGCCTGCCCAAGTAAAATGGCGGCAGGGCCGGTTTCTCCGGTGGGGATCGGCTCCCCACCTGCCGGAGATTGGGTCGGGCCCACCTGCCTGACAGGCAGAAAATTCTGCCCCTCAAGTGATGCTGCCAGGGGTCTCTTGCAGCACTAAACCTTGTGATATATACATATTGTAATATTCATGTGATTCAAATTCAGGCATACTCTTAAACTTTCAGCAAATGAGAGCAATGGCCAGGAACGCCCAAGCCTTTCAACACGAGTGTAGCAGACTATTTGAAAAAAATGCCCAAAGTCTATTAAAGGATTTTGGCATTCACTTTCAAATTACCAACATTTCGTTTCTATCTGTGAAAATTCTAGATTCAAGCACAACATGCAATATAAAGTCTCACCCAAGTACAATGTGTTCCACCATTACCTAATGCTCAGAAAACTAAATATAACCAAGCAGTGTAAATTCTGCCCAGAGACAGATGGCAGTGTGGTTTAGAAGCCTAATCATTATTGCTTAAAGTGGAATTTCAATTATGCACCAGAATGGAGGGAGCCTCCCCCCCCCTCCACTAATAATTGAAGCCCTCTCTATTTAGTCTGACACAGTGAGCTTTCAGCTCCTGCCTGCTCTATTTAGATTTCTTCAGGTCTCCAGCACATGTAGATGAAACCTATATTTAAATATAGGGGATACTGAAAAAAATTGCTGGCAGCCCAACTCTGGTTTGGCTTTACAGCCCTGCAGCTAAACATGAGAGTGGCATGAACTGTAAATGCTATCAGGTGCTCGACTCCCAGATAAAACCTATTTACCCTGTCAGATCAAGACACCAGAGTCTGCAAGAAATCAAAAACTCTCCATGACCTTTGAGCTGGTTTACACTAATTTAAGTTCTTATGGGTAATTGAGAATCCCAACCGTAAGGTTTTTGGTTCCATGTTTCCTGCCTTTTTTTAGATTGAATTTCTGAATCTGAGATTAAGGGGTGTGGTATAAAGCTTGGCATGGTGCCAAAGTAGATCCACAATTTATGGAATTCCTAATGTTGCTTGTGGTCTACTACTGGCACAATTGCATGGCACTTGCAGAAAGGTAGACAAACTCCCAATTCCCCACATAGCTGGTTCCCTCTCTAGTCCTAGATTCAAGTCATTTTAGAAAGCTGTTGTGTTAGGGTGGGCATATACCCATTGAACAGCAGGGTAAGGCCATTCCCATGTAGTCCCCAAATGGGAAAGCACAGAAGGGCATTTGGAGCTAGGAAGAACAATTCACTTGCTTGTTCTCTTCTTGAGGGCATGACACGTGTTATGACACAGCAGTTGATAAAGGCCGAGTTGTAACTTGAACAACTGTCATAACCTATATTTTTGATTGTAATGTTTGAACTCTGAATTCAGAAATAAAACCGCCAAGCCTCAAGAGGTTTTTTATGTAAAACTAAATTGAACATTTATTAATTTAACAAGAAATTAAACCCATACATATGTCTACAAATTACTACCATAATAACTTTTAAACAAATTCTCAAATTAACTGCTCCCAGGTAAATCTTCACCAAAGCTTTCTAGCGAAAGCAAAACCTAGCTTTCCCTTGGAATGTAAATTTTCCATTGCATCCTAGGCTTTTAATTTTACCTCTCACAACAATAATCCTTTCATTCCACCAATTTTATTAGTAATATAAACACATTGCTTGGTGTCTTCAATCTAGGTACAAGATTTTACCCATTATTTTGAATGGTTTATTCAACAAATGCAAATTGCACTTTACCTTTGACTCATTGGCCAGGATTTTCTCTTCAGTGAGTGGGGCCTGACGTCACCACGTGTCATTCTGATCTTCCATTCGGCAGGCGCGCACCGGAGTCGGCTGCGCACCCGCCGAACTGTCGGAGACCTGTTGAGGCCATTAACCAACCAATTAAACAAATTGTCAGGGCTGCCTGTCCAACCTTAAGGTTGTCGGGCAGGCGAAGAGCCCAGGCGGCTTCGCATTTTTCATGAAACCTCATCCACGGGCGGGATGAGGTTTCATGAAGTGTTTATTAATTAAATAAAAATGTTCACGAAAATTCATAAGCATGCCCCAGCTCATGTGATACTGTCACATGAGGGGTCATGACTGAATCATTCTATTTTTTATTTTTTTCAAAGTTTTACATTGAACATAATCACCCTGAGGCAGCTCCGTGCCTCAAGGAGATGTCTGTGCTCTTTCACGCGTGTGCACGAAAGAGCGCAGGCCCCGACTGACCCTTCTCCCCCCGCCTGCACAGGTAGTGCGCTACTGAGCATGTATCACACTGGGCGGGTCTTAATTGGCCTGCCCAAGTAAAATGGTGGCATGCAGCCGATTGCGGACTGTGATCAGCTGTGCGCCTGCCTGTGCCCACTCCCGACCTGCCCACCCAACAGGGAGAAAATTAATTCCCTTACGTTTACCTAATTAACATCTCAAACTACTATACAAAGCACCCAGACTAGCTGACTTTAATCTAATTAAGCCACACACAAACACACACATAGACGTACACCCAGACCCTACTACAATTCCAATTTAAGAATAATTTCCAATAACATTATAGACATTAATCTCTTCATGATGCATGAAAGATGTAAAAAAAAAAGTGAAATCCTGATTCAAGTATCTGTAAACAAATTCCATATGTATCTGAGTTTAATCATATCTCTTTAAGATCAGGAAATATATTGATGACACCTCTCCTCCATGACAGAAGATAATCAAGTGAAGTACCTGGACACAAGCTTGTTTTAAAAGCTTTAAATTCTGTCTTTGTGAAGCACTTTGACTTGCTCTTCTACATGAAAGGCATTACAGAAATGCTAAAGTTGTATTGAAATTCATGTTGATTTTCAAAAACTTCCCAAAATTTCAATGAACTAGAAACAAGATGATTTTTGAGAAATTCTTAGAAGCGATTGGTTCTGCAATCTGTGTCCAAACGCTGCTGCATTTGCTGATACAGCAATGAATTGTTATACAGAAACCATAGCCATGACCTTGTGATCAGACATACACCTCAGGCGAGGATGCCCAAGTCTAGTTTTTTAACCACATGGACCAAATTTTCAATCAGCAGTGGAGGTGGCACCGGAGGCATGCAGGCCTGCAATTTCCTGCTGCTTGTCTGGCATGTCAGTCTCCCACCACAGTTCCACCTCAGACACATTTTCAACCAGGAAGGATTGTGGAATGGTGGGGAAGGGGGTAGGAGGAAGTGTGGTGGTGATGTGACAGATATCCACTTGTAAGCGGTGGGTAGCCAATGAAGGCCACTCTACAAAAGCTGACTGGAAACTTTACAGTTGGCATGGCAATGCCCCCAACTGAGGTCAAAATATGGCTAAGGAGTGGAGAGAGCCACCCAGCAGAGGGGGTCAACACTCCTCCAAGCTAAGAGACTCTCCACCCTCGCAGTTGCCATAGCCATAGGGCAACATCTGCAGCCACTGGCTGTCCAGTGGAGGGGTTGACCCTTCCTGATGATGGTCTGGCAACTGTGGCTTTCTTCATTGAAAAATATTTTAAAAACCCCCCGGAAGGCATCTCCTTCTTGCAGCACCCTCTTTTTCTCCGACCTGCATTGGCAGCTCCTACTTCTGATGTTGGTGCTACCAATCTCTCAGTGCTGGAGGCGGAGGGGTAGGGGCTCCCAGAGGCTGCCATTTAAATGGAAGCTGCCTTCATCTCTAAGGCCTGCTGTGGCATAATTTCATTCCCGGATCGGTGTGATTCATTGGTGGAGAGTAGGAGTTCACCTCCCACATGCTAATGACCATAAGATCAGGCAGGACCTATTTGTTAGGCACATACCCCACCTGCCAGAGATGACCCCTAATTGGAAAGGCTCGGACAAAAGCTGTACATTGACCGATAGTGTCAAGTATCCAATTCTGAATCATGATATGTTTCATATGCTTGAGGACAGGAAGAGGTAAAGGGGAATAATCATCAAGCTTGGTTTTGTTTTGAAAAAAAAACAAAATGCACACAGATTGGACTCATCTCATGTGAATTAGAACAAATGCGCAAAGCCCTAGAGGGGAACCCAGGTGGATGAGGCAAATGTTCATTAATTATTGTCTGTTCTAGGTCAAGTCACACCCAATGATACTGCTTGGTCAATGGCCAGTGGAATAATACCATTTAACTGGTTAAGTACATGTGTCAAATTTATTAGTGTTTTGTATATTGAAGGAGCTATAACTTTAATGAAAATATGTTTGGCCAAATCCTTCCCCTCACTTGTCTGTAAGTAAAAATAATGATGTGAATCATATCACATCATGTCATTAGTATATGGCATTGGCACACAATTAAACAAAAATGTTTATCAAACACAGTGGCCCTTTAACAATTAGTGGTAGTGTGTTACAATTCACTCAGGGAGTCCGAGTTGCTGGGACAACATGCATGCATTTTGTAGTCTGGAGCTATGGGTAGTGATGGTAGAGGGTCCAACTTTCTTTCCATCACATGGCTGACCAAGAATCTCTCCCACTCTTACCTTTGATGTGTGTTGGGAGGATTTGCAGTTTGATAATCAACCTATTTAGCCATGCTATAAACACACCTTCCTTGGCAATCAAGTCTCATGGGACTTGTGGGACTCAAACCTGGGGCTTCTGACTCAGAGGCAGGGATACTGCCCATTGCATCACAAGACCTCCCACTTAACGCTTAGTAGCAATGTCAAAATAAATGTAATCCCCAGTCAAAGCAACTCTAAATGCGTTTTGTACTCATGTATCAATGCCTTTAGAAGTAGCAAGCTTGAGTAAACAAGGCAATGTTGTTCTCATGCTCATGAGGGTAGAAGCAGAAAAGCCAGGGAAACGTTGTGTTCACTCTGGTGCTGAGTCACAAAGCCAAGTAAAGCTCCAGGTTCTACCTTTGGTTTGTGCTGTTCTCAGCCATAGCAGTAGTGCAGGAGCTACAATTGGCTTCGGTGTCATGGGTTGGGAATGGCTGGGGAGAGTGTGAAAATAGGAGTGATAAAGGTGCCAACTTCTGTCACTATCCTATTTTTCCTATTAGAAACTGTGCATGGGTGATTATGGGGATGGGCTCAGCTGCGATACACTGCCAGTCTGCCAACTTTCACTGAAGAATGCTCACTTGGTTGAGGGACTAGTGGGCTGATAGTACGTGATAGACTTAAATCTAATTATATTATAATCACTGATAATCAAATCTTTTCTTCACATCTAAAGTTTTCCATTATCTCAAGCTCATTACTAAATGTTGTGCAATTATGTGCCCTTTTCCCTGCTGCTCCTTTAACAAGCTCACAATAAAAAGCAATACTGCACTAGATCCATGATTTTTTTTTGTGCTTATTGGATCTGTTCCTTCATTGCATTTCAGCTCAGGATAATTAAGAACTTTTCAAAATGAGTATCCTTTGCCGAACGCACAATTTATTTGGCCAAGTAATTCCATACTTTTATTTGACCTGTTATCTGATACCCAGATAGATAGATACCCATTATCTAATAATGACGAATAAAACCCTCCAGTGTCAGGCTCCCATTTAAATTGATTCAGTCCTCTTAAAATTGTATTTTCTGTTGATAATCTTTTGTTGCTTTCTTTACTAGCAATGCCCTCCTCCAAATTTTAGCTTCCCTTTTCCCTTCTTTTGACCCAAAGATAGTAAATTCATTCCAAAGTGCAGTGCTTTGGGTGCCCGGCAGCTTTCATGATCATTCTTTATGTATCAATCTAGGAAGTGTGTGTCAACAGCTTTGTAAACCATGGAAAGGGGGAGCAGGGAGAAATCACAGTAATTTTCATACACCATCCACACTTTCCACAGGAGATCACTCAATAGTGATCAGAAGCTGTTTAATTTTTTCCCCTTCCTTTCCTGTATTACTGAGACTAATTATAATCCATTATCACCACTCTGGCATTGAATTTGGGACTTCCTTATTTGTTGGGCTCAGTGCCACAACAGATGGTGTATTTACTCATTACTTCCTCTCCAACTTCTTCTTTCAGTTAGATTTGTGTCCAAATATATCCATTTTCTCATTCCACACTAAATGCTGAAACTCCATGATCTGGTTTCTGGTGCTCCTTATAATGAACAGAAAAGTACTTAATTTTAGTTTTAAGAATCATGTGTAGACTACTGCCATTGTTGCCTTTTATTCTTTCTTTTTTGAACATCTTGCTCTTTTGGACCTAATTCTTATTATCCTGCATTTAATACTTTTTCTCTTCTCATTGTACATCTAGCTTAAGTGCTTTCCAATCATGGTGCACAAAATCAGGTCCGGATTTCTAGTTCCATGATCTAATAAGAATCAGAGAATAGTACAGCAAGGAAGACTAATCTAGTTAGTTCCACACCCCTGCTTTTCCCTATATCCTACCGTTTTTTTTCTCCTTCAAGTATTTATCCAATTTCCTTTTGAATTGGATCTGTTTCCACCATCCTTTCAGTCAGTGCATTCCAAATCAGAACTGTTTGTTGCGTAGAAATGTTTTTTGTTGCATAGCCTCTGGATCTTTTGCAAATCGCCTTAAATCTGTGCCCTCTGATTATCGACCCTTCAACCATTGAAAACAGTTTTTCTTTATTTACTTTTATCGAAACTCTAATTAGATGTAATTGATTTCTGTAAGTTCAACTCCATTTTTAACTTACTGTTGTGTCTACATGACCTCTCAAACTATTTGTTAAAAGCAGGTGACCTACTTATTTCGGCAGTATCAAGGACAGGATTATGTCTTAAAGTTATAACATCCCATCCTATCAGGCCTCTTCTTGCTTTGAGTCTTTTTACAAATTCAAGGCACACCATTTAGCCTCAGCTCTCAAATCAGGGAACTCCTTGCCATGCCTAGTCTATCCTGCCTCTTGCTATCGGCTGGTTTGTAAAACCCAAACTTGATGTTGTCGAATCATTACCTCCTGGTTTACATAATCCCCTTTGCTCTTTTCAACATTGATAAGTCCTGTACTCCAGTTTTTTACCCTTTATTTTTTTTCCTCTAAAAAAATGTTAAAAATAATGGAAATAATGTTGCAGTAGGTGTTCTAGATAAACTACAACAGGTCTCTGCATCACTGGCCATTCCATTTTAGAATTTAAAATTCAACTCATCTTAATGCAATAAAATTAGTACTAGTAGTCAGTCAAAACACATCAGGAATGACAAAAAGTGCTATGGGGTTCATCTAATTCATTGTGTTCAGGTTCATTTGTGGGAACTTCAGATTCCACTTTCATCTTCCTCCTGCTCATTGTTGTATCTGTCGTATTTCTGTCACCAGGCACCAAGAAAATCCATCTACTGAATACCTTTTTGACCAACTGCACATATCTCATTGCATCAATATCACACAAAGTATTTCCACCATTTTGCCAAGGAGCTAAAATATTGAATGCATCCTACAACGATCGTGGCTTACAAAACCCATGCTTTAATCACAAAATCTTACAGTATTTGCCAGAGATTTGTCCGTAGATTATAAAGGGACACAGTTGCTTCTTTTCTGTCACTGTGTTGCTTAACTTCGAGGAAGAAAGATTTTTATGTCAGACTGAAACATGTGTTGATCAAAATATTTTTCAGTGTAATTAATCCAATTATAGAATTAAAGGCAAAAATAAATCCTGCACTAAATGAGCATCAGACACAGAAAGTAAAACGTTTGTTGCAGTTAGAGTTAAAAGGCAAACTATGGATATAGATGAGTACAATACAATCAGTGGCGCAACCAGACAATGATTTGAAGCTAGCTGTCTCTAATGTAGTAAACAACTGATTGAAAATGTCATATTTATTTTCTTGCTTTACTGCAGTTTTTTTTTCAATTTACTGCACATTCATCAGTCATTTATTTAGTTTCTCTAAGTAATCTGTTTGTTATGGGAAAATTTATCAAATGGCACTTGTGGTTTGAGGCAAAAGAGGTGCAAACCTCCGCCACTGGGACAACAATAAAGAGACCAGTCACATGGGGTGTCATCACTTTCCCTTTACCTGGATTTATTTGTTGTTAAATTACTGAAAGGTCCTTGCAGCTTTATGCCATCCTCTGTAATTTACAACATATAACACGGCCCCGGAAATAGAAGATTATGCAATATCATGCAGCTACACTTAAATAGAGGCTTTCACATAATTAGACAGCTAAATGTGATTTACAGGAGATTGGAGATTAAGTACAGGGGATTAAATGCAAAACAAAATTAGGCAACAAGATGTTTGATACATATGGAAGCCCATGATCTTACTTGGGTCTGCAGACCAAGCCAATGAGTAATATGTTTGTTTGTCTACTAGGGTATACATATGCTCTGCTTATAGGGACAGGCTTCATTTGCCTAAACACAGAGTTTGGGTGCAGTTTAGCAGAACCAAGATTTAAAGAGATTCAAGTATGCTCAAGGGACTGTTGGAATTTAGTCACCTAAAACCATGTAGCATACCAGGGTGGAACACTGGTAAGCTCCCTCTGTCACAGTAACAAAGCGCAGCCTACTGTTAGGGCTCTGGTTTGCAGATTTAGCTTCAGCTGAATGGGAACCCCACAATTGACAAACCTATCCCTTCAGGTTCCAACAGTATGCAAAGCTGACTAGTAAATTATCAACAAAAACAACTCTATGGTATAAGTTTTTATAAGTTTATAGATCCTCAGCTTGCACCACGCCTCACACAGTTGTCTTCTTGAAAGGATAGTTAGGCTTCTTTGTTTCCAGCTTTACCATTTTCCACTTTTTCCTTTGTATTCAGCAACCAAGGCCTTAAGCTCTGGAATTCCCTAAACCCGTCCACCTCTCTACCTCTCTTTCTTCCTTTTAAACATACCGGGGAGGCGGTGGTGTAGTGGTATTGGTGCTGGGCTAATAATCCAGCAACCCAGGGTAATGCTCTGGGGACCTGGCATGAATCCCACCATGGCAGATGGTGAGATTTGAATTCAATAAAAATCTGGAATTAAAAGTCTGATGGTGACCATGAAAGCATCATCGATTGTCATAAAAACTCCATCTGGTTCATTAATACCGTTTAAGGAAGGAAATCTGCTGTCCTTACCTAGTCTGACCTACATGTAACTCCAGACCCACAACCATATGGTGGCTTTAGATTGTTGCAAATGCTTCTTAACTGTTCTTGACAAGCTCTTAGCAAGCCACTCTGCTGTATTAAAAACAGTTAGAAGTCCGAAAGGAATGGAACTGGACAGGCAACCCAGCATCGGCCTAAGCACTGGAAATGACAATAGCAAACTCAGCCCTGTCGACTCTGCAAAGTCCTCCTTACTAACACCTGGGGACTTGGGAGAGCTGTCTCACAGACTAGTCAAGCAATAGCCAGTCATACTCACGGAATCATATCTTATAGATAATGTCCCAAACGCCATCATCATCGTTCCTCGGTAACTTCTGTCCCACCAGCAGGACAGACCCAACAGAGATGGCAGCACAGTGGTATACAGTCAGGAGGGAGTTGCCCTGGGAGTCCTCAACGTCAACTCCAGACCCCGTGAAGTCTCATGGCATCAGGTCAAACATGGGCAAGGAAACTTCCTGCTGAATACTACATACCTTTCCCCCCTCCCACCCCCTCAGTTGATGAATCAGTTCTCCTCCATGTTGAACACCACTTGGAGGAAGCACTGCGGGTGGCAAGGGTGCAGAATGTACTCTGGGTGGGGGACTTCAATGTTCATCACCAAGAGCGGCTCGGTAACACCATTATTGACTGAGCTGGCCAAGTCATAAAGGACTTAGCTGCTAGACTGGGTCTGCAACAGGTGGTGGGGGAATCAACAAGAGGGAAAAACATTTTTGACTTCATCCTCACCAATCTGCCTGCAGCAGATGCATCTGTCTATAACAATATCGGCAGGAGTGACCACCGCACAGTCCTTGTGGAGACGAAGACCCTCCTTCACATTGAGGATACCCTCCATTGTGTTGTGTAGCACTACCACTGTGCTAAATGAGATAGATTTTGAACAGACCTAGCAACTCCATACTGGGAAAACATGAGGCCCTGTGGGCCATCAGCAGCAGCAGAATTGTACTCTAACACAATCTGTAACCTCATAGCCCGGCACATCCCCCATTCTACCATCACCATCAAGGCAGTGGATCAACCCTGGTTCAATGAAGAATGAGGAGGGCATGCCAGGAGAAGCACCAGGCATACCGAAAAATGAGGTTTCAACCTGGTGAAGCTATAACTCAGGACTACTTGTGTGCGAAACAGCATAAGCAGCAAGTGATAGAGAGAGCTAAGCGATTCCACAACCAACAGGTCTGATACAAGCTCTGCAGTTATGCCAAATCCAATTGTGAATGGTGGTCGATAATTAAGCAACTCATTGGAGGAGGAGGCTCCACAAATATCCCCATTCTAAATGTTTGGGGAGCTCAGCACATTGGCGTGTAAGATAAGTCTGAAGCATTTGCAACAATCTGCAGCCAGAAGTGCCAAGTGGATGATCCATCTCGGCCTCCTCCGGAGGTCCCCAGTATCACAGATGCCAATCTTCAACCAATTTAATTCACTCCACGTGATATCAAGAAATTGCTGAAGGCACCGGATACTGCAAAGGCTATGGGCCCTGACAATATTCTGGCAATATTACTGAAGACTTGTGCTCCAGAACTTGCCACGCCCCTAGCCAACCTGTTCCAGTACAGCTACAACACTGGCATCTACCCAACTATGTGGAAATTTCCCAAGTATGTCCTGAACACAAAAAGCAGGACAAATCCACTCCAGCCAATTAGGGCCCATTAGCCTACTCTTGATCATCAGTAAAGTTATGGAAGGCGTCGTCAATAGTGCTATCAAGTGGCACTTGCTTATCAATAACCTGCTCAATGACTCCCAGTTTGGGTTCTGCCGGGGCCACTCAGCTCCTGACCTCATTACAGCCTTAGTTCAAACATGGACAAAAGAGCTGAACTCCAGAGGTGAGGTGAGAGTGACTACCCTTGACATCAAGGCAGAATTTGACCGAGTGTGGCATCAAGGAGCCCTAACAAAAATGGAATTAATTGGAATTAGAGAGGGAACTCTCCACTGAATGGAGTCATACCTAGCACAAAGGAAGATGGTTGCGGATATTGGGAGGTCAATCATCTCAGTTGCAGGACATCACCGCAGGAGTTCCTCTGGGTAGTGTCCTAGACCCAACCATCTTCAGCTGCTTCATCAATGACCTTGCTTCCATCATAAGGTCAGAAATGGGGATGTTCGGTGATGATTGCACAATGTTCAGCACCATTCACGACTCCCTAGATCTGAAGCAGTCCATGTCCAAATGCATCAAGACCAGGACAACATCCAGGCTTGGGCTGACAAGGGATAATAACATTCGCTCCACACAAGTGCCAGGTAGTGACCATCTCCAACAAGACAGAATCTAACCATTGCCCCTTGATTCAATGGTATTACCATCGCTGAATCCCCCACTATCTTGGTGGTTACCATTGACCAGAAACTGAACTGGACTAGCCATATAGATACTGTGGCTGCAAGAGCAGCTCAGAGGCCAGGAATCCTGTGGTGAGTAACTCACCTCCTGACACCCCAAAGCCTGTCCATCTTCTACAAGGAACAAGCCAGTAGTGTGATGGAATACTCTCTATGTGTCTGGATGAATGCAGCTCCACAACACTCAAAAAGCTTGACACCATCCAGGACAAAGCAACTCATTTCATTGGCACCCCATCCACAAAAATTCACTCCCTCCACCACTGACACACAGTGGCAGCAGTGCATGCCATCTACAAGATGCACTGCAGGAACTCACCAAGCCTCCTTAGACAGTGCCTTCCAAACCCATGACCGCTACCATCTAGAAGGACAAGGGCAGCAGACATGAGAACACCACCACCTGCAATTTCCCCTCCAAGCCACTCACCATCCTGAGTTGGAAAATTTTTTCACCGTTGCTTCACTGTTGCTGGGTCAAAATCCTGGAACTTCATCCTTAACAGCACTGTGGGTGTACCTATACCACATGGACTGCAGCAGTTCAAGAAGGCAGCTCACCACCACCTTCTCAAGAGCAATATGGGATGGGCAATAAATGCTGGCCCAGCCAGTGATGCTCATATCCCATGAACAAATAAACAAAATGGTCAAAAGTTTGTTTGACAATGCTCCTGTGAACTGCCTTGTAATGTCTTACTTCACTAAAGGCATGATATAAATGCAATTTGTTGTTGTTGGGAGCAATAGCAGGAAATGGGAGAGATTTTGCAGAAAGTGACCAAAGAGTGTGGTTGAAGACGTAGGCTTTTGAAAGGAAAGAAAGAGATGCCAAGATAAAGAGGGGTGTAGGGTACAAGTCACATGGTATAAAAAAAGGAATGATGGCTGAAATTCTGTGCCACTGACGGAGAAATAAAGTGGCAGGGAGGGAGAGAGAAACATAGAAGAATAATGTCAGGAGAGCTGAGGCTAGATGCTGGGCCTAGGATTGGTGAAGATTACATAGGCACAATGGAGCAAGGTGCCAAAGGAATTTGAAAACAATAAAAAGGGTTTGTAAGTCGATGCATTAAGAGATAGGAAGTCAATGGAAGTTGGTGAGGACTGAGGTATGCGAGATCTTGTACAAAATGGAAGTTACTTAACTTCAAGTTGAACATTATGTGATATTCAAAATTACATGTAAACCATTTTTTCTTTTAAAAACAAGACAGAGATTACTCACTAAGTTTAAAGGAGAAAATGACAGCTTTGTTTGATATAGTAAAATCGTATTCTGTACGTCAGCTCCAGATGGATAATAAAATTAAAACAAGCTTGTAGATAACTGGAATTGCTATAGTGGCACCAGTAAGTACCAAGTTCAGAGGTAAATTGCTAAGAAATTGCTGGTATGTTTACATATGTAGAGATTGTGTTTTCATGGGCAGTGAATCTAGCAACATACCAGCCTGCGCCTTTTAATAAATGTTGCCAGATATGGGTGGTTTTCAGTGGCTGGAATCAGAAAACACATGAACATCCTTCCTCAAAAAAAAATCACCAGGTTTTCACCTGCAGGAGTGGGATCAGAAAGGGCAGAAAGTTTCATTTATATATGGATTTATGAACATGTCAGCCATTTCCTGCCATTCTGATGTGGAGAATGCCAACTGTAAAGATTACTTATTTCAAGCTGGTGTTTAAGCAACAGTACGTATCCTGAAAAGGACACGAAAATAATGGGTAGCATGTTTAATCACCTTTTCATTTCTTTCCAGTTTGCTTCTCATAAGATCTTTTCCAAACTGTCACAAATTATTTGCTTCCTCATCAATCATTACAGACCCAAAAGGGTTTCCCAATGGGAATTCTCCTCGTGATGTGTGTGGAAGAGGAAGAGAACATACAGATGGATGTTACGTAGGTAAGGCTGTACAAGAGATTCCATTGGTTCCTAGATACCTGCATCTGTGAACAGAGATGAACATTCTCCATTTTGTCCAACAATTAGTCCAGACAGAAGCTTATTTTCCAAAAGGAAGCTGGGACAGCAGTTGTGATGGTATCACTATGGGAATGCTGGACTAGCTATATTGTGGGATGCTTCCTCATGAGAAATCCAATCTCTAGGTGGGACTTGTTCTATGACTAATGAGTTATGCATGCCATTCTCGTCTCTTTTGGCAAATGGGGAAAGCTATGGGCTGAATTATACCAGCCCTTGGGATGTTTTTCAAGATCGGGAGTGGGCTGTGAAGTTCCATGGAGGAGGGCAGCCAAACTACATAATTAAGGCCCCAATTAGTAGCCATTTTACAGGGCCCTCCGGCATTTTTCCCAATGCATGGAGAGATTGCCAGCTTCATGGAGGTGGCCTTTCTGTGACAAGTCTCAGAACATCTAATTTGAGGCACCCTAAATGCCTCCAACATATCTCAGCTGGAGCTGCCAAGGTTCTAGGGCTGACAGCTCTCTGGTTTGGGCTGGCAGCATCAGGAGCTGTCAGCCATCCTTAATTGGACAGTGGGCTTGAAGGCAGCCATTTTGGAGGCCACCTGCTGCAAAATCACCGAGCTGGTCCCCCTGGTGGCAAACGTGCTCTGGGAATCCACTGTTTCACCTGATGTTAGGATTCCAAAGACCACAGTAAAATATAGCCCAATGTGTTAGTTCAGGAAACTATATGATTGCTATATAAGCACACATAAGCAGACCATAAATGAAACTTGCCAATGCATGATTGGTATGGTTTTTTTGCACTGCGTCTCTTCACTTTTAAGTCCTTTTCTGCAAAGTTCCTGCAGGGTAATAGAGCATCATCTAACAAATTATCATACTGCAGGAATTCCCTCTCCAGACCCAGGCAGAGACATAAATGCCTCTGAATTTGGTTAAGTTGACCCAATCCCCTCCTAAAACATAGAATTTAGCAGCCTAAAAGGATTACCTTTGACCCATTAAACCGAGACTAGTTCTCTAAAAGAACAATTTATTTAGCCCCATTTCATGAACTGTTTTTGTAAGAGCCTTTTTCACATATTTATTCACTTCATTTTAAAGAGATATTATGGATTCAGCTTCCTTCATGGTTTCTGGTCAGGCATTGCATGTCCTAACAATTCTCTGCATAATGTTTGCCCTTAATCTCGCACTTCATTCTTTTATTGTTGACATTTATACCTTCTAGTTGGCAACTCACTGACCAATATTTTTTTTCTCTATTTGCCTCATCAATACTTTCATTGATCCATACCAGCAAGCCACTCTTCAATTCAAGAAATACTGCTGTCTGATAGCATTCGACTATGTTTCTTTGCTGAAGGTGCTCTAGGTTTTCTTGGAAACTTGCCAAATTTGCATATTCATTACATACATCTAGAACCTGCAGCCTGTGGCTCCATTGCACTTGGGTGCACTGAACAATCCGACATTTTGCGCTGCGTTGTAGCACTGGCAACAAAACAATGTCAAATAATTTATATTAACACTTTGAAAACCAAAGTGAGGAAGGGGATACGTTATGCATTAATGCCAATTCTTCTAAAAAAAATTCATGGCCAAGAAGAGAATTGTGTATTAAACATTGAGCTTTATTCTATTCAAAAATTCATGATGTTTGGTGTCTTCTTTTAGTAACTTTGGGAAAATTTGCTGAAACTGCACATGAAGAACTGGTCTCCTATTTTTTGAAGTCTTATTGGTTTATTATGAATATGACTATTTATTATTGGCCCCAATTCCATTCTCTGGCCATCCATTATGCTTCCCTCACCCAGTTTTCTTTCCCATAAATTCTAAAGTGAATAGGCACACAAAACTGTGATATGTAGGCCCAATGCCACAGAAACCCTATCTCATCTGCATAATACAGGGAATTATTGCAGATCCAATAGAAAAGTTACAGATCCAGTGAAAAAGCACTTAATGCATTGTTGCATGTTTGGCTCAAGAACTCTTTACACTGGATCAAATGGGAATTTAGTTGGTACTATGTAAATCCATTCCTATGTTAGCTGGAGGTTTCATTACAATTGTTTTGTAAAATAAAAACACAAGTACTATTACTATGATAGGAGTTAGAGGAACATTGACATTTTAATTAGAGTTACTTTTCAGACTAGATGTTAACAGGATCTCCTATTATTCCTTGAATAAACTGTTTCACATTGTTGACAACCTGCTCTCTCGTGTCCATAAGAATTTATTCTGCAAATTACTCTAGCAACCTTTACAGTGAATATAGTTGAAAAGACAATTTGGTAAAATTGTAATTAATTTTCCAAGGGCTGCCTGTTCTAATTATTCAAATTAATTTTCTAAACAACAAAATGAACATTGATGAAGGGATGATTGTGGATCAAAAAAGACTTTAAATACATTTATGCATATAATTCCAGTACAATTTGCTTCTGTGAGGTACGTATACCTAATTATTTTCCTGTAGCAAGCTATGAATTACAACTTAATATTGCTTCAGCAACACAATGTAAAACAATACTGCAATGTGAATAATGTGGTGGATTATTACTTCAGTAAAGGCCATATACTTCAACTGCCCACCACTGGAATGAAGTGGAAGTAAAAATGTCAAAATCTGTAGGTAAATTATGAAGAAAACAAGAAAAATGAAGAAAGAGATACACCTCAGGTATTCAGATAATTAGTCAGCCACTCAAGTTCTTTTGTTGTGATTCCACTTATATTTCTATGATACGTAACCTTCTTACCCCCACACACCCTCCCAGGCCTGACACCACCACAGCTCCCTCTCAGTTTCTGCGCCCCATCCCCCTGCCCCATGGTTGTAGCCCTTGATTCCCCCGTCTAGATTTTGCAGTCTGAAAACAAGCAAGCATGAAAAAAATTACAGGAGTGAATCCACATCTAACCATTCTGTGGTGTTAGTATTGAGCTCCAAAGCATGTTATCACACCTCCCAGATGTCATCTGAACTCTTCATGGATTCTTGTGGTTTTAAATTTATTCCTGGGATGTGAGCGATGCTGGTGAGGCCAACCTTCATTGCCCATCCCTAATTGCCCTTGAGCGACTGTTGGTGAGCTGCTTTCATGAACTGCTGGAGTCCATGTGATGTAGGTACACCCATACTGCTTTTTTTTCTGTAGCAGTTTGATATAACTGAATAGCTTGATAGGCTGTTACAGAGGGCAGTTAAGTGTCAACCACATTGCTGCAGGTCTGTCGTCACATATAGGTTATACCAGATAAGGATGGCAGTTTTCCATCCCTGAAGGGCATTAATGAACCAGATGGGTTTTTACAACAATCCATTGGTTCATGATCATTATTAATTAGACTAGCATTTTATTCAAGATTTATTAATTTAATTTAAATTTCCCAAGCTGCTATGGTGGGATTTGAACTCATGACTCTGGAGCATTTAGCTGTGCCTCTGGATTTACTAGTACAGTATCAGTATCACTATTCTGCCATCTCTCTGTTTTATAACATTACAAAATACACTGAAACACATGTTACCTTGTTTGCAATGTATGTGGAAGTTACAATTTGGATCTGCCAGTAAAGTCAAGGCAGTGTCTGATTTGAGGATTTCATTACTGGCAATAGTCTGGCAACAGGCTGACATGACTAATTATTAAGAAAGAAAAGAAAAACTTGCATTTACATAGTGCTTTTCATGACCATCGGAAATCTCAAAGTGCTTAATAGCCAATGAAGTAGTTTTGAAGTGTAGTCACTGTTGTATTGTAGGAAATGCAGCAGCCAAATTGAGCACAGCAAACTCCTACAAACAGCAATGTGATAACGACTAGATAACCTGTGGCTTTTTTTTGTGATGTTGATTGAGGGATAAATATTGGCTCCTGCTCTCCTTCAAAACAATACCACGGGATCTTTTACATCCACTCCAGCAGACAAACGGGGCCTCATCCAAAAGACGGCATCCCCAACAATGTCGTGTTCCCTTTGTACTGCACTGGAGTGTCAGCCTAGATTTTTGTGCTCGAGCCCTGGTGTGGGGCTAGGCTGACTTGTGAATATTGGCCATCTGGTGAAGTATGCAAAGGCAGCCAATATGCATAGATGCATACTCACTTTCAGTGATTTTGATTGCATATTTTCTTATCTTTGCAGGTTTTTGCGCTTGTGAGTGCTTTGAAAGTTTATTCATTATGGTAAATCTAAATTAGTAAATCGATATTAGTCGATGATAAATTAGTAAAATAAATCGAAACAAGAAAGATTAAGGAAATTCTGGAGATAATTCTTACGGAAAGAAATAATATTTTTCTCTGACATATGTTTAATAAAGCTCCTTCAATCTTCTTGGATGAGTCCAGGCGACCGCATTTAAAGACTGAGTTGTCCATGGTCCTGAAACGGTGCACCTTGTTACATTGTCCTGAATGAACCCAGTCAACTTTTTGCACGGAATAGGAACCGAATGACCTGGAAAAAAAACCTTAGCCTCCTCTCGACCTTTGGTTTTATAACCCCCTACATCTCTCAGTTCAGCAGGGGAAGCGCTGGGTGGAGAAGGGGATAGAACAGATTTTAAACAATGTCTCTCGTTATATGTCCTGTGGCATTTTGTGGACAATTATATTGTGTTAATCCTTTAGCTTTGTGGCTAAATCGGTTAAAAGGTTCCTTCTAAATGTAACTTTAACAACGCAATCTTGAATACCTCCGAAGCCCTGAGCTCTAGGCTGTTTACCACCCACCGTTTCCCTGGAGACTACAAGCAACCAACAAACAAAGAGTTTATTTTTCCAGTTTCTGAGGTCACTATTATCTTATACATATCACACCTGGCCGAGATTTCACCTGATACTGTAGAGTTTACATAAAGTGTCTGGGTCAGAAACACTGATTTCCAATGGTGCCACTCTACTCCACGAAAAGTCATAGTTTCAAGCAAAAGCTGAGAATTAGAATATTGCACATATGGATGGTTCGTGTTTTGAATTTGGTGCTAATCGGAGGCATTGCAAGGCATTGCCCTTCACCCTCTATACACTCAAATTAATACCCCAAAGCTTTGGAAAATCAGCAATTCATTCCCATTCAATGTCCTGTCTCTTTCAGACTTACGTGTTCCATCAAACCGCGTTGCTATGGTGTCCAAAAAGGTATTCTGAGGCGCTAACAAGCCTTTCATAACAGGCATTTTTCCCGTCGTTGATTAAGAGTTTCTCACTTTAGAACTATGTCATTGTAGGTGATTGAAGTTTGCCTCAACCGACAGCCCCAGAACTTTGTGCGGATCCACACGGTAAGATAGTACAAAGAGTCACGTCCCCCAGTCACAACGCTAAACTCGGAGAAACCAATGCATTTCTTGTGGCTGATCTACCACATCACATGTTTCTCTTCCATATCCATCATTAGAATTAGTCGTTTGCTGCCCCTCGGCGCAATAATTCAGAGCTCTCCCCCTCTCCATCGTTCACTCTTACATTTCCACTGAAACTCTTCATTCGGTCCATCAGACCGCGCTGCAATCTCTCGCACTCCCGCTACCAGCCTCGAATCATATCGCAGCATCTGCCCGATGACAATGTGACACAGTGGGGACTGCACAAACACGGCTTTTCTATTCCGGGTTCACTATACATTAGAAGTCTTCCACCCTCCTCCCGAACCCAGGCACTTGCAGAATTCGCGTTGGCAGGGACATAAAAATCCTTTTTTTTTTAAGACAGAGGGATTTTCTACATTGAAAATGCCAACTTAAGTTTCTTTAGGCCAAATTACTTTTTTTTTTAAAAAAAAGGGCAATTGCCCCAAATTTGTATCCAAAGTTTTGGGTGAAAGTCTCGTTTTATTTTCGGAAGAAATGTGTACAAAGATAATGATGGAGGCAGAACAATTGTTCACCATAAACTGAAGAAATGGGACACCCTTCAGGTATCTGCAATGTCAGATCCGACCCCACAGCCGGTTAGTGTCAGCCCAAACCCCTTCTCCTCAAATGAGATGTAAGGAGTGGACTTTCTGAGGAGTTGGGCGCAATCTATAGGTTAATCTCGGTGGAAAAAGAGAGTCAGAATGGACTGGAAAATGAAGGGTTAAATACCATTGCTGGTGACTGCGACGCATAACAGGGAAAAAAGTAATTTGCTATCACAGTAAAACCTTTAACTTCCAATTTAAAGGCGGTTCAGTCGGTATTTCTCAACCTTTCTTAAAGGGCAAACATCCGTACAACCACTTTTAAACAGCCATCCATGTGTTCAGTGCTTTCTGCAATCTTATAGTTCTCTGCGAATAGGAACATAGAATTTAGGAGTGGATTAGGCCATTCGGCCCTTTGAGCCTGCTCTCCACTGGATAAGATCATGGTTGATCTAACTGTGGTCTCAACTCCACTTTCCTGTCTGCCCCCATAACCCTTAATTCCCTTGTCTACCAAAAATCTGTCTAACTCAGCCTTAAATAAATTCATTGACCCCACCTCCACTGTGCCCTGTGGCAGAGAATTTCACTGACTAACAACCAGTTTGGGACTGTTTTTTGAAGATTGTACATGAATAAAATATTTCCTGATCTCCCCTGGAAGTTTGCAGAGTGAACTATCACTATAAAACAGTTGCTTCTGCTCAATTATTGAAAATCTCAGATGGCACTGGAGTCATCCAGGACTTAGTGATCAGAAATGAGTAGTTTGTTCCAATTTCTGGAATTCCATCTTAGCATGGATTTGCAATGGACTGAAAGGCGGATTTTCACCATTTTGGGAAAGAACCATAGCCAAATTCATAACAATGATATGCACAAACCACATCAAGTCATTTTGTGAAATGGTGGGGTTTTGGTCGTTCACTGGTTAACTAGTTTACATCTTTTTCTTGAGCTACTTCAACACAGCTCTCAATCTGTTTTTAAAAATTGACTATTAACTGCATTAAATGTCTCCAAACATGTTACAGGTCACGTTGCTTACTGCATTATTAGAGGAGATTAGGTCCAACATTTCATTGCTATCTCCACTTGAAAAAAATGTTATTGCTGTCAGTATGCAACTGCATGGCCCGAAGTTTATTTGCAATTAAAGGAAAGCATATAATGTCCAATTAAAGTGACAAAGTACGTAATGCCTTGGGTAAAGGCCATGTAATATGGTCTTTATCCCATTGTTGTTGAGTAACTGGGGTGGGGGCAGAGATGTGGTAGGGGAAATGGAGAGGAAATTGGAATTCTACAAGCAGGGATAGTGCATCTTTTGTAGAGATTTAAGTTTCAGCTTCAGAAATACTGAAGTTTTACAGGATTAGATACTAAAGCTAAAACATGTAGAGAATTTCTCTACTGGTTTGAAGTACCAATTCTGTTTGGTAATGCGAATGTGTTGACAAAATATATTGACTTACATTACAATTATTACATTAAAATTATCATTTGAATTATTACTGCAACTGGTCTCCCTGTGTATGCTAGCTCAATCAGAATTTGCCAGCTAATGTCATCAAAAGGTGACCAAATATATGAAAGTGGCCTCCTGGTCTGAAAAGTATGAAAGCATCAAACATGTCAACCAAACCCTTCAGGATCAACCAAGGCAATTGGCCTGGCACTCCACATTTATCAATTCAACAGTGAAGGTCTCTCTACAGTGATGTGTGAGATCTTGGCAAGGAAACAGAGAATGCCAGTGATAGATGTTCTTGGCCTCCAAGAACCCTGCCAATCCATGCCAGATACACATGATTCATACCAATAGGACATGGAATATAATATGGCCACATATGGTGGGGAGGAGCAGATTACAAAAGATGAAGCAATCTGGCCAGCAGAGCACTCACCATTCTTTATTAAAACCAATGTGAATAAGATGACTGCAGTGAATGTTTAGAAGCTGATAATGAAGACATGGCCGACTATAGCCCACAAAATGCCAACCATTCAGCCATCTACATCGGCAATTTCAACAGCCACCTTTACACGTGGAACTAGCAATAAGTAGACTTATTGGGCCAACAGCAAAAAGATTGGGTGCTGGCTTCTGATATCCATTTTGTCTATGAAGCAAAATAGCCAGCATCTTTTCCTCTGCTCATTGACAGAAGGAATACTCACCAGACGTCGGGTTCACAATTGGTGACAGCAAAAGCAAAATGCTAACCTGCTCCCAGAAGATCCTTACAAACTTTCCTCACTTGCAACACTAACCCAGCCTCTCACATGGATGGATCAAAGTGTCAATAGTGGCGTCTGTCCCAATACCAACGTGGAACTTTCATAAGGATTCATGAACTACCTTCATAAGCCTTGTCAAGAAGACAATCCAGAGAATACCTCCACCCCCAAATAACTATGAACATTTTGCTTAACTGCTGAAAATCGGGGCTGCCAGAAGTATCTCATGTAGCTACAGAAAAGAATACATCCTATGCTAGTCTTTGGAGGGTGAGAGATTGCTGGCAGAGATTCATGCCGCTCAAGATCTAGATCCAGCGCTCATGGATTCCCAAGATGAAGGCTGATTAGTGATGACAAGAGACCCCTGAAATTCTGGATTTCTCACTTGCTTTGCTGGCCTGGTGCTACCTCAATGCTTTGACACGAGGCTCCAAAAGTCAGTGTGATGCCCTTGCTGCCTGCCTCCTAGCCAACTCAAAGGCAATGACCACCACTCAAAACAAACACAGAATGAAAAAGCTGCTTAAGCTCTCTCTGTGAATAGCTGCTCCACAACCCATCTTTTTGAAGGCCTTCACCACTGAAGAGGTGGGCACAGCATGACAGTTGCTAAGTCTGGGAAAGCCGCCAGGATCAATGGTATATGTCAAGTCTCCTTCAAGGTGATCGAATGGGCCATCCTTAACTTTAACTGGATAAAACTGCTTTTAGAAGCCATCCTCTGAAATGAGCAGACTTCGGAGAAGGAATAAGCTGGTCTTCCCGGGTCCTTGCACACTCTACCAACAGTAAAGTGATGTTCCAGAAGCAGCTGAAGACTAAAGCTGTTTCAGATACTTGTCTTTGTCATAAAACACTGACATGAATACCTGCTACTGAAGTCTTCAACAATTATTCAATGTTGTAAAACTCTTAGGCTTATCAATACCCTAATGAGCATCTTGGTGGCAAGAACAGCTGAACATGGATGGTTAACAACAGTCTACCAGAGGGGCTAGTGCTAACACTGATGTTTATCAAAGTCTATATGCTGGACATGGCCTGCACCAACTTCCAGAAGTTCATCTATGCCAATGACAGCACTGCTTTTGTGGACATCAATGCTAGAGGAAGCAAAATGGACACTCTCCAGTGACCTTGGCCTACTAGAATGCTGCGTCCCAACATGGCATCTCCTCTCCAACATAGAGAAAGCAGTTGTTTTGACATTTCATCTGAACAATACACCATTGGGAAAGAAATCAGCGTTTTCTTTAGCAGGAGTTGACTTGCCCATGACCCCTTTCCAAAATTCCTGAGTGCCACCCTAAACAGAACTCTTACCTATCAGTTTTATCTTATCAATACTGGCCAGAAAGGAAAAACAGGTTAAGCCTGTTCTGAAAACTCACTGGAACGTCATGGGGAGCACAGCCAGAACACTTCACACCAGAACAGTGGCCCTAGCTTACTCTGCTACAGAATACGGTGCTTCCTCATGATGCCACAGCCATTGTACAAAAATCATCGACATGCAACTAAACTCTGTCTCCAGGACAGTGTCAGAGATGCTTATGTCCATGCCAAATGAGTGTTTCCCAGTTGTGAGGCCATCATGCTCTTTGAGATGGAAAGTGACATGAACAACACCAACTTTCCCATTCACAAAGATTTGAAAACCTTACCAAGAAACCACTTAAATCATTCAGGGAAACTGGCTAATACTCATGCAGCTGGTGTCAATCCACCACCCCAATGGATGGAATTCTGGAATGCACGCAGCATACAACAAAAACGCCTCACAACTGAACCAGTAACAGAAGTCCCTAGGTCTGATCTCCCTCGAAGGCAATGGGTAGCACTCAACCAAACCCACAGAGGACATGGATGATGCAACCACTTGCTCCATAAGTGGAAGATGAGGAACATTCCGAAGGGTGAATGTGGCCATGTGCCCCAAAGCACGGTGCACATCACAGCAATTAAGATTGTTTCAGGAGGCAACCTCACCCTCCATTCAGTATCTCAGAAGGCATTCAATTGGATAAGCTTTGCCTGTTATATGAAAGTTGTAGTGTTATTGAAAATTAATAGTGCTCCTCATTTGATACAGGCACCAAGACCAAGACATTTTCAAACTGACATATCATTGTGCCTTTACTGATACATGCCTCTAGTTCCAATCTCATCAACCTCCCAGGCTGCCCACTCTAGCTAAATCCATTACTGCACAGAGTCCTTTGAACCTTCTGCTGAGATTTTGCCTCAAGTCTGGTACACCTTCTGCCTCTTTCATGTATGCCCCTACCTCACACCTTCACTGAAAAATTAAACCATGTCCTAAATCACTGAAAGATTGATTTTTTTCAAATTCTGTCCATTCAGCCTCTTTGACTTCAGATAATCCAGAAATAGTGCGCCCATGTCACATTCTGCACAATAGCTGCACACATACATCAAGAATGCTCTTGATATGCTTCAGTGGCCCCTGAGTCAGAGTGAAATGAATAAGATTCTTGTTATTTTTGAATCCTGCCACAAAATTCTCCAATTCTCTAACATTTCACTTTACACCCTTCAGTATCTGCCTCTTACTAATGCTCAGTCCCTATTCTCTTTGCAGTACAATTGAAGATTGTCACTGCAGCCCTCCCTAGAATTTTATTCCAATAACCCCTATGATTTTTTTCCTCATCTTCAAAAACATCTTTTTGACAATCTCATTAATTTATTCCTTAAATTCACTTTTTTGCTTCAGAGACAGGCATTTTTCAATGTATGGAAGCTACAGAAATGTAATTGCTGCTACTACTGAGTTTATCCCCAAGTTAAATCTCTGTGACCATGGCTTTAGTGGCAAGGAAAGAAGCACTATTAAGTAATTATGAAACACATAAGGCAAGGTTGTAATTCCCTGATTGTTGGCATTAATTGTTTGAAGGAATTGCTCTTGGCTGACTCTTCAAGCACTTTGTAGAGCCATCAGTCAAGAATGGGCTTAATTTATTTGATCAATCACCTGCTCTTCTGGGAGAGCGAGCACTGCAGAAGACCTCCTAATGAAATTGCCTGCCCAATGAATGTAGATTAAATGGGACTGGTGGAGGATTTGAGACAACTAAGAATCAATTTGGCAAATTAGATCTAATGAGCTGAGGGTAAACAATGAGTAGTGCTGGACCACGGGTCTACATTTGGGTTTTACCACTGAGTTCCCGGTGAGATAATGCCAAGGGAGGGAATTGAATGAAGGACATCTATTAAAGGATGAGTCATCACTAGGATTTACTTGGGCATTTGTTACAACTAATGTTCAAAGCAACATGACAACTTTTTATCCCAGCTGTGATGGTACTTACTACAAGAAAACTCTTTGGCAGGAAAACCAAGCTTGTACCTAAATAGATGGAGTGTGACCATAAATGTTCATAGAACAAGTGGCCAATCTGATGTATGCTGTTATAATTTGAAAATGCCAGGAAAATAAATCACAAGATTACTATAATAATAAAAGCCATTGGGCCCATTTTGGTTTATCCAATCAGAAAAATCTTCTGACTGCTGTTTTGTGGCACCCAACTGTTGCTTAAATAATTCCAGGATTTTCACTTCCAATGCTCTACCTGGAAGTCTATTCTATGCATTGATCAGAATTTATGTGAAGGATTTCCTAATATTAGCATTTTACTGCTTTGAGCTTGTGTCCCCTTGTCCTATGTTCACTATTTATTTTGAAATAATTTATCCTTTTTGCATTGTTTATTATATACCTCTATAAGATCATCTCTCAGGGCCTCCATTGAAGTCTGAGAAGTCCAAATTTATCCAAAAATTCCTTAAACCAGTTTTTAAAATATTTGTTAATGGGATCTGGACATCACTGGCAAGGCCAGCATTTGTTTCCCATCCCTAACTGCCACAACTGAGTAGCTTGTTAGGCCATTTCAGAGAGCAGTTATGAGTCAACCACATGCTGTGGGTCTGTAGTCACATGAAGGCCAGACCAGGTAAAGATAGCAGATTTCCCTTCCCTGAAGGGGAACATTAGTGAACCAGATGGGATTTTTCGACAATTGATGATAGTTTCATGATCACCATTACTGAGACAATTCCATATGTATTAATTGAACTTTTTTTTCAATTGCATTTAAATTCCACCAGCTGCCTCCTCTCCCCAGAGCATTAACTTGGGCCTCTGGATTACTAATCCAATGACATTACCACTAAAGCAAGCACTGTCTCTCAGGCCTCTGGCTCGAGGGATCAGCCTCTTGCTTTTTCTCTAAACTTTCCCCAGCAACTGAATAAGTGAGATTTTAACTTATACAATACTCACCCACCTGCACAGAAATCAAACTCAATGTCTCCTTTGCACCTTGATGACCAAAACTGGCTACAATACTTAAGATGTGGTCAAAGAACAGTACTGTTTAGGCATGACTGTCTCATCTAAACTTCACCGTTTTGGCATTTGCACCACAATTTTATTTACTTTGTTGATTGCTGTTCAGCAGTGATTGGACATTTTAGGCATCATGCTTATTAAGACCTCTAGATCTCTTTCAGCTACAACCAGAGCCATGTCGGGAAGGAGGAGGACCTCCTCGTGAACCTGCTCCTGGGCCTGGCCAAGTTGGCCATTAACAGTTCCAGGCAGTGGGCAATCAATGGGGGAGTCCTGCCCGATTGTTTGTCCCTCTTCCGCGGCTACGTTCTCGGCCAGGTGTCCTTGGAGAGGGAGCACGCGGTGTCTGCTGGCACTCTCGAGGCCTTCCGTGCTCGGTGGGCACCGCGGGGACTGGGGTGTTTTATTGACCCCCTTAATCACATTTTGGTTTAAAGTTTGTAAGTTTCCTTTAAACTTTGCCCTTAGTTTTACAGCTGACCTGAATTAGGGGCTGTGTTTGATTTATCCTTCATTTTGTTAATTTAGTTTAATTGTTTTAACTCTAAAAGAGTTACAACCAGAGCCATTCCATTTAGTTCATACACATTCATATTCAATTTTAGAAAAAGCCAGGCACCATTCTGATCATTATGTGTTCAGATCAAACCACAAAAAGGTTTGTTTTAAACTCTTTCTAATGAGATCCAACAGGTTTATGATTTTTCTATGAATAACAATTAGAGTAATTTTTTTCCTTGTGTCTGCGCAGGAAAAGAGACCCCATAGGTGCCTAGCAGGATAATCACAAGAGAACTGAGGATCTGAAATAAAAATGCAAACCATATTATACTTAGTCAAAGGTGAAGCTTATGGAATTGACCTGGTTAGGAAATTGGCTGAGTGGAAGGAGATGAGAAAGTTGAATTTTCCTTACACAGGCGGAAAGCAAGAGTCATGTTTTCAGGTCCTGAACCTGCCTCTCGTAGGAAACCGACTAAAGACAAGATTTTACCGAGGGCACAGGTTCCCCATCCATTTAACGGTGGAAGGCAGGCTCTCAAAGCTGGACAGCAAATCATAGGCCTTCCAGCTTCAGGGAACCACCGGGGTGCATTTCCAGTTAGGTAACTGGGAGAGCATGTCAACAAAAAGATGCCCTCTCAGCCACTTCTCAAAAAGCAGCCAGGCCACCGCTGTGAGGAAGGTGGTGGGGAAGGAGCCCCTCAAAAGGGTGACCTTTGTCTGTACCCCCAACCAGGCAGGCAGAAGGGCCTGTAGGTCCTACAGGGACATTGATACCTGACCTACTGCTCGGTTCCCAGCTTCAGGCAGTTGATATACCCCCAGTCGCATCAGGAGACTGGAGGCCTACTGGAAAATCCAGGTTATCCTGCATTACCTTACTTTAACAGGGCTCTGAATGAGCCTAATTGCCTGCCCACATTGTGGGGGTTGGCAGCCTTTCCACGGTCCAAAGCCACATTGTCCAAAATGGCCAATGTTGGGAACAGGGCTGGGAAGCTAGCACATCAGCCAGCCTTGCAATTTTTGGGACCCAATCCGCATCCATTCCCAATGTCAGTGTGGGCCAAAGGTTCAACCCAAAGAATGGGGATAATGGGAGGTACTCTAATTGACTTTGACTAGTGGTTTCCTACAAGGACCTATTTTAGGGCCTCAGTTATTAACATAATTGTTAATGACTTAAATGATGGGATAGAAAGTTACACATCCAGATTTGCTGATGACATAAACATAGGCAGTATTGTAAACAATGTAGATGGAATCATTGCTGAAAAAAGAGACATGCTGTCAAAGCTTTTCATTTTGCACACATCAGGAAGAATGCCAAATTTCAAAGGGCGCTACAATTAACACTACATGAGAAAAGGGTGCTGATTGGTTGGCAAGTCAACCCTGATTGGTTGAGGCAGTGCCATCGAGTATGCACCAGGGAGCTATTGTCCCCCACATTTTGGATGTTGGAAATCTGAAATGAAAACAAAAACAGCTGGAAATGCTCAGCCGCTCAGGCAGCATCTATGGGGAGAAACAGCATTGATGTTTCAGGTCAAGATGTCCTTTTATCAGAACAGATCAGATCTGATGAAAGGTCATCTCCACCTGAAATGTCAACTCTGTTTCCCTCCACAGGTGCTGCCTGAACTGCTAAGCATTTCCAATTCAGTAACTCAAACTATTTTTTGCAAATGCATTTAACTGCCATCTTGGGCTCTCCACCAAGCTGAGCGTCGTTACCGAAGACAAGATTCGTCATATAAGACAAAAAGGACATAATTTACAAAATTGTATTAAACCAACCCATACATTAGCATCTTGTGGATTAGAATTTTTTGCAATCTGTTTTCAGAGGCTTATGCCTAACAAGGAAGCTGGAGCCTGTATGTTAGTCACCATCTAAATGTAAGTTGTTGTATAAGCTGAATGGACTCAGTGATTATTCAAATAATTCTTAAAAGACTCCAATATTCCAAATACTTTTGCTATTTGGTAGCCAATGCTATTTGATAAAGAAAGATTAAAATAAGAAAGGGTGAATCTAAAATGTTAAATTTCTTTGCTTTTGTTGCAAGTATGACACGTGGGAAACAAATGTATTTGTTTCTATTTTCAGTTAGTAAAGAAAATATGTTATATTCATTTTCCAGGAACCAGAAAAACACTTAAACACTTTTTTTTGGATGATCTCTTATAAACTTTTTGCCAAACTCTTTCATTGAACAAGTGCAAGCCCTCTCCACTTGCGATACTGAAATCTCTGACTCATTATGAGTGATGACATTCACAAGGTAAGTACCAGAATGAATATTAACTTTTTAACACATCATAATGGGACACCTATCCATTTTCCTAGAAAACAGAAGATGCTCGAAATACTCAGCAGGTGAAGCAGTATCTGTGCAGGGAAGAACAAAATTAACATTTCAGGTTAACGACCTTTCATCAGGACTGGCAAAAGTTAGAGATGTAACTGGTTTTAAGCAAGTACAGAGGCAAAGAGAGGAGGTTGGGGAGGAAGAAAGAACAAAAAGGAAGGTCTATGATAGGGTGGAAGGCAGAAGAAATTAAATAATAAAAAGGGATGATGGTGCAAGGCAAAATGGATTGGTAATAGGACAATGACAGAAATAAAATATGAGTCTAGAGGAGGTGCAAATGGGAATAGCAAAGCCATTACTCACAACTGCTGTTGAAAAATAGCAGCAGTGGTTATGATCTGAAGTTGTTTAACTCAACATTGAATCCAGAGGCTGCACAGTGTCTAATTCAAAGAGGATCTGTTGTTCCTCATGCTTACACTGAGTTTCATTAAAACAGCCTAGGACAGAGATGTCAGAATGGGAGTGGAGTGAAAAATTCAAATGACAGGTGACCGGAAGCTCAGTGTTCCATTTGTGTACTGATTAGAGGTTCTGCACAAAGCAATCACCAAATCTGCATTTGTTTTCCTCAATGTCGGGGAGGCCACAATGCCAGCAGTGAATACAGTGCATAAAACTGTAAGAGTTACATGTAAATTACTGTTTCACCAAGGGGGAACGTTTGGGGGCCTTGGAGCGTGGGAATGGGAGAGGTATAGTGGCAGGTTTTGCATCTTCTGTGCTTGTACGGAAAGCTGCCATGAGAAGGGAGGGGGTCTTGGAGGTGTTTAAAGAGTGAGCCAGGTTGTTGCAGAAGGAACGGTCCCTTCAGAGTACTGAAAGGTGAGGGGAGGGGAAGATGTGTTTGGTGGTGGCATCATGTTGGATGAGGCAGAAATGGTTTTGGATGACCCAATAAATGTTCAAAATACCCATCTTCTTAGCTAGCCCAAGTGAGAGCTGTTCTTAAATTTCTTGCCCCATTAAGATCATTATTTAGATACTCCCTGTGGATAAGTGACCTAAATCAATTAGCCCTGAAGACAACTAGGGGTTAATTGTTGAGCAAAGAATCTCTAGATTTCAGGTGTTTGTAAATTCCAATTTCTTGTCCTAGTGGAGTAGCCAAGTTGTCAAGGGTATAGTAACCATCAGGAAATGAATGACCTTTCTCTCTTGTATGATATTGAAGCACGGATGCCACAGATGCAGAAACAAAAGTTGTATTTGGATATGAATATATAGACAGCAGCAGAAGTCAGACTCGATATAATGGGAGCTTTAATTAAAACAGCACTTCATTCATTTGGAAACAGTCTTTTCTCATTATATTACTCTTTAAAAATATCAACATAGAAAACAGCATAATTAGCTACACATCCTTCACTAAGAGTTAACCAAAAGAGTTCAACTTGGTCTCCTGGGCACATTCTATCACTGGAACATCCTAATGGTTCAGAGTGCAGAGATGTTTTTATCTTTTTGGAATATTGTTCTATAAATTGTCCAGTTGATTTTGGGATTTGCAAAATAGGTTAATCTGGCAGCAAATTTCAGTTGTAACTAGTTTATGCTTAATAATAAGAAGAATTACTAACAATGTTAAAAATCTTTCTTTTGATTCAAACAAACCTAAACAAGAACAGAGACCATTCCAAGTCAACATCACCCTAAGAAAGACAGATCAAATAAGTTTATTCCAATTTCTTGAAAGTGCATCATTATCATTGGTGATGATAGTGTGGCTGATGTACATTCTGACAGGCAGAAAATCACTTAATAATGTTCCTTACAACCATCTTGTGGCTAAAGTGGATGCAAGGAGGATGTTATAATTTCATTAGTGAATTTGTTTGTTAACATGAAGTAGTGATCAACGGTAATGTCTCTTAATTAGAGAAACACAGCAAAGAACCTATTCCACGGTTCAAAATCTTTGCATGAATTTGAGATGGATATGGCAAAAAGATCTGAGTCTGCAAATTATAAAAATTGTACGGCAAAAGAGCATTTGGAAGAAAGGGAAATGTAACACTGCGACTTTGGAACATGCAGGTGTGTATTGTATCTGGTCCATTCATTTGTCAAACTATTAAAAAGGAGCTTTCTGACCAGTTCCAACTTGTGTTTAATTTTTTTGAACGATCCAGTATCTTCACTGTTTATGAAACTACTGTTAATGTTTATAAATTACTAATCACATTCTGCCATAAATATTGTGTTCTGCTTTCCCCTGCATGTTTATAAAAGGGTAGATCACAGTATGTAAATACTCATATTCTGTAACTATTTGTAAAGTTAATACATTTCTTGAAATGACTGAATATAACTTTCACGTTGATATTCTCATCTGAGCAACATCCTCAGAGCATCACACAAATCTGTTCTGTTCCCCTGTTAATCTCCTGCTCTTTTCCCTCAATACCAAGCCTGCATGGCCATTTACTGCCTGCTGCTATTCTCTTCCCATTTCTCAGCTCAGTGCAACTTCCCCAATGGCCACTTGCTTTCTGACCACTGCTTCCATAACCCCAATACATTACCAGCAACATGACAGTAGATCTACTAGTAATAGTTAGTATTGTGCATTGTTTATCAAAGCTGCAAAATTGACTATGTAGTAAAAAGAATATTAAATAAGGAAGAATAGGGAACAATGTGAATATGATAATTAGCAATCAACGTCCTGTGCACGAAAACTTGTATGTCAAAATCACTGAATTGTTGAGGAAGTGGTACATGCGCACAATACAGTATTGGTATGACCACATGTGTCAAATATAGGCAACTGAATCTACAGCAGTTTTACTGAGTGAACTCCATTGTAGTCTGAACTATAGTGCAAATGAAGGTTTGGTTCATGACAATGTCCACCATGACTCAAGTGAGTTCTTGCTGCACAGATGGTGGGTCTCAGCCATTTCAAAACCATTTCCACTTTCAATGTGCAAAATATTGAGAAGTTAGGTTCAACAGCTAAGATATGCTTCCGTAACTCCTTCAGAGAGTGGATCATTCATGGAATAGACTGCCACCTAGTGTAGAAAATGACCTAGCTGAAACATTCATGTGGGCTTTTGTCAAATTTTTGTTTCGAAACAGAGAAATAGAGGCACAGAAAAGAAATAAAAAGGAAAATGCTCATCTCAGTACTTGGACAACTGGCGAATTCTTATGGCAGTTCCAATCAGTCAGACCCTTTTCTTCATTTTGACTTTTCTATGTCAACCTGGTGTTTAGAACTTGAGTGTACTCTGATTTCTACCATCTTTTTCTCTTTGAGTTTCATAGTTCTATTTCTTGCAGTAGTTTGGTTACCAACATTAGGTCTGTACATGAGTTTACCTCTGCAATATTTGAGATAAGGCATGTTACCGCATTGCACAATCCTTCTATGTTAATCTTTTCAATATGAAGGATGTGTTTATCTACCAATGTTTTCCATACCCCACCCAGCAACTTAATAATACATTGGCAATACAGTTTCATAAATGCCAACACCATATGGTCCCTACCCAAGTGTCCATTTTTCAATCCTGACCTTAGGCAGTGGGTGACAGTACGTTATTTAACCATCAGACCCCTAACCCACTCCAGGTACAACATGGTGCCCATTGTACCACTCCTGAAACTATACAGAAAACAAGGTTCACACCTGGGGCCTACATGATCAGTTTTGGCTCAATATTGCACCAGGCTATGCACTTACGCATGGAGGGCTGGATTTTACAGCAGCAAACTGGGTGGGCCACCCAACGCCAGCAACCCCTCCCCCGCCAATGCACCCCCCCCACCCCCCCACCCCACCCCATCCCCACCCTGAGTGTAAAATAGGGCGCGATAGCATTGGGCCAAAGTCGACAGCCTGCCCGCCATTTTGAAATGACTAATTAACAGCTAAGCTTGCCAACGACCCAATCTTCTGCAATTTTCCATTCCCTGCTTTGTTATTCAGGTGTCAGACTTGAAAAACTTAGGAAGCGTTTTACAGCGGTTATGCCGAGGTGACACAGGGGCGGAAGCAAAGGCTTGGCATCAGGACCATAGCTGAATGGGGCAGAGGACTCTGCTGGGGAAACTCGCAGCGCCTTTGTCTTTTTTAATTTTTTAAAGATCTTTTTTGAACCTTCAATAAAAAATAAAGACAGATTCTGAGAGCACTTGTAGCTGTGGCTGACCTCCAGTTCACAACACCAACCCTCTGCCTCACCATGTCCCTGCCTACAGATGGGGCGCAGAACCGCTCTTTGCTCTGCCAGTTGACCTCTTTCCCACCATACTATGACTAATTGACCATCCAACGCTTGATTGGATGAGATGGGACGGCAGGAGCATGCAGACTACTCAGTTTCCATTTCACCTCCCTTACCCCACCAAGAAATGTAAAATCCAGGCCTGAAGTACCAGGCAAGCTTATTGGGATCTTGATAAGTTCTCCAACTGAATTTACTTTGGGTCCTGTATTTTATCCTATCTGCCACCCAAGTGATTCCACAAAGGAATCTTACTTTCACCCTCAGTGAGGATTGGCAATATTCTCTCCCACAGATTATATGGTCTTGAAAGAATTTACAATCTCAGAATAAAGTTCCACATTCACATATTGGCCTGGATCTTCTGAGGAGCAGCAATCATCGTTGGCTTTCCACACTGCCTCCACACTGCTCCACATTTCTTGCCGTGTCTTTTGAGTTAGGCTTTCCCAGAAATGCAGGGTGCAGCATTCCTCAGAGACCTCCATTGGACCACAGTAGAGTCAGGAAGACAGGACATGCCCCCCTCTTATGACACTAGCTGCCATACCGTAAGTTTAAAAGTCCAGTGTGAATGTTTGTGAACGGGTGAATGAGTAGGGTGAGTAGGTGGGTAAATTGGCGAAGGTGGGTAAGGTAGGTGAAGTGGCAAGTGGATGGGGTAGTAGGTGAGGTGGCAGATGGGTGTGGTAGCAGCTGGGTCAGGAAGTGATTGGCTCAGGGCAGGGGGAGTCGGGGGTTAGTCAGATCTAATCAGGGGGTAGTCAGGTCGGGGACTAGTCAGATCTGGCCGGGGAATGATCAGGTTTGGGATGCAGAAGGGGTATAGGGGGGCCTAGTCGGAGGTGGTGGTTGGGTGGTGAGGTCAGTCATTTTGTGGTCGGGAGGGGTGATCGGTGGGTGGCCAGGGTTGTTGGGGGCGGTGGGGTTGCGGAGGAATCAGTTTTGAAGTTACCGAGATGTTAGACTAGGCTTTAATCTGTCTAACATTTCTCAGAGTTGGAGACATTTGTGGACGGTCCCAGGGAGCAGGGAATTGTCCAAGTTGAAACTTCCCAGGCATTGCCCACAGTGGTCAGTGCATCAGGACTTCTGCAGGATCCTGTGCATAATGGACTGTACATCCGGTCTCTGAGGATCCGGAGACAGGAAGATCTAGGCCAGAGTTAATATGGACTTCAATTGGCTGTAATTAAAAGGAACTCATTGAAATTGTATATTTACATAACATTTTTAACAGAGAAAACATCCCACAGGCGTGAAACAAACCTGGCAAAAGTGGAAGAAGCGATAACCCAAAACATAGTTCAAAAAGGATTGGGGGAGAAACTTCCTCACCCAAAGAATGGTTAGAATGTGAAACTTGCCACCACATGGAATTGTGAGGTAAATAGCATAGATGCTTTCAAGGGGAAGCTGGATATATATGAGGGGGAAAGGAATAAAAGGATGTGCCGATAGGGTTAGATATACCAGGGTGGGTGGATGTTCTAGTGGAGCATAAACACAAACATCGGCCCATTACCCTAAACAGCCTGTCCTGTGCCATCAATTTTATGTAACTCTAAATAAAAAGATAAGGTTTGAGGAGTTTTTTTTTAAAGGTGGTGCAGGAATTGGTCAAGAAGTAGCTTAGGGAGGGAATTCCATAGACAGGGCCAAGAAGGCTGAAAACCTTGGATAGCATTGGATTGGTGGGGTGGGGTTGCCCAAGTGGTATTTAACTTCTTTAATTTAAATAATTCATTTTCAACATTTACAGTGCAAGCGGCTTTTTATTAATTGGGGATGGAGTTCTCTCCTTGGCTTACAATACCTTAGTTTATTGATGTAACATCTATAACTCTCAATTCATGCTTCTATAAAAGTAACTTGTTTTTGTGGGGATGCTGAAGCACCTGTGGTACCCTAAGTGCAAACAGTTTCATCATTATCAATAGATGTACAATAGGAGCCCTATGAGAATCAGCTGTTCCCTGTGTTTTTCTGTGTGTCATGAAATCCATAGTGATGATATTTATTAATTGTCAATGCTAATTATGGCCCAAAAATGAGATAATCATGGTCTTGCCAAAGAAAATGTTTTATTTCAGACCAGTTTGTTCAGTCAAGAATGAAATTCAAATAGGAATGAATAGATTCAGTGGCACATTCACTGATGTCTTAACATGCAACAGAATGGTACAGCGTGGGTTTAGAACCGCAATTCTTCTTACTGTGAATTCCTTTACTCAGCTAGGCCATTAGTAGTATTCCCATGAGGAACCACTGGGGCAGGAGGTGGGAGGTCAACTTGCGCCACTCATGGACTTTCTGTACTTACCTCTAAAGCAGCTGGGTCCTAAAGAGAGTATATATCACTAAAATTAGTGATATATACTCTCAATCAGAAAGTCTCAATTGAAATCATTCTGAATTCGCATTCAAATGGAATGTTGCTAGATCCTGAAGAGACTGCAATGCCGTCAGGTTTAATATCTGCATACTAGTTTTTTGATGACATGGACACAGTGATGGTCCACAGTTGACTCCACATTCCTAGTTGAAGGAGTTCCCCTCCAAGTCACACATCATCCTGATTTGGAACTATATCACCGTTCTTACACTGTCATCAAAAACCTGAAACTCCCTCCCTAACAGTGCTGTGGGTGTACCTACACCACATGGACAGCAACGTTTCAAGAAGGCAGCTCACCACCACCTTCTCAAGGGCAATTAGTGATGGGCAATAAACGCTGGTCTAGCCAGTGAAGCCCACATCCCATGAATGAATTAAAAAAAGCTGATGTAGAGTGACTGAAAGATTTCATTGTACTATAAATAGAAAATTAGGACAAAGAGTGTTACACAGAGAACATTTCTTTAGCTGCTGGTAAACTTAAAAATTTGACTTTATTTTCGGAAAAGATGGTTTCTTATAGATAACCTTAACTTTTTCAATTAGGAACACTTAAACATTCAGCCACAGGAAATAGTTCAGATTGTTTCACACTACTACAACTACCTCTGAAACGGCCACTTTTAAAAACCAATATCAATCAAAAGCTGAAAACTAGCTACAAGCTAACTGACAAAAAGCATCTGACACAAAGGTATATGTGAAAGAACTAAGTTACTAAGGCATTACTGCTGCTGTTAAAACACAGTTTCAAAAGTTGGGCTAAACATTTTCTTGGGTCTAAATCTTTATTGCCCAGTTGTGTTTCTGCATAGGTTTGCAATTTTATCTTTAGAGCGCAAGTGAAATATTTTTCCAGGATGGAAGCGACATTCTGACATATCCCTGCTCCTGGGATATTTTCTGCTGAAGGACCTCCTGAGGATCTTCTCTCTTGCCCATAGTAAGAATGCCGGTCGCCTGGTTTTCTAAGCCATGCAGAAGGTGGTATAGGCGGCCCCGGAATGGCTGAGCATTTGTTTGTCTCTTGCCCAGAGTGAGGATGCCAGATGCATGGTTTCCTGCTCCATGCAGGAGACTAATAACCCGACAGGAGCAAGTTTGCTGGCGGCAACACTTGGGGACGTCGGGAGTGGCAAAGACTAATGAGCAGAGCAGGACCAGAGTCAGAATAGCACATAACTTCTGTAAGCAAGGGGAAAAAAGTAACAAGGTTTAGGTGGAAGAAGCTTGAAGATAGCTGTAAACTAGTGTTGTCCAGTATGTTAGCTACTCATCACAAATGGCGAATTAGCAATCAGGTGATTTGTTACTTAGTTTCTTGCTCCGCAGTTGTTGCCTGACCTGCCAATGTATCCAAAATGATTTGTTTTTATTTCAGCGTTTACTGCAATTTGTCTTAGTTATTTCACCAGTTGCATGCCTGATTAGCTAAAAAAAAGGGAGTAATAGACACCGTCTTGGGCTTGTGATCTGAATACTCATATTCATGTATGAATGTGCTCTTTTGAGCTTTTTGTGCGTGTGCTGGTAAAATAACGAAACAAATGCAAGTGTTTGATCATTGTGTGTTCAACTTCCTTGATCATTGAATGTTGTAGGATATTTGTGAAGTAGATATAGCATGTGAAGCATGCGTTTGTTAAAATTAGTGCATGTGACTAAAACAGTGTTGCCATAGCCACACTTGTGGTTATTCTGCAATTTCTATTAACCAACACTACTGTAAACCTATTATTTGTATTTTGTGTCCTTAAATTTATGAATGCAAATACATTGAGTTTTTTGTTCAAGATTTAAAATTGCTCTTTTCAGAAAGGTTAAGTTGAAGGGTTCATCCTATTCTAATGTTCACAGTTATGGCTCCACCTCAATTATAATAGAAGTGCTTTTGGTTGTCATTTGACATTTTCCATGTGATAAGCACATTCAAGTTGAGTGTACCTAATAATCATGTGAAAATCCTTGACTCACTACAACTATGTTATTAATAACAGTGCAGATTAAGCCAAACCAATGGATCTCGGCAGGAACGTGACATCAACATACATCTCCTGGGGGGAGAAAATGAACAAAAATAAGCAAACTGGAACACAGCCAGGACCAAGAGGATAAAGAATGACTGCATGAAGGTGTAATAATATTTAAACAAGAGAACTAAACAAAATTCATTAGTGTAGACACACAGGGACAATGCGGATTGGACTAATAGTCTGAAAACTGCCCTTACACAGTGGGTGAAGCATAGAAAATGAATGATGACAGAACATTACATAGAGAGGTGGAACATTGGCAGCAAAGCAGCATGCAAGCCAAAGGAATGAGGCAGAATGGCAGGCTGGCTGAATAACTTACGTACAGGACAAATTATTCATTATCGTAGAGATGTGCTCATAAACCAACATTTTCAGTGCCTCCAGATCTTTTTTTTAAATTGAAAACTGCAATACTCAGGCAGCCAACCATGTTGCACACATCCAGCATAGCAATTCATGGGATGCTATGTTACAACAAATCACTCGCTTGACACACAACAAATAAAATTGCAAGCAAATTATACTCAACCTCACAACTGGTTAGAACACATTCTGGACACATCCACCATTTTATTTTTAAAAAAGGATTTAAAGCAGTTTTGCTGTTAAAAGCAAATTAAATGAATCATTTGAAGATTCTCTGTGATGGCTCACTGTGGAATTATCACAGAATCTCACACCAGAGGAGGTGGCCATTCTTGGAAATAGCTATCCAATTAATCTTGCTCTTTTCCCATAGGAAACAAACGTTTCCTTTTCAAAGCGTTTCCCCAATTCTCTTTGGAAAGTTACCATTGGACCTGCTTCCACCACTAGTATTATTACTATTGATATTACATCACATTCATGCAGAAAACAGCAAATAGAAAGCAGAGAAGAGCAACAGTTAAAACGCAAAGATTTTGCTTGCGCTACCCTGAACAGCCATAGAGATTCTTGCCAACATCTTACGCCATGACCTCCTGGACTCAGTTGGATCAACTGCAGTAAATGATGAGTGGGAACCAGGTGCTTTTCTAACAGAGAGAGAGAGACAATGGGAAAAGAAGAGGAAGATTGACACAGCAAAAATCTCCTAGAAAATGCTTCAGAGTGGCCTTGTTTGACAGCTCATCTGCCTGTTCTTATCCTCAGGAGGATGATTTAGCAGATAGGGAGCTAACAACCACAAGGAAAAATACTCCCATTCCTGACAAACAAGCCTTGTGGAGTAGAGGTAATTCTGGCAGCAAAACAAACCAAAAATCTTTAAGGAATCAATTATCTGAAGATGTAATGAGGAAGGAAACAAATGACAGTGGCTTTGGACATAAGACCTTCATTTACTGCTGGAAATAGATATATTCTGGCAAATAAAGTCAAATGCATTCAAATGAAACATGGTGGCAACACAGAAAATGGACAATGAATGTCAAACTCCAAAAAAATTGCTTTTAATTTTTCCTTTAACTCAGTTACCCCTGGCCCCTCTCCTCACTTTTATAGTCAGAACAGAAGATGCTGGAAATACTCAGCACGACTGGCAGCATCGGTGGTGAGAGAAACAGAGTTAATCCTTCAGGTCAAAAACCTTTCTTCTGCTCAGATCTTACTTTCCCCCACTTTCCCTCTCTGACACTCATGTCTGCTCTTTTATTTTGCTTTCCCCTTTTTATCCCAACTCCCCATCCTGCTCCGTTCTCGCGCACACACACATAAATATTACTTTTACTACTGTGGTTTCCATCTCCACGAGTTCCTTACAGCAGCGAGCAGACATACAGCATATTCTTGACATGGGTGTTTGAGCCTCTCTGACAGACTGTAGAGGAGTGGGTTTCCAATCCCTTATTTATATTATCTGCCATTCCTAATATGCATCAGCATCTTTAGTCCTTGGACAATGACACTATTGAAGCATGCAACACCACATCAGTGATTCAAACCATTTTTCTACAAGTAGAGACCCTCATTAGCTGTTAAGCCTTTCATTTAAAAAAACATGGGAAGTGGAAAGGGCAATCTGTAATCTTTGTTATTGGAAAATTCCTGCTGTTACTAGGGTACTAAACCTTTAAGAATAGACCAAGTTTGTTTCAGCCTTTAGCTTGTCTATTCTGCTCATCAAACTAGCTCTTATTTGACTTTACCTGAATAGACAGTGTCTGTAACCTGGCACTAATTAGCTTCTGATCACCAAAGGCGTCTGCTTGTCTTCCTGGACACAAGGCTTATTCAATTTATTGCATTAATATATTTTTAAAACATGACTATTATCCAGCTTTTGCAAACAAGGCCTGTATTTTAGTCCTCCAAGGACTTTTAATGTCATCTCATTATCTCATTTTAGCTGTAGTCTACATAGAGTTTAAAAAGTCCTAACTTAAATCTAGCCACTTGTTCCAAAATTTCAGTTATATTTTGTTCATGGTTTTGGAAATAATACAAAAATTTTGATTTTTGCTTTTCCATATTTGGGTTTAATCTTTAAAGGATTTTTCAAAATATTAGCTTTTCAAAATTAATCGCAAAGTTGTTCTTTCATTTCTTTGTCAGTTCACAGGGGAGCAAGAAATGTCAGAGAAATAACAAGCTGAGGCTGGACTAATAACAGAGACTGTAAGGCGGAATTCTGCATTTGTGCGGTTGTTAAGTTGGAGTTGGGGGCACAGGGGAGGGGAGAAAAACCAGACTGTATTGTCCATGATTTTCAGACAAGTTCGGGTACCCTGCTACCAATTTCCTCCCCCATCCTCCCTCCCACCAAACTACCTTGGTGCATGAACTTGTGTGTCATCTGTGGCTCAGTTGGCAGTACTCTCATCTCTCACTCACGGGATCCTGAGTTCAAAGGCCACTCCAAAATATATGTCAAGGTTGACACTCCAGTGCAATACTAAGGGAGTGCTGCACTGCTGGAATGCCATCTTTCAGATCAGATGTTAAGCCAGGGTCCCATCTACCTGCTTGTATGAGAACCCATGGCATTATTTCAAAGGAGAGCAGGGGAGTTTTCCCTGGGGGCCTGACCAATATTTATCCCCCAAACAACACCATAAAAACAGATTTTCTGGTCATTATCACATGGTCGTTTGTGCAAGTTTGCTGTATGTGCATGAATTGGCTGCTGTGTTCCCTACATTACAATAGCGCCTACACTTCAAAAGTACTGCATTGACTGGAAAGCAATTTTAAGACATCCGGTGGTCACAAAACGTGCTACATAAATGCAAGTCTTTTTTTTTATACAAGATGCTATATTGGTCCATTTCAGTTCCCAGCATTTGTTTTAAAAGTTGGAATATGGACTAGTGCTGTTTTGGTGTTACAGGTAATTGTACTGCTGTCCCTTTCCTACTCCCACTTGTTGAGAGTTTCACCTTTTTTTAATGCTCAGGCAAAGTGACTGTGGAATGGAATGGATTGTGCCTGGAAGCACAAATACACAGAGCTCTTGCCTGACAGTAGGGATGTGATTCATGGCCAAGTAATGTGGCAGGGCCTTGCTGCTTATAAACCTAACTCTGCACCTACCTGTATCAGGCTTGGCACAATGTAACAGCTGCACATTGTATTTGCAGTGACAGCAAGGAAGAGATTGAGAGGTGTAAATAGTGCATGAAATTTTCTGTTTAGTAAAGGAAACTGCCTTAGCAAACTTGTCACCACCAGCCAGGAGAAAACAGTATTGAAAAGCATATAATCTTACAACACAGGAGGAAGCCATTCAGCCCATTGAGTTCTTTGCAAAAGATAGCCAATTAGTCGCACTCACCCACTCCTTCCCCACCGCCCTGCATTTCTTTTCCTTTCAAGTACATACCTAATTTTCTTTTGAAAGTTACTATTGAATCAGTTTCCATCATCCTTTCAAGCAATGTATTCTAGATCATAATTATTCATTCCATAATTCTCACCTACCCTCAGCCACTGGAAACAGTTTTTCCTTATTTCATCAATCAATACCACTCATCATTTTAACCACCATCAAATCCCCCCTTAACCTTTTCTGTTCAATGCAGAACAATCCCAGCTTCTCTAGTCTCTCCACATAGCTGAAGCCCCTCTTCCCCCTCTTTCAAAGCTTGAAATATTAAGAGATGCAGCTCTGGGCTTACAGGGTTTCTGCAAGAAGGAGACTTGTTTGGTGAGATCACACCTGGAATGCTGTGTGCAGTTTTGGTCTCCATATATAAGGGAGGATTGGAGGCGGTACAGTGAATGTTCACTAGATTGGTCCTTGGGATGAGAGGATTGTTCTCTGATGAGAGGCTGAATAAATTGGATTTATATTCTCTGGCATTTAAAAGTGATCTCATTGAAACATACATGTTTCTGAAGGGGCTTGACAGGGTAGGCACCGAGGTTGTTTCCCCTGGTTGGGGAATCTGGAACACAGTCTCAGAATAAGGCAGCAATCATTTAGGACTGAGATGACAAAAAATTTCTTCACTCAAAGGCTTGTGAATCTTTGGCATTCTCTAACCCAGATGGTTGTAGATGCTCCATCATTGAATATATTGAAGGCTGGAGTAGACAGATTTTTGGTCTCTCAGGAATCAAAGGATATGGGGAGTGGACGGGAAAGTGGAGATGAAGCTGAAGATCAGCCAATGATGGTATCAAATGGCAGAGCTGGCTTGGGGGGGCTGGATGATCTCCTGTTCCTATTTCTTATGCTCTGCTCTTATTCTGTCAAGTACCTTCTCACCACTGGCCTCTGCAATTAGATTGTAATTGTACTGTACAAACAAGAAACATACTTCAAACAACAATCAATACAAAGACATAACTCCGAAAATAGCTTATGAATTCTAATCACAGCCAACCACCCAGCACTTTCATAAATAATTAGTGGCTAACTTGCCAATTAAAGTAGTCCCGTAATATCATTAAATGATTCTTGTAACAGATTAGTTTTTTTTACCCATTCTAGACCATAATAAGTTCTGAGAAGCCTAAAGATTATGAATTCTGTGGAATTACATAAGTTCGACTCAACTTTAGTTTCCATTGTCAACTGGACTTCTGTGCAGTACTGTGGGAGTGCTGCACAGTTGGAGGAAGTATCAGTTTCCTCTCTGCCAGTGACCGTGGCATCTGATGAGGCTGCGGCGACTGGGGAGATGCAAGGCGTGGCACTGGCCGCTCCCTCCCAGAAGGGGCCTTCACAGGCTCCAGGGGCCAGAGGACGACCACCAAGGTCCTCAAGGCCAACAAGACAGCAGAGTCAGCAGCTGCCTCCAGTGCCAGTGCCAGCAAGCGGGGAGGACCTAGACATATAGCACCCGCAAGCGAAAACTTAAAGCACCTTAACCACAATGCAATCTGATCACGGACTATATTTGTTTCCCCCATTTTTCTGTTCTTTCTTTTAATGGTGTGGTGTGATGTAAAACACTGGTCAATGTTAAATTCTGCAATGTTTGTCAGTCAGCGGTAAATGAGAAGTTTTATCTGCAACTGGCCTCTGGATGCTTTATTTGTTCTGTTGGTGCAGGGTAAGCCATAATGTTATGATGGACGTGTGAATCCTTAAATCCTTTATTGCACTGGCATATAGTATACGTTGTTGACCAAGGAACTGGTCCTGTCAGGGATTGGGTATGGAGCCTGCAGCCCTGGCTTGTCGTGGTGGTTCTTATTTGGTAGATTAGCTGAAGGAGCGTTGGATCAAAGCGTCCTGGGTATCCCTGCCTCTCTGGAGGTTACCATGTCAGTGTCTATGCCCTCAGCATTCTTCCAGCGTGTTCGTCCTCACTACTGGACTCATCGTTTGTTGCCTCTGCAGCTGCATCAAGATCTTCTTCCTCCACTGCGACCCTCCTTTCCAATGCCAGATTGTGGAGAGCGCAGCATGCAACCACTATCAGTGACACATGATCTGGGGGTTACTGGAGTGTGCCCCCTGAACGGTCCAAGCATTGGAAGTGTATCTTGAGGCATGTCTCCTATTGTACTACAGCTCGGCCTCTGTTCTTGGGCGGCTGAGAGGCGTCATGAGCCACCTTCTGAGGGGATAGCCCTTGTCACCCAGCAGCCATCCATCCAGCCGGGCTGGAGCACTGAAGAGCCCCGGCACCTGGGAGTGTCTGAGGATATAGGCGTCGTGGGAGCTGCCTGGGTACCTTGTACAGACTTGCAGACTCAGCATCCTGTGATCACACACTATCTGCACGTTCATGGAGTGGAATCTCTTCCTGTTGACGAAGGGACCCGGCTGACCCGCTGGTTCCTTGATGGCCACATGTGAAGTCGATTGCACCCTGGACATGGGGGAACTCAGCAATCGTTGCAAAGCCTCTGGCTCCCTGTGTCTGGATGGCCTCATCCATATGGTAAATAATAAAGGAATAAAGGTCAATACTTGCCTGAATAGAGTTTCTATCACCAGCCTGACGCAACTGTGGACAGCTAATTGGGAAACTCCACACAGATCCCCCACTGAGCCCTGGAAAGAGCCAGAGGTATAGAAGTTGAGAGTCACCATGACATTCAGAGCCGCTGGCATGGGGTGTCCACCCACACAGTTGGAGTTGATCTCAGGACCAATCCTCTGAAATGGAGATCACTGTCTCCCTTGAGAGACGAAGACTCCTTCGGCATGGCATCTTGGACGTATTGAGGTAGCTGCATTGCTGCCTGTAAACCCTGGCAGCAGGATAGTGGTAACTTCTGTGGCCCCTTCCACCATGTCCTTCCAGTTGGCCCTGCACCCTTTGTGCCTCTCCTCCCACAGGTTGCTCCCCTAGAAGCTGAATAGGGACACTGGTCTCCTCCCCCTTCTGGCCCTCTCTTCCTCCTTAGAGGAGGTGCTTCCAGCGGAGACCACAATCCCCATTACCAGGGTAAGGGAAGGCTGTCTCTGATACCTGGAAGGGTCCACACGGTCTGAATCCTCCGGAGACCTGGAAGATAACACTGAGTCCTGATCTGAAGCCTCTAGAATCTCTGAATGTAGCTCTGAAGTGAGATGAAGCTGTCCTGTTCACAGATGCAACCTGCAGCAAGTGATATCCTAAACTCCTCACTAATCACTTTGTCAAGCCCACTGACCCCTCTTATCCCGCCCATGGATGAGGTTTTGTAAATTATGCCCATTTTGCCCGTACGATGGCCTAAAAATCGCACAGGCTACACAAAGTTGGGGACAATTGGTCTCTCAAGGGCCTTAATTGGCACTTAATTAAGAGCGGGCGCCTTCGTCTCCATCGTGCACCCACCTAATGAAGTATCGCGAGAGTGTGTGTTGACGTCGACACGCTCGACAAGGTCAACGCACTTTATTTCACACCCGGGAACGTCAGGCACATTCCGCCATGACACTGTTCAAAGAATTTCAGAGTCCACCTGGTGTCCTGCCAAAACCTCAAACAGCACCATGGATTGGTCCATTTCATTTAACATTTATGAGCATGCTGTGTATAAATTGGCTGCCATGTTTGGTTACAAAACAATGTTTCCACTTCAAAGATAATTCGTATTTTGGAACATTCTGGGTGCAGGATAAAGCAGTATTGAGATATAGGTGCCTACTGCTTCAAGAAAATTTAGCATGAGAACAAAGAAATATTACCAGTTAGAAACAAAAAGTGAAGCTATAAATGCTGTCCTAATACAAACAGGCAACCTGTCAAATAAAATGAAGTTATTTTCATCTGCTGAGCACACATATTGTAATGGTCTGTGCAAGCTATTTATAATATATATCTATAGATTGTTATATGGCACCCCCTGCTGGATCTGAGTATACAGATACACACACACACACACACACACACACACTCTCTCTCTCCTCTCACACTATGTCAACACGGAGAAGGATTTCTCCAAAATCAGATGTATGCAGATTACGATATCATTTTTTTTAACTAATGGAAATTGCTACTAACTGAATCTACCAACAGTGACTAATTATGACTGTTCCAATTGGGAGGACAGAGCATTTTTACATTTAGTATTTGCTGAAAAATTATTCTAGGCCTCTGCTTTAAAAAATAATTTAGCAATTACTGATCCATAGAAAAAGCAATGCTTTCAAACGCTATGATGATGCTGGTTCTTCATGATCCAGCAGCCTGAAGTGCCAATATTCATGGTATGTCAGGACACAGCTTTCAATCGCAATTATCTATTAGGAAGTAGTCCTTTCCAGCAGGTAGAGAGGAGCTTTCCCCACAGTGAGGGAAATGTAGCTTCACTGCTGTCCTAATCCCTGGCCAGTGGGGTATGTTGCAGTAGAGAGCTGAGGAACATAATAAAAGAAAGGAAGCCTTCTACTGGTGCTAGTAAAGACACATGTGTTACATGCATCTCCTTCTGTTATACCTTTAGCTTCCTACCCTGTAGAACAAATATACCCTGGTGTAATAACTAATACCAAATATAATAATTTAATTGTAGAACTGAAATCTACAGATTTTCAAGAAAATGGAGAGTAAACTAGCTTGAAACTAAAACACATATAATCAACTTTATATTTGATGGCAATGATATTAGATAAATAATATACAGCACAAGTAGTAACAAAGGTTTATCCCTTTTCAAAAAGAACTCAATTTAGTAAATACTTCCCTTGATAAATATATCCAGGCCTTACTCTGATATATGTAATAGGTCCAGTCTCTCAAAATGTGAGGTAAAAGGCTTTTGAAGTTCTTAAGCCTGGAAAAACATCAGAAATTCAAGTAAATCTCAAAAGATTTTCCAGCATTTGCAATATTTCCTTTGAAGCTTGTCAATCAATTCAATATTTCAGTTTTGATAGTTGACAATATAACAGTTAACGTTTCTACAAAATCTCATCATAATGTCATGAGGGTTCCATAGAATGCAAATGAGAGGCTACAGTCTGGATGTTAGCTCATTTCAGACCTCAACCTTAGCCCTTTGGATGACCGCCAAATCTTCTGATTACAAAAATAGTTTTAAAAAAAAGTACACCTAGATCACAGGGTTATGTGATGTAGCTTGGCCATTTTAGAATTTAACAAAATCCATCCTAGATGGAGGTCATCACATGGGTACTTAATAAACCTCGTAAACAAAACACCAGCTGTACACATTTCTTAAGGATTTTACACTGCAGTGACTATATTCCTATCAAAGAGAAGTAATTTGGGGAATAGCAGTTCAGCCTTTGCAGTGAAAATTCAGAACAACATGCATAACCTAATTAACCCTTCGCTGACTCTAACTGCTTTTCTCTGCATTTTGAAAATTAATTTTGTAAATTACATATTTTTTTCATCTTTTTTCCCTCTGTTTTCCTTGCTTTCCATAAACAAACATGCTGCTGGAGAACTGTGCTCTTCAGAATGGTCCTGAGTTTTATTAAAGGGAGATCTGTGCTCTTCAGAATAGTCCTGAGTGTTATTAAAGGGAGATATGAAAACATTTAGCATCTCTCCAACATCCCCTCTTGTCCAATTTTATGCTTGAAAACTGCTAAGAGGCAGCCCAAGAAGAAATTTTTGTACTGAGTTTTGCCCACATGTGATATAAAATTGCCATCCTTTACAATGGAAACCGGAGTGTGCAGGCCACTAATCTGAATTTTAAAAGATAAAGGCATTATTTAAATTGCATGAGCATTGACAATGTTGTATTGAAACAATTTGTGTATTTGTAAAACCTGGCAGAATTCCCTTGATGCTGTTCATATCAAATCAGACAGAGTAGTGCATTGTTACAGGAGGACAGTGATGTTATACCATGTAACAACATAGTGTTATTCTGCTGCTCAGTGGTATTTGTGTGTAACTAAAATGAACCTTGAAGACTGTAAAAGGTGAAATTCTGCAGCAATCAAATCACAAAATACATATCTCAGAAAATAGTCAGAGCAACCTGAGACCTCTGACATCTCCAAGTTACTTAAAGGTGTTTTCTCTGCTCCAGTGAAGTAGCTGCTAAGACCATTTACAAGTTAGGGTGGCTTTTCTTCTACCTGCATGTATGATGCAGTAACCTGTGTTAATGACAGACACTGTCATTTATCAGATGCAGCATCTGTCTGACATCGATCTACAGTATATTAACCTTGCACCCACACACACTTCCCGATTACAAAACCTTAATTCCTTTTCCCCCTCAATTATAATTTTTTTACATCCACATTTACATCAGAAATTGCCTATTTATGTGTGTCACATTGTAGTTACACCACTGGCCCTGTAGCACTCCATCTTCTAGCCTCTACTGCGGAATATGCTTCAGCTCTACCTCAGTTTCCTGAGCTGCAGTGCATTTCGCTGCATAATTACAAATAACAGAAATATCAAAATAAATGATTTTCAAATGAGGAATCTTGCAGTTTCATGCCTTTGCTCAATTATCCCCACCCTGTAAGACTACACCTCATCTTAATTCCCCATGTGCAACAACATGAGACAATCACACATATTTTGAGAAAGATAATCAAGAAATATTTACAGCTAGTCTCCAAAAATATCAAACAGAGTCTATGTCCTAACTCTGCATGAGTATGGAGCAGGTTTATTTATGTCTTGCTGCACTGGGATACATCAGAAGGCCCCAGAGAAAAACAAATTTGAGTTTGAAAGGGTCTCAGCCTTGAAGACTTTATGAGAGAGTGGAGCATTCACATTTCTGTTCTGCTTACCCAGGTGAAATTATGGAGTAACTATTGCTGAATCTGTACATCAATTCCAGAGATGGGGCAATCAATACTTGCTACGAGCACCCAAACAAGAGAATTGTTAAAAAGGATTGCACATGCACATGGACTCACTTTGCACACTTGTCTACTCTGAAATACAAGGCTATGTTGTATCTGCACATACCAGGCATTACTGCATTTTCTATTAAGAGAGCTAATTAGATCATGAACATCCTTTTTAAGGAATTTTGTATATTTTCTACAATCCCACCACACTGGGTTGATTTCCTTTTATCTAACTCTGAATTTTCTATCCTCTCCCCCACCCTCAGAGATTAACTTAATCATAAAAAATATGTTGGATTAAGAGCTAATTACATTTAACTGGGTCCAATTCTTACATACAGTTGCATTCCTAATTGAAATATTTCTGCCTGCCTGACGTAGATGCATCTGTCCTTGGCAGTATCGGTAGGAGTGACCACCCCACAGTCCTTGTGTAGACAAAGTCCCATCTTCACATTGAGGATATCCTTCATCATGTGGTGTGGCACTACCACTGTGCTAAATGGAATAGATTTCAAACAGATCTAGCAAAACCCAAAACTGAGCAACCATGAAGCACTGTGGGCCATCAGCAGCAGAAGAATTGTACTCAAACACAACCTATAACCTCATGGCTTGGCATATCCCCCACTCTACCATTACCCTCAAGGCATGGGATCAACCTTGGTTCAATGAAGAGTGCAGAAGGGCATGCCCGGAACAGCACCAGGCATACCTAAAAATGAGGTGCCAACCTGATGAAGCTACAACACAGGACTACTTGCCTGTGAAACAGCATAAGCAGTAAGAGAAAGACAGAGCTAAGCGATACCACAACTAACGGATCAGATCTAAGCTCTGCAGTCCTGCCACATCCAATTGTGAGTGGTGGTGGTTAATTCAACAAATCACTGGAGGAGGAGGTTCCACAATATCCCCATCCTCAATGATGGAGGAGCCCAGTGCAAAAGATGAGGCTGAAACATTTGCTACAATCTTCAGCCAGAAGTGCCAAGTAGATGACCCATCTCGGCCTCCTCCGGAGGTCCCCAGCATCAGAGATGCCAGTCTTCAGCCAATCCAATTCGCTCCACGTGATATCAAGAAATGGCTGAAGGCACTTGATACTGCAAAGGCTATGGGCTCTGACAATAGTACTGAAGATTTGTGCTCCAGAACTTACCGCACCCCTAGCAAAGCTGTTCCAGTACAACTACAATGTTGGTATCTACCAGCAATGTGGAAAATTGCCCAGGTATGTCCCATACACAAAAAGCAGGTCAAATCCAAAGCCAATTACCATCCCAACAGTCTACTCTCGATCATCAGTAAAGTAATGGAAGGGGTCATCATTAGTGCTATCAGGCAGCACTTGTTTAGCAATAACCTGCTCACTGATGCCCAGTTTGGGTTCTGCCAAGGCCACTCAGCTCCTGGCCTCATTACAGCCTTGGTTCAAACATGGGCAAAAGAGCTAAACTCCAGTGGTGAGGTGACTGCCCTTGATATGCAACATCAAGTTCACATTTGACTGGTTGTGGCATCAAGGAGCCCGAGCAAAACTAGAGTCAATAGGAATCAGGAGGAAAACTCTCCGCTGATTGGAGTCATACCTAGCACAAAGAAAGATGGTGCAGTTGTTGAAGGTCAGTAATCTCAGCTCCAGGACATCACTGCCTCAGGGTAGTGTCCTAGGCCCAACCATCTTCAGCTGCTTCATCAATGACCTTCCTTCTATCATAAGGTCAGAAGTGGGGATGTTTGCTGATGATTGCACAATGTTCAGCACCATTCGTGACCCCTCAGACACTGAAGCAGTCCATATCCAAATGCATTAAGACCTGGGCAATATCCAGGCTTGGGCTGATAAATGGCAAGCAACATTCGCGCCACACAAGTGTCAGGCAATGACTATTTCCAACAAGAGAGAATCTAACTATTGCCCCTCAACATTCAATGATATTGCCATCATTGAATCCCCCACTATCAACATCCTGGGGCTTACCATTGACCAGAAGCTGAACTGGACTAGGCATATAAATACTGTGGCTACAAGAGCAGGTCAGAGGCTAGGAATCCTGTGGTGAGTGACTCACCTCCCAACTTCCCAAAGTCTGCCCACCATCTACAAGGTACAAATTAGGAGTGTGGTGGAATAAGTGTATCTCCAACAACAGTCAAGAAGCTTGACACCATCCAGGACAAAGCAGCCCACTTGATTGGCACCACATCCACAAACATTCACTCCCTCCACCACCAACGCATAGTAACAGTGTGAAAATCTACAAGATGCACTGCAGAAACTCACCAAGGCTCCTTCAACAGCACCTTCCAAACACATCTAGAAGGACAGGGTAGCAGATACATGGGAACACCACCACCTGGAAGTTCCCCTCAAAGCCACTCACCATCCTAACTTGGAAATATATTGCCATTCCTTCACTGTTGCTGGGTCAAAATCCTGGAACTCCCTCCCTAACAGCACTGTGGGTGTACCTATGCCACTTGGACTGCAGCGGCTCAAGAAGGCAGCTCGCCACCACCACCTTCTCAGGGGCAATTAAGGATGGGCAATAAATGCTGGCCTAGCCAGTGAAGCCCACATCACTTGAATGAATATTTAAAAACAATTTCTGTCCTCTTAACGTCATCTAAAAATATTAATCATCAGATTACTGAATTCAATTTTTGGAAGAGAAAGAAAATAAATAATTGCATAACAACCTTTCAGTTGATCAAACAAATCCAAAGAGCAGTTTGAAAAACTATAATACTGGTTTGTCTCAAATCAAGAGAAATTCACATATCAATTTCTTAGCAAAGGAGCTTTTAACTTTCGAATGAATCTCCTTTCTGCCTGTATTCCATCAAGATTATTTATGGAGGAAGTGCAACAGGTGACCCAAGTAACATCTAATTGGTCCCTCACAAGTCAAAGAATAGTCATGTCATTTAGTTCCCATTCAGCCCTGGTGGACTAAATAACAATTAAGAATCAGGTCTTTATTTGCTAATAGGAACCTGTGGGGGTCACTTTCCTGAACACAGACAACTAATGCACCATGTTTTTCCCAATTATATTTTTTCTTATTTCAACAGCACAAGCAAACAAATGTAATAATAGATTATGTCCATGCATAGTGGACATTGGAACATATGAGGTGAAGAAGCTTGAGGTCTTGTGGTGCAGTGGTGGTGTCCCTCCCTACCTCTGGGCCAGTAACTCTGGGTTCCAGTCCCACTACAGGACTTGATGGAAATGGAAAGTGCATTCATAACTTGGCCAAACAGATTGATTATCAGTCTGTAAATCCTTCTAATATACCTGATGGCAGGTGGTAAGAGTGGGAGAGTTTCCTGGTCAGCCATACTGCAGAATGCAACAGCAAACCACTGCAGTACTTTGCCAAGCATCATCATGGACCAATCCAATGGAAGACCATGGTTACCAATGCCCTATTAGGTGTGGTGACTGAAGGAGGAGGGGGTGAACAAGCCAAGCTACCTTAGATGATTCTTTAGCATTAGGCCTTTAGGCTTGAGAATTAGGTTATTAGAGCAGGTAATAAGCTAAAAGCCAACAGTTGACACATTTAGCAGAACTAAACTGACTGTGCAAGGATGTGGAACAAAAACAGAAACTGCCGGAAAAACTCAGCAGGTCTGACAGCATCTGTGGAGAGAGAAAAACAAAGTTAACGTTTTGAGTCTGTAAGACCCTTCTTCTAAAGAATCAATCATTGGTGAGCTAACAGTAGCTGAAACTACATACAAATTTGTTACCATAATCAGTTGATCCAGGAAAGATAATGGCCCAGATGTCGCAGTCAGCAGTGAAAGGACAGTGCTCGTCGCTAACCTCAAAAAAGAAGCTGCCCATAAAGATTTAGCAGGCTCCAGCCAGTCAATTTCCTCTATTCTGATGTGACTTTGATTTTTGGGCCATCTCTGATATCTAGCAACTGTGCAGATTTCAGGGAGGCTAATCAGCCAATCAGATTGTAGAAAACAGCAAAGCCGGAAGTAAAAACAGGTTTTATAATCCACATTTTAATCATTTTACAGAAAGCAAAATAAAGCTTGGGATTGGGGTGGAAGCTGAAATTTCATAAATAAACTGTTAAAAATTACATCATTTTTAAGTTCTTCTGAAGAAATGAGATGATACATTTTTTTTAAAAGTAGTTTTCAGGTGCAAGAGGTTGTTCAATAATAATCATAACATAGTTTATTGCTAAAAGTTCAGTTACTCCTCCTTTAACAAAGCTTAACCTGTTCAATGCCTTTCACAGCAACCAGCATGTAAACCATTGAAGTTCACTCAATTTGCTGATTCTCTGTTGATTGCATCTACAAAGAAGTGACAGTGCCTCCTGTTAGGAATGGGGTGTCACTGATAACAAGCTTCCAGATTTTTGCTTCTATCTGTACATATGCAAATACCAGAGCTTACTGTCAGATTTACACTGTAATGACAGTGAGCACTAACAGTTTCACTAGGTGGAATGACACTGTAATGACAGTGAGCACTAACAGTTAATGTAATGACACTGTAATGACAGCGAGCACTAACAGTTAATGTAATGACACTGTAATGACGGTGAGCACTAACAGTTAATGTAATGACACTGTAATGACAGTGAGCACTGACAGTTTCACTAGGTGGAATTTTGCATCCCTGCTGGTGTCGGGCATCATGGTGGGCATGAGTGGACAATATGGCGGGAAGGCCAAAAATCGGCTTCACGCCGTCATGAAACCAATTTGCGATCGTCCGCTGCGCCTGGCAATGGTGGGCCACATTTCGTGCTGCTGCATTTCAGGAACCTAATTCCAACACATCTGCACATCATTATAAGCACTGCTCAGAATCATCCCCCATGCTGGATCATCCAGGCACAATCGCACCAACGTGTTTCACAACTGTACATAAGCAACATATACCTGGTGGGCTGCACTTCACTCGGGACTTCAGTGTTTGTTTGCCTACCTTGCTTCAGGCAGCACTCGCAGTCATCAGCACCAGGCTTGGTAGGCAGAACCACATCACGTTTAGAAGGACTCACAGGCAGATCTTTACCTACCAGACCAGCCATAAGGCTTTTCAATGGCTGCAGGGCTAGGGTTTGCTTGGGGAAGGGGGTGAAGTGGCCTCAGGCAGGGGAAGAGGATGCAGGGTGAGGGCTGTCCTGGAGGACGGGGGTATCCCAGGGGTGTGTGTGGGGGGCGCACATGTTGATCTGTGCAAGTGGCCTCAAGTTGGTGAGGGCTGAGGAGGCAGCCTCCAGAGAAGATGAGGCCAGTTGGAGATGTGAGGATATGTGTGAGAGAATGACTGATGATGTCCCTTGAGCTGGCAGTGAATGAGATGCCAGTGAATGTGTTTTGGCCTTTTGAATGTAAGAGTTTTGAATGATGAGTTTAGAGTGGTTGCCTTACCCTGGCAGAACAGATGAGATCATTCATCCGTTTTCTGCACTGGATGGCCAACATCTTGTGTGCAGCTTTGGCACTGACCACCACTGCCACTGCCACCCAAGCTGGAGTGGTGAGACTGATGGACCTCCTGTGGCCAGAGCAGGGGTAGGGGGCATCGCAACAGGTGTCCACGGTGTCCAGAAGGCATCCCAGGGATGCATCATTGAATCAGGGGGGCTGCACTCTTCTTGGCTTTTGGGGCCATGTCTTCACCTGTCCTCTCCTGGGCTGCAAGCATTGAGAAGTGTGTGCGCAGCTGCAGTTTAAATATGATGCCCCGTGTGAGGAAGCGGCGAGGTAACGGTGTGGTGAGCACATTGGAGGGTACCTACCAGCGAGATGACGTGGCTCCATAATTAATGAGCTGGAAATGAGAAGATAATGGTGCAAAAAGCCACCATTGCGGCCGGCAGTAAAACGTTCTTTCTCCTGCCCGCTACCACACTTAGTGCAAACCTGGGATGATTCCACCCATTGTCATTACATTTGTAAATTTCAAGCCATTGTAAATGTCTGCTAATATTTACCTAAAAAGACACAAATAAGTAGAAAGGTTTACTCCATCCCCAATCTTGAAAAGTGACTTGCAAGTCAGTAGCCCAAATAACTAAATGCAGCATTGAGCACACTGTATTTTTTTGTGCAGTGATGTTCAAAGACTTGATCAAAATTCTATTCCTTTAGGTGATTCCATGTTTAATGCTCAACTATTCTTAAACAACGCCCACATCCCCATGAATGCCTCAGGTAATTGAAATACCTGATGAGTGCTGTGTCATTGGGCACAGAGTATGTTTGTGCAATCACGTTTTGTTGATTCCTTTTCTGGTAGAACCTCATGGTTTCTTTTCCTATTTATCACTGCAGTATAAATAGGACAGCTTGAAATTCTATGCACAAACATCAGTAATAGGGATGGCAGAGATGGAACAAATTAGCTTTTGAATCCCAATGGATCTGTATGGATCTTCCAAAACAATTTTTTTTTATGATGTGTAAAATCACACTTGACTTGGCAGGTGATGAGTTTGGATAGCAGAAGTATTTTAATTCATTTTCTAAACCGAATTTTCATCCAGCTATTCACATTTCCTGGTAATCTGAGAAGTAATATCTTTAACTTATCAGACATGCTAATGGGGGGATTCCATCCAATTTTCCTAATGCTCAGCTCGGCTTTCCCTGGTATTCCAAAGGCGTGATGCTGTTAATGAGGTTCTTTCTGAGATCTCTGGAAGACTGATATCGGCTCTACATGTAATGGTTTGCAAGATGAGCCTTGATATCTCAATGGTTTAGGAAGCCTCACATCACTTTGACACATTGTCCAATTTGTGAGGTTCCTGCAACCAAATCCCCTTAACTAATGAGCAAACTTTTTGAATACTTCTGTTTTCTTATACAAAAACAAAAAACTGCGGATGCTGGAAATCGAAAACAAAAACAAATATACCTGGAAGAGCTCAACAGGTCTGGCAGCATCTGTGGAAGGGAGCACAGTTAACGTTTCGAGTCCGCATGACTCTTCAACAGAACTAAGGAAAAATAGAAAAGGGGTGAAATATAAGCTGGTGTTGGGACAAGTAGAGCTGGATAGAGGGCCAGTGATAGGTGGAGATAACCAAAAGATGTCACAGACAAAAGGACAAAGAGATGTTGAAGGTGGTGATATTATCTAAGGAATGTGCTAATTAAGGGTAGAAAGCAGGACAAGCAAGGTACAGATAGCCCTAGTGGGGGTGGGGTGGGGTGAAGGAATCGAAAAAGGCTAAAAGGTAGAGATAAAACAATGGATGGAAATACATTTAAAAATAATGGAAATAGGTGGGAAAAGAAAAATCTATATAAATTATTGAAAAAAACATAAAGGAGGGGGAAAAATCAGAAAGGGGGTGGGGATGGAGGAGAGAGTTCATGATCTAAAATTGTTGAACTCAGTATTCAGTCCGAAAGGCTGTAAAGTGCCTAGTCGGAAGATGAGGTGCTGTTCCTCCAGTTTGCATTGAGCTTCACTGGAACAATGCAGCAGGCCAAGGACGGACATGTGGGCATGAGAGCAGGGTGGAGTGTTGAAATGGCAAGCGACAGGGAGGTCTGGGTAATGCTTGCGGACAGACCGCAGGTGTTCTGCAAAGTAGTCACCCAGTCTGCGTTTGGTGTCTCCAATGTAGAGGAAACCACATTGGGAGCAACAAATGCAGTAGACTAAGTTGAGGGAAGTACAAGTGAAATGCTGCTTCACTTGAAATGAGTGTTTGGGCCCTTGGACGGTGAGGAGAGGGGAAGTAAAGGGGCAGGTGTTGCATCTTCTGTGGTTGCACGGGAAGGTGCCGTGGGAGGGGGTTGAGGTGTAGGGGGTGATGGAGGAGTGGACCAGGGTGTCACGGAGGGAACGATCCCTACGGAATGCCGCCGGGGGTGGGGGGGGTTGGTGAAGGGAAGATGTGCTTGGTGGTGTCATCATGCTAGAGTTGGCGGAAATGGCGGAGGATGATCCTTTGAAAGTGGAGGCTGGTGGGGTGATAAGTGAGGACAAGGGGGACCCTATCATGTTTCTGGGAGGGAGGAGAAGGCATGAGTGTGGATGCGCGGGAGATGGGCCAGACACGGTTGAGGGCCCTGTCAACGACCGTGGGTGGAAAACCTCGGTTAAGGAAGAAGAGGACACGTCAGAGGAACTGTTTTTGAAGGTAGCATCATCAGAACAGATGCGACGGAGGCGAAGGAACTGAGAGAATGGGATGGAGTCCTTACAGGAAGCGGGCTGTGAGGAGCTGTAGTCGAGGTAGCTGTAGGAGTCGGTAGGCTTGTAATGGATATTGGTGGACAGTCTTTCACCAGAAATTGAGACAGAGAGGTCAAGGAAGGGAAGGGAAGTGTCAGAGATGGACCATGTGAAAATGATGGAGGGGTGGAAATTGGAAACAAAATTAATAAAATTTTCTGTTTTCTAGCTCTTTGTGACTTTGAGATTGACCAGTTGATGTTTAGATTAGTTTAGTTGATTCCAAATGACTGTTTACATGGCATTTGGTAGAATGTGGGCTCACGTATATGGTACAGCTTCATCAACTACTAAGTCAGCATTTACTGTACATATTCAAGGTTGAATGAATGTTATTGCCTTCATAATACCTCACTTGATGTAGAATGACTACACTGCTGAATATTTTGAGCTTGAGGTAATATTTCATTTATCTTACTGGATAAGCCAATCATGTTGAATAATTCTGAACTGCCATTGTCTAAGGATGTTCCTGATGCTGCTGTTCCTGTGCAAGTCGATCCAATGGAAGAACCTCTAGTTGTAGAGCTGTGTCGCTCTACCCAAACCTGAAAACCTCCTCAAAGACTAAATTTATAATGATATGAACTGTATATAATTGTATATATGGGTTAAGATGTTTTTGTAAATACAAGAGTAAAACAAAATTAAAAGAGGAGGAATATAATTGTAAGTCAAACCATTTCTTACTGTTATGGAGATCATGTGACTGTATAGATGAATCAGCCCTAAGTGTGGGGAATCTTAGGAGCTTTTTAGCCTCGGTGTTGGAACAAGCATGTAGGCTCATAAGGAGTCTGTAAATAAAGTTTACTTACAAGAAACTAGTCCTGCGCTCTAAGTATATTACAACCTCTTTCCTCTTTTAAGACACCTTTAAAACCTACTTTTCTGATCAAGCTTCTGGTCAGATGCCCTGTTAGAATCATATATTTCAAAACTGAATTTTTGTTTTAAAATAAGGAAGGACATGGCATTATCTGGAATTTGCTTTCTGACCTGGAGATTTTTTTTTTTACAAGGGTCCTAAATTCAGCTTGGAACTGTCAACAAGCAGGCCTCTTCCAAGAAATCACCTGACCTGCATGATACTTGAGGAAGGGTTGGTTGTTTGCTTTGAACTGCAATCACTTTAATTAATGGGGGGGGGGGGGGGATGGGAAACTGGAAGACAAAGGCTGGCGGTTTTTACTGGAAGTCACATGGCAGAGGCAAACTTTAAGTTTTGAAACCGTGGGAACTCAGTCTATTTGGGGAAGAAGCTAAGGAAGGAAGACTGTCTCTCTCTCTCTTGCACTTCCTTACTTAAAACTGTGTGTGGTTATCCACCTATAGCCAAATAATCCTCACCTGAGATACCGTGTCTGTATTTTTTGACCTGCAAAACAGACAGGAAGAATTGATACTTCTCCACGCCAAAGTTCTATTGGTGAGAACTTCCAGACATCCATCGGGTCTACCGGCCTGTATTCATGCGAGGGAACTCCAGATCGACAGCAAGATCCTGCAAACTTTATCCTTTATTTTATAATGCTTATCCTATAAGGGATCCCATCTCTGCAGAGAGAGACTATCTGTTTGCCTTTCTTTGTTTGTGTGTGCATGCTGGGGGAGTTTTTAAAGAGATGGATAGTTATACTTCCAGTTCTTGCAACTTGTTAAAAAAGAAATTTTGTTTCATAATGAACAATTGTTGTGAGTTTATTGGAGTAAGCCTGGTTAAAGTCTCTTTTATTCTGAGTACTAGCAGTGAAGGTAAACGATTGGCCATTTTGATGAGAAAATTAAACTTTCAAATTAATGGTACGGTCTGCGGAGAAGTGGGGCTAGATAATACACGCACTCCTCCCATCCCAGTCATAACAGCCCTAATATCTTCTTATGTGGCTCGGTGTCAAATTTTGCTTTATCATGCTCCTGCGAAGCACCATGGGACATTTTATGATATTAATGGTGCTATATAAATACAAGCTGCTGCTGTTTGCTGCAACACTGTCCTGAGTCAAACAACACTTGGCTTGTGTTCCTTGAGTAAAACCTCCACAAGTAAACAGTATTCCTACAGTTGTCCTAGAGGGTTGGTAGCTACTATTGGGAGATTACGGAGGATTCAAATGTATTATAGAGACACTCAGACCATAGCATTCTCCAAGCTTGGACAGAGACATAACATTTCCAAGTAGGGATTGTTTGTAAGGCAAGAATAAAACTATGTCATCTATTTCTATTTGAGATTTTTCATGGCATTTCATCTGCTTTGGAATTCTGACTGTTTATTTAATCTTGAGATTGAATAGTGGGAGGTCTACTTAAACTAATCTTGTTCTGGCAACCTCAGGCTGAGACATGACATGCTAAACAAAGAAGTAGAGAATGATGGTGAAAAATAATCTTCCATTAACGTACAATACTGCTCTGATAATATCTTGGATTCATCAGGATAGATGAGTTAAGAGGGTTAGCTTCTTCAGTCACATCTTAATAATGTGGAATAAGACCCTTTACTTCAGAACCTAGTCAACGTTAGCTCAAAGCCAGCATACGCAATAACAGAATGGATGTTACTGGGCAGAGGCAGCAAGCCTTAACATTTACACTTAATTCACTCACACTGTGCAAATCACAAATCCCTCCTCACCAAAACTGAACCATTCCTTGTTCTGGAAAGCCCAGGGAATTCCAATATGTGGAAAAAATGGAATACCAACCAAACGGAAAATGGAAAAGAATGTTATGTTACAGGCAAGAGTGGGGAGCATGTTTCTCTGTACTGTGGCACTGTTATATGGTTCTAGGAGCAATGCAATAGAGGTTTGATTCTCCGCTGTCTATAATTCTAGATCTCAGCCATTTGCTGATAGGGCAGAGGTCTGATGTGTTCCGGCATGGTGGAAAAAAAACGGATGGGACATCTCTGCCGAAGGTTTCTTCTGTGTTGCCCAACAATTGGTCCAGAGTGATACTGATCATGCTCCTCATCAGGCTGGACTGTCCTCACCTCTGGGCCAGGAGATATAGTTCACAGGTAACCAACATAGGGAAAAAAATCAGGGGAAAGAGCAGTGCAGATCCTCATCAATAAACAGACGTACTCTCAAAAAAAGACTTGTGAAATAGAGGTGCAGCACTCACATTACAACATTTATGGTGCACTTCCAGCCCTGATTCTATAGTTTCTGATTTAAACTGGCATAAGCAATTGCTTTTCACTTTACTTTTCATAATTTAGATTCATCCAGTTATCCTTCTGCACATTCACAAGCCTGTGCACATCAAGAGGGCCAGACAGATTAAACTGGTGGCGAAATTAGCCTTCAGCGGAACAGGTGATAGACAAAACAGCAGCTCATTATCCACCATGATTTTTGTTTTCCATTGGTCCAGTTTGAATCCACAGCGCTCCAGCTTCAAATTCCAGCTGGTTCCAAAAGAGACATTAATAGTTGGAAAGCTCAAGTAATTTGTAAACATGGGGGCAGAATTTAATGGCCCCTATCGTGGCGGGGATGGGGCTGGGAAATATGGCGAGCCATTCAAAAGTCCATTGACTTCAGCTGGACCGGAGAATCCCACTGGCAGGACGGGCTGTAAAATTCCACCCAACATTACAATGGCCCAAGTTTGTGGAACGTCGTCCAGTACATTTGCAAACGGTTAAAAAGGGCTTTATGGAGTGACCATTTTATTTTGTGCTTAAGGTTTCCAACTGGACTTATCTGCAGGAGCTCATACCTTCTATTGCTGCTGCGATTTACTTCACATTCACCGTTTAGAATATGACAGTACAACCATACTGTAGCAGGGCCATAATATCATCAGCTCACTGCAAGGGCTTTAGAGTGTTTACTAAGAAATAAAAGTGGGTTATGATACTCCAGCACATTTTAAGTATGACACCAAATAGTTCACAGTTGATATGATAGAAACTTTTAAGGACAATGGAAATTACTGTAATTATTTAAACAGAAACTGCAATTGAATTAAATATTGGAATGGCTTAAACTTTTCAAGAAGAATTAGATTCATAATGGACATTGTTATTTCTAAAATACACTGTTTTTACAGAAAATCAAAAGTGATACCAACCATTCTAAACAGCTAAATAAAGCAGTAGCTGATCAGAGAGAGTGGCCTTAATAAGTGAATTTCTCCATAGCTTCAGAGCACATTTGTGGGCACTAATTATTCTTTGTCACTACATTTGCTTACGTAACAGTCACTACGCTTTAAAGAAATCCAGTGTATGTCAAGCATTTGGAGACATTTTGGAGCAATTTAAAGCGCTACGCAGATGCAAGTTCTCCTTTACATTTCTTTATTACACCACCATTTTGGCTTACATCCAAGGCTTACAGTAAAATACAGGAGAGGCTCTTTGGTTGTCCAGAGAGTATCTATATATTGCCATTTTTGCACACTTTGATGCTGATTTACATTGAGTAAGGGTCAATATCATTTCTGGGTTTCATTCCCAATGTGGCATTCTGAGGGGATAAAATCTGCTCTTTGAAGGGGGGAGCTGTGGCTATACCAGTATTTTGAGCTGACGTACACTTCACCACTTCTACTAGAAGTAGTTCTTCAACTCCAGCTTTTATTTATTTACCTGACTGGAATAACCAAGTAGATACAGGTTAAAAATACTAATGATTTTTCAGATGCACCTTCTGGAATATCAAGTGTTGGGTTTAAGAATGGAAAGTATCTTTAGTTTGATGGAATGGGATTTGAAGGTATTTGTCGGCCACAACAGAAATGCTGTTAAGTAACTTTGCATGGAAGTAGACAAAAGGCAAAACAATCACTTTAATGCAAGTATGGTTTCAAATTTGTAACCGTTTTCTTTAGTCATTTCTAAATTTCAGGTAATCTTCACTGGAAAAGTGAGAATTTACTTCCCGTTGGTGAAAGTGCAGCCTCTCACCATAATCAAATGAGTCACTTTGAAGAATTAGTCATAAGAAACTTCAAGTGGGATTCTGGCAAAATTTAGGTGAGCGCATTGATTTTAACTGGGCTTGAAGGGGTAGGGTGGGGTTGACTGGGCAAGCAGCAGGCTCACATTGGCTTGTCGACATGAGATCCAGGCCATTTTAACCCAGCAGAGGTGGCGGTTCAGTGGTATACAGTCGGGAAGGAGTTGCCCTGGGAGTCCTCAACAGCGACTCTGGAAACCATGAGGCCTCATGGCATCAGGTCAAACAGGGGCAAGGAAACCTCCTGCTGATTGCCATTTACCACCCTCCCTCAGCTGATGAATCAGTGCTCCTCCATGTTGAGCACCGCTTGGAGGAAGCACTGAGGGTGGCAAGGATGCAGAATGTACTCTGGGTGGGGGGACTTCAAGGTCCATCACCAAGACTGGCTCAGTAGCACCACTACTGACCCGAGCTGGTCGAGTCCTAAATGATATAGCTGATATGGGTCTGTGGCAGGTGGTGAGGGAACCAACAAGAGGGAAGAACATACTTGAGCCCATCCTCACCAACCTGCCTGCTGCAGATGTCCATGACAGTTTCGGTAGGAGTGACCAATGCACAGTCCTGGTAGAGACGAAATCCCACCTTCACATTGAGGATACCCTCCATCGTGTTGTGTGGCACTAACACTGTGCTAAATGGGATAGATTTCGAACAGATCTAACAACTCAAGACTGGGCATTCATGAGGCGCTGTGAGCCATCAGCAGCAGCAGAATTGTACGCGAACACAATTTGTAACATCATGGCCTGTCATAACCCCCACTCTACCATTACCATCAAGGCAGGGGATCAACCCTGGTTCAATGGAGAGTGCAGGAGGACATGCCAGGAGCAGCACCAGGCATACCGTAAAATGAGGTGTCAACCTGGTGAAGCTACAACACAGCATAAGCAGCCTGAGCTAAGCAATCCCACAGCCAACAGGTCATATCTATGTTCTGCAGTCCCGCCACATCCAGTTGTGAATGGTGGTGGACAATTAAACAACTCACTAAAGGAGGAGGCTCCACAAATATCCCCATCCTCAACGATGGAGGAGCCCAGAACATCATTGCAAAAGATGAGGCAGAAGCATTTGCAACAACCTTCAGCCAGAAGCGCCAAGTGGATGATCCAACTCGGCCTCCTCCAGAGGTCCCCAGCATTACAGGTGCCAGTCTTCAGCCAATTCAATTCAGTCTACATGATCTCAAGAAACAGCTGAAGGAACTGGATACTGCAAAAGCGATGGGCCCTGACAATATTCAAGCAATAGTACCGAAGACTTGTGCTCCAGAACTTACCACACCCCTAGGCAAGCTGTTCCTGTACAGCTACAACACTGGCATCTACACGGCTATGTGGAAAATTGCCCAGGTGTGTCCTGTACATAAAAAGCAGGACAAATCCAACCCGGCCAGTTACAGCCCCATCAGTCTACTCTCGATCATCAGTAATGGAAGGCGTCATCAACAATGCTATCAAGCGGCACTTGTTTGGGAATAACCTGCTCACTGATGCCCAGTTTGAGTTCTGCCCAGGCCACTCAGCTCCTGATCTCATTACAGCCTTGGTTCAAACGTGGACATAGGAGCTGAACTCCCAAGGTGAGGTGAGAGTGACTGCCCTTGACTTCAAAGCAAGATTTGACCGAGTGTGGCATCAAGGAGCCCTAGCAAAACTGAAGTCAATGGGAATCGGTGGGGGGAAAACTCTCTGCTTGTTGGAGTCATACCTAGCACAAAGTAAAATGGTTGTCGTTGTTGGGGTCAGTCATCTCAGCTCCAGGACATCACTGCAGGAGTTCCTCAGGGTAGTGTCCTAGGCCCAAGCATCTTCAGCTGCTTCATCAATGACCTTCCTTCCATCATAAGGTCAGAAGTGGGGATGTTTGCTGATGATTGCACAATGTTCAGCACCATTCGCGACTCCTGAAGCAGTCTATTTTCGAATGCAGCAAGAGCTGGACAATATTCAGGTTTGGGCTGACAAGTGGCAAGTAACATTTGTGCCACACAAGTATCAGGCAGTGACCGTTTCCAACAAAAGACAATCCAATCATCACCCCTTGATGTTCATTGGCATTACCTTCACTGAATCCCCCACCATCAACATCCTGGGGGTTACCATTGACCAGAAACTGAACTGGGCTAGCCATATAAATACTGTTGCTACAAGAGCAGGTCAGAGGCTAGGAATCGTGCGACAAGTAACTCATCGCCTGACTCCCCAAAGCCTGTCCACCATCTACAAGGCGTAAGTCAGGAATGTGAAGGAATATTCCCCACTTGCCTGGATGAGTGCAGCTCCCACAACACTCAAGAAGGTCGACACCATCCAGGACAAAGCAGTCCACTTTGGCACCACATCCACATACATTCACTCCCTCCACCACCGACGCACAGTAGCAGCAGTGTACACCATCTACAAGATGCACTGCATTAATTCACCAAACCTCCTTCGATAGCACCTTCAAACACATGACCACGACCATGACAAGGACAAGGGCAGCAGATAGATGGGGACACCACCACCTGGAAGTTCCCCTCCAAGTCACTCGCCATTCTGACATGAAAATATATCGCCATTCCTTCACTGTCGCTGGGTCAAAATCCTGGAACTCCCTCCTTAACAGCACTGTGGGTGTACCTACACCACATGACTGCAGCAGTTCAAGAAGGCAGCCCACCACCACCTTCTCAAGGGCAACTAGGGATGGGCAATAAATGTTGACCCAGCCAATAAAGCCCACATCCCTTGAATGAATTTTAAAAAAAACTCCTTGAGTTCCTGCAAATATACCAAATTTGAAACCAAATCTAACTTGCATTCCATTCATTGACAGTAGACAAAATGTAAATCAAAGATGTCAACAACAACTTTCGTTTATATGGTGCCTTTAACGCAATAAAACTTTCCAAGGAGCTTCACAGGGCCATTATAAAACAAATTATGACACCAAGCCCCAGAAGGAGATATTAGGTCAGATGACCAAAAACCTATTTAAAAAGGTAGGCTTAAAGGAGTGTTTTAAAGGAGGAAAGTGAGGTAGAGATGTGGAGAAGTTTAGGGAGGGTTTTCCAGAGTTTATCAGCTAGAAAATTGAAGACATGGCCACCGACGGTGAAATAGAGCTGAAGGAGGCCAAAAATAGGTGAGCTCAGATATCTCAGAGGGCTTTTGGATGGAGAAGATTACAAAGATAGGAAGATGCAAGGCCATGAATGGATTTGAACACAAGATTGAGATTTTTAAAATCAAAACATTGCTTGACTGGGAACCAATCAATGAATATATGGGTGATAGGTGAATCGGACTTGGTGTGAGTTCAGATATGGACAGTAAAGTTTTGGATGAACTCAAGTTTATGGAAGGTAGAATATGGGAGACCAACAACTGGAGTTGCCAACTTTGCTTGGATGTATTCCTGGAGGCTTTATCATCCGATCTCCTGTCTCTAAGTGCTCCACCCCCACACTTCTGCCATTGGTCCTCTGACATGCCCACCCTCACAGGCCCTACGGCCAATTGGAAAGTGAACAGACTTTTCTTTACCTGATTGACTGACAGTCAAGAATCATCCAAAAAGCCTCTACCCCATCTCCAAAAACTAATAACCAAAAGTGTCCAAAGAAAATGGAAATAAAAACACTAATTCTTTTAATATCCTAGTGACTCTCCTCCTGGGTTTCTACTGTCAGCAATGTCTTGGAAATTAGTCTTCAATTCCTGGAGCCTCCAGGACAAGCCTGGAGGATTGGCAACCCTACCAATCATGAGTGTCAGGCCAGACTTGGGGAATATGGCCGTAGCTCAAAACCAGGGATGGTCTAGCACAAGCAGGTAAGTGGTTGAGGAGGTAGTAATTGCAGTTGGGGGAGGGAGGCAGATAGCACACCTTCTCCAGGCCCCACAAAGAAACTTTTTAAAAAAAAGTTGCTTACCTTCCTGGCCCTCTTTTGACCCTGCAGCACCTTCACATCTGGTGCTTCTGGTGAGCCTGGGACCAAGCACTGAGCGCAGTTAGCCAGAGTTAAAATATAGTTGGGGTTCGAATTACATCACTGGATACCAACGGTTGAATTTCAATGAGGCCTTTGCCAGGATGTGTCTATTAAAATGGTGCAAGCCACATAATGTGAAGATTGGGTGAGTAGGTCACTTATTTCTCCCCTGGCACACGCTGTTCTTGGCGAATGTGATGCAGGGGTTTGAAATCAGCCCTGGAAATCATGCTTTGCATGTGATCATCAAAATGAATTCTGTTAACTAATACCTTTATATTAACTTTTTGAAAGCTCAAATTCATCTTAGATAGACTTTCACATGTCATCCTGCAGGAATGCATTAACAACAAAAAGTGATCTACAAGATGATGCTCCTGTGACCAGTTTTTGGTCGTTATGTCTGGATTCCCATATGAAGAAGCCAAACTTCAGCCTATCCACAGCGTGTAGATCTCTGTCCAGCTGCATTGATGCAGTCTGTCCCCTTGTTGATGCAAGTGCTGTAGTGGCCTTGAAATTCTGCAGGCAGTTCCACTGATCTCCGCTGGCTAAAGACTAGTAGAAAATGGCTGAAAATGACATTTCTGCCATGGAAGCTCAGGACTATTGTCTTTGTAAATCTCACGTGTTCCACTGCCAGGCTACATGTGATACATGTACAGCACCAAGTTAACAGCATGTTATAGATCTGAGTATTTTTAAAAGATGTATTTATACATATATAGTTATATACGTAGAAACAAAACAGTCTGTGGTTTATATTCATGTTACAAAATTAATTCCAGTTTGAAATATCATGCAGGCTTCTGAAATAGTGAGAGTTTGTCCAGCAAGAAAATGGGATATGAACTTATAAAGGAACGCTTGCAGAGCTATGGGAAAAGAGCAGGGCTAATTGGACAGTTCTTTCAAAGGCCCAGCACAGGCATGATGGGCCAATTGGCCTCTTTCTGTGTTGTAAGATTTAATGCTAGAGAATAGCTGAGACAGGGACGAGAAAGCTCTCAGCTTCAATACCTATCTGAGGTCATCTCAATGGCAAGGTTGCTGTTGACCTCAGGAAGAGTTAATGAGAGGAAAAGAAAATTAGCCAGGCTTCCTGCTCTTGATGATAATTAAACAACCTTTGCTGAATATTCACAAATGGACATTAGATGCTGACAGGATCAGGCTTGGTAGTGATGTTCTCACGTACGAAGAACATTCATCTTCAAACCCCATATTTAAATAACGGCCACTTGGGTAAGGTACCAAAGACCAAGGGCATCCCATAAAACTGACTCCCAGAAGAAACTTGACATCATGATCAGAGCAGCGTGGAAGATGCCAGAGAAAATTAAGAAAAAACTTATACCTGGTTGTGCCTCTAATAATTGGATATCCCCCAACTTTTTAAACTTTTCACTCATTGTAGTCAGAGACATTCTGTCTAGCTTATTGTATTTATTCAATTGCCAGTTTTCTGCTCCCACTGAAGAACAGTTTTTATCCTTAATAAACCTATGGGAATGTCCAAAACTGAGCAAGAAATGGAGGTGATCTATGACCTCTGAACCGAATTCAAATCAGAACTAAATCATATTCAGGTGGATCAGATACATTCGGGTAAATTTCAATTTCTCAGAATTTGCTTTGAGCCTTTCAAGCTCAGATTCTGCACAAAATCAGGAATCAATCCATGATTACCGCTTCCCTTCAGAGTTTCTTTCAAATTCTGGTCAACCAAAAAGGAACCAACACAGCTCTGCTCCTGCTAACAAAGACTCAATTTATTAATATGGAGAGATCAAGACCAACCTGCACTAAGATTCTTTGGGAATAATGTTGTGCTGAACCATATTTATCCAACCATCCATTGGGTGGCACATGTTCCAATTAGCCACTGTAGGAAGGATCCAAAGGCTCACTGCCAGCAGCACCCACATCCCATGAATGAATAATGAAAAAATGATGACCTGGGATTTCCTAGAGATACTCCCAATTTGGCGCCATAACTTTGAGAGAAGGTTGGCAGAAGCACTGGCCGGGGTTTTCCAGTCCAACCCATGGTAGGAATTCTGGCCGGGACAGAAAATTTGACAGACCAGGAAAAGGTCCGTTGACTTCAGGTGGGAATTTTGCCACAGGACTGGAAGATCCTGGCCATTGTTTATGTGGTTTCTCCGCAGTTCATGCATAGTTTCCTTCAACCTTCCATGGCAGTTATGGCTGCCAATTGAGAAAACCTGTGAAGGAAATTCTTTCTGCATATTTTTAAAAAACACATTAAAGGTACATAGGGCAATAAATACACAACAGTGTCAATCTTTTATAGACTTCAAATCCCAAAGTGAATTCTCGAGGGTGGAAAATGGAAGCTGAAATTGAAACTTAGCTTGAGATTTCTATAGCATCGGTGTTTGGGAGTATCAACACAGATGCGTGGTTCCACCATATGACTACAAACAGGAGTGACAGATGACAGGGCTCTTAAGGAATCATTAGCTAAGTGAACAAGCTATGATTCACAGAAGGTTCACTATCCAGAAGCTTCCATTGCTCAGAGTTCAAACTAGAACATTCTGCAGGTTGAATAACCAATAAGCACAAATGAAAAGCAGGATCCAAGGCTTCACATACAGAGTTAATAGTAGAACATTGCTACGTGGAAATTGAAATTATGGAGGTTATATGTAGCATCCAGAAGGAGATATACACAAATGAAAGAGGCATTCAAAATTCAAAATATTCAAGTACTTAAAATATATAATTTGTGCAGTTAATCCTTAGCTTTTCATGGGTTAGAATCATAGAAACTTACAGCACAAAAGGAGGCCAGTGCTGGCTGTTTGGGAGAGTGATCGTGCATAGTTCCAGATCCCTGCTTTTTGTCCGTAAGCTTATAAATTCTTCAACCTTAAGTAACTGTCAAACTCCTTTTTGAAATTAATTATGGAATTAGCTTCAACCATCCTTTCAGTTTGAACATTCCGCATCCTGACAGCTCTGAGGGAAAAACAATTGTCCTCATTTTCACTGTAGATGGTTTGCCACTGATTTTAAATCCATAACGGTCAATAATAGCTCTTTCATTCCTTCCTAGACAAAAGACAGTACACAGATTGGAAGAACAAATTACACAGGATGTACGGTACAGTAACAGGCTCAACCAGTCCATGCCAGTGTTTATGCTCCACTTGAGCCTTCTCCTACCTTTTTTCATCTAAATCTAACATTGTAACAATCTAATCCCTTTTCCCTCATCTACTTGTCTATTTCTCCTCAAACGCATCTACTCACTTCAACCACTCCCTATGGTAACAAGTTCCACATTCTTATTGCTTGTTGGGTAAAGAAGTTCATTCATGGAGAAATTGTAAAGCTGACTGTTATAGTCCAGCTGCCTCCATTTTGTTAAACTATGACTTCCATTTCATTAAAAAAAAAATCAACTTTTTCCCCCAAATAATCACAGCACAGTTGGTTGGAGCAGTTAATGCATAGCAATCACTCATTTTCAACTGGTTCCTCTGTAGCATTGAATTGTGCCAAGTATCACACTCCGTATAGCTGGAAGAACAGTTAGTTTATTTATAATGCCTTGTCTTTAATAGCAGCATAATGACATCACTGAGGAACTCAACAAAAACAATACTAAAATAAAATTCTTCTGCCCGTCTTCTTTATACATGGGGAGGATGGGCAAACGCTACTGCAAGTCCAGAGACTCCTACCAGTATTGTAGTTCATCAGTTTTAAAGGTCATGATTATTAATGCAACAAAGAGGCCCCTGTTCTAGGTGGTAAATTACTTTCATCCATCCCTGATCAGTAACTGAAGATAAAGAGGCAAACAAGTTTTCAGAAAACATTTATGTCAAAATTCAGAATGAGAAACATAAATATTATTTTGCATGGCTTTATTTCATAGACGCACTTTACTGGGTGGGTGGTAATGAGATTTTGTTGTAACTGTCTAGTCACAAGAACTGGAATTGAGACAGTGATTTGGATCTGACAAGTCCCTTTGAAGTGAGGTTGAAATGGCAGTACAGTGACTGTTTTACAATGAAAATACGCATTGTTCATCTTCACTGAAATAATGATTGTTTTGCATCGCTGGTGATGAAAAAGTAGCTCGAGTTCCAATCTCAGATTGGAAGTGACATAAATATTGGAGGAATTTTGTACAAATGTTTGGCCTACAATAAAGCTTTCAGACACACTTCAGCATCAATGCTTGGGCTAGATTTCTACCTATTCATAGTCAATAGGCAGAAAATGTTACAGCAGTTTTTTTTTGAGATTTCTAAATCATTCCTGCCCACCTGCTTGATGAAATATGCCTGAAAAATATCCAAAATATAATAGGATCCTTGACCTCCAGCAGACTTGCTGCTCCATCTGTCTCTAGGCCTCCCATCATGGATGATATCCCAGCTTCCATACAGCAAGCAAAAGGGTTTTGCTAAAATACAACTATTTAACATTGATATTTATTGATTCTACAGGATTTTGTTTCCTCTCTGTTCTTATAGAGAAATAGCTAATTTCCACATGGCAAGTATCTATAGTGGCATAATCAAGATTAAGAGCCCACTGTGGAAGGAACTACAGGCTTATATTCAGATCCCACCTTTACAGCTAGGCTGAGAGCAACTCTGAAGCCACATATTGACTTGAATTGGCCCTCATTGAATATCTGAGAGAGTAGCACTGCTCTGACATACTAATGGTGACTCAGTAAAAGCAGCACCATTGCAAAGTACATGACCTTGTTTTTAAAATGAAATGCTATGAACAACAACTGTCAAATCCAACTCATATCAAACAAAATCACCTGTCAGTGGCTGAGGGAGATCAAGCGAGAATGTGAATGTGTGTGTGTATTTTGTACAATTGCCTGTCATTTCTGTGCCTGCTGGGGTCAGCAAGACACATTGTCACTTGTGTTTTCACTTTCAGGAATGCTGTCCAGAGTCCCCCGTGTTCTGAATAGGTCTGGAGATGTTGAGCCATTCTTACTGATGCCACAAGACTGTGCTGCGTAGTGGATCTGCCTCAGGTTATCCAATGCCTCGTTCTTTGCATGCTTCAGGAGATCTGCTTGACCCTGAAAGAGACGAAACACATGTGTTACTTGCACCAAGTACCTATTCTCTTAATATCACTCCCATTTGCCTCAGCAGAGTCAACTAACCAGGAATAATTAACAGGTGTTGTTTGAGTGGTGAAGACTTGGAACTGGCTGCCTACGAGCGTTGTGGAAACTGAAATGAGGAATGATTTCAAGAGGAAATTGAATGGGCGCATGAGGGAAATAAATTAGCAGGGATACAGCGGGAGAATGAGACTGGTCGGATTGCTCGACAGAGACCCAGCATAGACCCGATGGGTTGAATGGCCTCCTGTGTCATAATGACTCTTCAGTCTATAAATGTGTCTTAAACCTGACTGCAGGGCAGCAGGATAGAAACAAGAACCAGACAGATCTAGTCACCACTATGCTCTTTCATTGCCACAGGTTGAACTGTGCTGCATTTTTTACAGCAGCTCAGCATTTAATAACTTGGTACTATTCTGTTTATTCCAATCAATCTCCGTTTGCAAATTTTTTTGAAACCACCATAACTTGGTTTATTTTAAGCGTTGTGGTTTCCTTTTGCTACTGTAATCAGGCAGCTAGAACACAGGAAACAGAAAAGAAACCCTGTTTCTCGTATCCTCACTAATTTTGATGTGCAAGATGTCAGAATCAGAGCTGTGTGTGTGTCAGTCACCCTGGCTACAAGCCTCCTCTTCTCCAGCTGTGTCCTTCAGTTCTCAGGAGTGTTGGTCACCCAGATTCTGAATTTCACTTGTAAAGGAAGCAGGTAGAGTTTATATTGTGACTATCCTTCTACAAGCATATCGAAGATACCCTCACCGTGTTGTGCGGTGCTAAATGGGATAGATTTCGAACAGGTCTAACAACACAAAACTGGGCATTCATGAGGGCCCAGCAGGTCATCATCAGCAGCAGAACTGTATAGAATCACAATCTGTAACCTCATGGCCTGACATATCCCCACTCTACCATTACAACCAAACCAGGGGATCAACTCTAGTTCAATGAAGAGTACAGGAGGGCAAGCCAAGAGTAGTGCCAGGGATAGCTAAAAATGAGGTGTCAACTGGGCAAAGCGACAACATGAGGCTACTTGCACGGCAAACAGTGGAAGCAGCATGCGATAGACAGAGCTAAGTGATCCCACAACCAATGGATCAGATCTAAGCTCTGCAGTCCTGCCACATCCAGTCGTGAATGGTGGTGGACAATTAAGCAGCTAACTGGAGGAGGAGAAGGCTCCACAAATATCCCCATCCTCAGTGATGGGGAGCCCAGCACATCAGTGCAAAAGACAAGGCTGAAGTATTTGCAACAATCTTCAGCCAGAAGTGCCTGTGGATGATCCACCTCGACCTATTCCTGAGGACCCCAGCATCACAGATGCCAGTCTTCAGCCAATTCGATTACTCCACATGATACCAAGAAACAGCTGAAGAAGCTGGATACTGCAAAGGCTATGGGCCCTGGTAATATGCTGGCAATAGTACTGAAGACTTGTGCTCCAGAACTTGCCACACCCCTAGCCAAGCTGTTCCAGTACAGCTACAACACTGGCATCTACCTGGCTATGTGGAAAATTGCCCAGGTTTTTCCTGTACACAAAAAGCAGAACAAATCTAACTCAGTCAATTACCGCCCCATTAGTCTACCCTCAATCACCAGAAAAGGGATGGAAAGTGTCATCGAAAGTGCTATAAATTGGCACTTATTCAGCAATAACCTACTCTTTGGTGCTCAGTTTGGGTTCTGCCATAAGAATCCTCCACGATCAACATCCTGGGGGTTATCATTGACCAGAAACTGAACTAGATCAGCCATATAAATACTGTTTCTATAAAAGCTACAGGGTATTCTGCAGTAACTCACCTCCTGACTCTCCAAAGCCTGCCCACCATCTACATGGCATAAATCAGGAACGTGATGGAATAATCTGCAATTGCCTGGTTGAGAACAACTCCAACATTCAAGAAGCTCGACACCATCCATGACAAAGCAGCCCACTTGATAGGCACCCCTTCCACAAACATTCACTCCCTCCACCACCAATGCACAGTGACAGCAGTGTGTATCATCTACAAGATGGACTGCAACAACTCATCACGGTTCCTTCGACAGCATCTTCTTGCCATCCTGCAACCTCTACTGCCAAGAAAGACAAGGGCAGCAGGTGCATCGGAGCACCACCACCTGCAATTTCCCCTCTGTGGTAAAGTGAGGTACCCTCCCTTTTAAGAGAACACAACTGTACTGATCATGTGACAACATTGACAAATCACTGTACAGCACGGACAACTGGGAACTGTTAAGTCTAGTTCTGGAGGTTTCTGAGTGAGCATGTATGATGTGATGCTCTGCCCTATGTCTCAATAAACCATCACTGTTTATTCTTACATCTCTCCACATTATTGATTGCAAGTAGCAATTGAGTAGAACATAGAAAGGCGTGCAGTTAAGAGTTCGGTTGATCAACAAACTCATTTACTCAAGACATAAAACCCTCCAAGCCACACACCATTCTGACTTGGAACTATATTGCCGTTCCTTCACTGTTACTGGGTCAAAACCCTGGAACACTCTTCCTACCAGCACTGTGGAAGTACCTACACCACATGGACTGCAGCGGTTCAAGAAGGCAGCTCACCACCACCTTCTCAAAGGCAATTAGGGATAGGCAATAAATGCTGGCCTAGCCAGCGAAGCCCACAATCCATGAAAGAATAAGAAAAAAAGCCTCATCACCTCTTTATTTCAAAATTACAAACTCAGGAGTGTTAATGCATTTTTCAGTGTCTGACTGTTTTCATTGGGTTATGACAATTACAACATGCAGCAAATCTCATCCTTGAAAGGACACTGGTCTCACACCTGGTATGTACTGTGAGTGCCAGGGATTAATGTTACACCTGCTCTTGGCATTAACTCACTCTACATCAGTTTATGAACACATTAAAGGAAAAACAATCAACCGTGTTTCAACTGAACAACACAGACCAGGAAGTTCCTGGGTTTGAGGCCCTGGTCTGTGCAGCCGCAGATGATCTTGTCAGGGCAACATTATGTAGCATTACACCTGGCCTCAACTACCCCCTGGGCTAACAAACAAAGGAATACATCCAAGGTTCCTGCTTGTCATCACCATCCAATGACCTATAGTGGCACCTGCTATTGGATGATCACCAAGCATGGGCAAGATCAGGTATGATTTTGATGACCACCAACTCTCAAGTAAAGAATGGGTATAGGAATGCTGGCAGCACCTGCAAATTACCATCCCCCAACCCTCTGTGAGAGCCTTCACCTTGATGTCAGCCCATGTGGAACCACCTCATTAATCAACAAGGTAATTCTGCAATTGTGCACAGTACTGCAAAAGGAAAATATCTCCAGCAGTTCACAACTGCACAACCAGCACTCCCTGTAAAGGATCAACTTTGAAACTTGACCCTCTCTTATGAACTAATATCTGCCTGTATGTTTAGACAGATTTCATTTCCATTTGCACTAATTTACCAAGGTGACATGGAATAGCTGGGATTTTGTCATAGTTTTGTACCTTCATCTATTTGATTCTTAGCATTTCTCCACAGATTTACACAGACAGGAACTGTAATCTCCACCGCTCATAATAAAATCTCCATGTATATCAGGGTGATGCATCAATTGATCTCCATCTCAGAGTTTCTTATTCTGTCCTCTTATAGTCTCCCTCCACGCCATCATTACCTGCGTCCCCCCACCCCACCCTCTGATAACCTGCCCAAGTCCCTGAAATCCCAGTGGAGAGGAGGGGACTGAAGAACAGGGAGTGCAGGGTTGGGGAAGAGAAGATAAATGCACACTCACAGCCTACAGCACTGTGATAAAACACCTATCTTCCAGTTGGACCATTAGCCAACCAGAGTGAGTTGATTACAGGGCTGCAGTGGCATGTTACTGGACTATTAATCCAGACGGTGGTCTTGTGACACAGTGGGTAACAAACCCGCCTCTGAACCAGAAGCTCCAGGTTTGATTCCCACTCCAGGACTTAATGGTCATGGAAGGTGCATTCATAATGTGGTCAAACAGATTGAGTATCAACCTGTAAATCCCTCCAATGTGCTACTGGTTGGCGGAAGTCTCTCCTGGTCAGCCATGCTTGATGTGAGGTGGTGCTCCTCAAACTATAGGCTCTGGCTTCAGGCAAGCAAACTGTTCCAGGAAAAATAAGCTATGGAAAACAGACATAAATACATGTATTGCTTGCCTCAACCATCTCTAGAGTTGGGAAGAGAGTATAAGTATGAGTAATCCAAAGACATATATGAATGATCCAGAGCAAAAAAGAGTTTAAATCCCATCATGGCAGCTGGGGAGTTTAAATTCAGTTAGTTAAATAACTCTGGAATAAAAAGCTAGCATTGGTAATGGTAATCATGAGACTAGCAGATTGTTGTAAAAACCCATCTGGTTCGCTGACATCCATTAGAGGAGGAAATCTGCCATCCATACCCAGGCTGGCCTATATGTGACTCCAGTCCCTCAGCAATGGCCCAGCAAGTTGTATTCATGGTGGTAGCTCACCACCTGCTTCTCAAGGGCAATTTGGGATGGGATTGCCTCAAGGAGTTTTGGAGGAAATGACTCCAGCATAAAATAAGTGAGCAACCTGGTGTGGGACTATCTGCCAGTAAGAAAAGCTCTGAGGCGGAAGAAAATTCCCACCAAGCAAATATATAGGCCCACATCTGGGGCATTGCCTTGCCTTGCAGCCTAGTTGTCCAGCATTTTGCTCTGATCCCTCAGCTTTGCTTTAACAACTGACAATGGTCGTCAGTACTAATGTTAGTTCAGGGCCTTTTGGAGCTGTGCAGCATCAAACTATGTTATAATCGGGAAGGATGGTACATTAGATATGGTTTGTAATACTTTAAACACACCACACAGAGGCACCACATACACTCTAAACACTCAGGCCTGCACATCCATCTTCCATTTGAAAATTGTGTGTATTATTTAAAAGTTCTAAGGTTTTTTTTTGCCGTACTCTATGGTCCAGCTGAAAATTTGGGCCTTGGAGCAGCAATAATAACAGAGTATACTGTACCCCTGTTGTACATACCAGTTGGAATGACTTTTTTTTTTCAAAAAAGCGTTCCTGACATTCAGGTTTCTCACTCAACAGTAAAGGCTGCTCCAGCATTAACCATCGTCCACCATTCACATGGATCCGTGCAAGACATTCATTCCATGATTTTCCCTCGGTGTAAGCCAGAATTACAGAAAAATAGTGGGGGAAAAACCCGTCTAGCACCTTGGGGACAATGTCAAAAATGCAATATGAAAGCTGCTGTTTTCAATATTAACAGTGAGCTTATATTGGAAGCCTGCTAACCCCAGGTGTAAAATGTTGTTCACTGGGTTAAATGTTTATTCATTGTCAATACTGCCGCCTGTGTTTTTTTGTTATTTGAAAGCTAGAAGCAAACAGTCAACTCCCATCCCTCAGGGCACTGATCTCCATGTTGACTCGGTTCTGCTCTGGTGTGAAGGACTAGCTGCTTTGTATATTGTGCTACTATTTTTAGACACTTTCCCAAAGTCATGGGTAGTTTTTTTCCCAGACAGCTCTCCAATGGCCGTGATCAAGCATTGCCACCACCCTTCCCATTTTCAGATTCTGCGCTAATTTGAGTGTGGATCAAAGGGACAACTTCTGTGAGTTCCACCCAAATGAGAACGTGTGAGTAAAATCCCCAATGTCACACGGTAAACACGGAGGGATTGCAGATTGGAAACTGGGCCGGACACTACAGCGTGATTTTCTATCCTATAGAGTCAGTGAATAGACCTTGTGAAGTACTGAGGCAAAAATAGCATTTTGTCCACGTCAGGCCCAACCAGTGCATGTATAAGTTATTCTGTCACAGATTTCACCTTCACAAGAGGAAAATCAACTTGCCGCGTCCCTAGCCAAGCTGTTCCAGGACAGCTACAACACTGGCATCTACCCGGCTATGTGGAAAATTGTCCAGGTATGTCCTGTCCACAAAAAGCAAGACAAATCCAACCTGGCCAATTCCTGCCCCATCAGTCTACCCTCAATTATCAGAAAAGTGATGGAAGCTTTTGTCGACAGTGCTATCAAGAGGTACTTACTTAGCAATAACCTGCTCACTGACACTCAGTTTGGGTTCCAGTAGTGCCACTCTGCTCCTGACTTTATTACAGCCTTAGTGTAAACATGAACATAAGAGCTGAATGCCAGAGGTGAGGCGAGAGTGACTGCCCTTGACATCAAGGCAGCATTTGGCCAAATGTGGCATCAAGGAGCCCAAGCAAAACCAAAGTCAATGGGAATCGGGGGGAAAATCTCCACTGGTTGAAGTCATACCCAGCATGAAGGAAGATGGTTGTGATTGTTCCATTTCAATATCTCAGTCCTGCTGCATCACTGCAGGAGTTCCTCAGGGTAGTGTCCTAGGCCCAAACATCTTCAGCTACTTCATTAATGACCTTCCCTCCATTATAAGGTGAGAAATGGGATGTTCGCTGATGAATGCACAATGTTCAGTACCATTCACGTCTCCTCAGTTACTAAAGCAGTACACGATCATATGCGGCAAGACCTGGACAATATTCAGATTTGGGCTGCTAAGTGGCAAGTAACCTTCACGTCAAACAAGTGCCAGGCAATGACCATCTCCAACAAGAGAGAATCTAAGCATCTCCCTGTGGCATTCAATGGCATTACCATCGCTGAATTGCCCAATATCAACATCCTGGGGGTTACCAATGACCAGGAGCCGACCTGGACCAGCCATATAAATACTGTGGCTACAAGAGCAGGTCAGAGGCTGGGAAATCTGTGGAGAGTAATCACCTCCTAACTTTGCAAAGCCTGTCCACCATCTACAAGGCACAAGTCAGAAGCGTGATGGAATACTCCCCACTTGCTTGGATGAGTGCTGCTCCCACAACATTCAAGAAGCTCGATACCATCCAGGGCAAAGCAGCCCACTTTATTGGCACCCCATCCACCACCTTAAACATTCACTCTCTACCACGATGCACAGTGGCAGCAGTGTGTACAAGATGTATTGCGACAACTTACCAAAGCTCCTTCAATAGCATCTTCTAAACCCATGAACTCTAGCAGCTAGAATGACAAGGGCAGCTGATGCATGGGAACACCACCACCTGGAAGTTCCCCACCAAGCCAGACGCCATTCTGACATGGAGCTATATTGCTGTTCCTTCACTGTCACTGGGTCAAAATCCTGGAACTCTCTCCCTAACAGCACTGTGGGTGTACTTACACCACATGGTCTGCAGCTGTTCAAAAGCATTTCACCACCACCTTCTCAAAGGCAATTAGGGATGGGCAATAAATGCTGACCTAGCCAGTGACACCTTCATCCCATAAATGAATAAAAAGACTATGCAGCTGGAAGCCTTTGTTATGACAGCTGTAGCCATTATTAGTACTTGGCTTGGTTTCATAAGGTGTTAATGGCTACAGCTCAGTAGGTGATCCATTGATCCAAGAATGATTGACAGCTGAAAGAGGCTGTAATAATAGATATGCCTTTGATGCGTTTTCTGGTTTGTCTACAAACCTAACAGGTGCATAAAGGATTACAATTTGTTTTTATACTGGAGTAGATTTCTTTCTTTCCAGTATGAATGATGGGGTGTTTGAATTCAGGGTTTCATTAGATTGTTAAGAGTTTTAGTTTTTCTAATTATTTTAAAATAATTCCCACAAAATAATTCCCATAACTATTGCTTGGCTCCTGAGGACTGTACATGGTGGATACTGGGTGAGTGGCTATGGAGGAACATTGGGGGAATAGACGTGGTATGGGTGCCATGGTTGATCTGAGGGACTATGGGATGGCACAGGTGGTGAGGGGGATGATGGGTGAGATTTAAGGAGCCTTTAAACGATGTTGGGAGCACAGCTGCTGTGTTTCCAGAACCAAGGTGGGCCTTCTAATGAGGAGTCTGATGAAGAGTCATTCGGACTCGAAATGTTAACTGTATCCCTCTCCGCAGATGCTGTCAGACCTGTTGAGTTTTTCCAGGTATTTTTGTATTTTGTTCTAGGTTTCCAGCATCCGCAGTATTTTGCTTTTATCTGGGCCTTCTAACCAGCCTGTCTCCACACCAACACTGCATCGTGGCTCACAAAACGCAATGCGAACCCAAACCACGTGAAAAGACAAAAATCGTGGGCAAAGTCACACATGGGTCAGGTGTACATTTCAGAAGGCTCAAAAATGCACAGGTCAGGTTTTCCTGAGCCCTCACGGACATCCGGGCCCCGGACTTTAATTGTTTCCCTCGACCTTTGTGGAAGCAGAGATTTTAACCCGGCAAAAGCAGAGCAGCAGCACGAGCTCCAGCTTAACAAACATATTTCTAACTGAGGCAAATACTGGGGGCAGGGATTACATTTATTTTACTGTGTGGCAGCGTAGCCTCTCTGGTGAATGCAGGTGGTTTCCATGAAGTCGTGCGAGTTGGTCTCCACGGGTTGGATAGTCTCCCATTTGCGTGTTACATTCCAATTGCTTTATTTCTCTTGCCTCCTGGAAATAAGCATGGGAACCCCCATGCTCACAAACACTCTTGCAAATGCTAAACCTGAACTCTCCTCCTCATCCTGCCCATCACCCCCTCCATCGTACATCCTCAGAGAATTAAGTGTATCAAGTGAACGGATAGGCTGAGGTGCAGATACAAAGATAAAGCAAGTGATACATATAGATACACAAGACATTCATAAGTTAGACAGAGATATAGAGATAATACAGTTACAGATAAACAGAGACCACAAACACTGCCATTAGAGGATGTAATTATACAAATCACATGCATATTATCCCCAAATATAATCAGCATAATCTCTTGATAAGAGAAAGAATGTCATCTATATTCTTTGGGCAATTATCAATGCTGTGATATCCTCCTCCCACCTGCATTATACCTGAAAAGTGGGAGGGAGGTAGGCAATCATTTCCACTATCTGACTTAAATCAGGTGCATATTGGGTGGTTTCTATAATGGGTGTCAATCTGCTCTGCCTGATCACCACACAGATGGTGAAAAGGAAACTTTATCCTGTGGTTTTAAAATTAAGTGCTGACAACCTCGCTTTTTCTTTATGGTTGATCTTAAATGACACTGGCAAGGTTACATGTTTAGCCGGTCCTTAGTTGCCCCATGAAGGTGATGGTGGAGCAGTCCTGAACTGATGGCATTCCCCTTGACGTTGGTCGTGAATTTATGAGAACCATCACAATCACTGCAAGACCCCCATTTAGTCACCTGACATTAACTTGGGCACGGCAATGTGTTAGTTATTCTTTCATGGGATGTGGGCATCTCTGGCTAGACCATCCCTATTTGCCTTCGAGGTGGGTGGTGGTAAGTGGCCTCCTTGAGCCGCTGCTGTCCATGTGTTGCAGGCACACCCACAGTGCTGTTACTCATCTCCCAAGATGATTGAAAATCAAAACACTGTAGAAGCTGCAGACAGAAACAGAAATGTTGGAAAACTCAGCAGGTCAGTCAGCACCTGCTGAGGGAATGGGACCAGCTTACCTTTTGGAAGTGTTTCTACCTGAAGCGTAAATGTGGATCTGTTCTCTCCACAGATTCTCACTGACCTGTTGAGCCTTTCAAGCATTCGCTGTTTCTGTTTTCATTTGAGACAGTTCACCAAATAACTGAAGGTCATGAACAGAAGGAGTCCATCTGTCTGCATGAGTTTACTAATTTAGAGTCTCACAGAAAAGGCCCACATTGCTACAAGCTGGCTTGTGAATGTGCAAGTAAGTTCCTCAGTGCTCATTATTTCAGTAATAAATTGAAGTATCGGAATCAATTAAGCAGCTAAAAGGATGTTAATCATTGTTCTTTCTAATAATTGATTTTGTACTTGGGCCTATTGATGCTGAAACTCTTTCTTTAATTATCTAGGTCTCCACAGCTTATTCCCACTACACTCTATTAGATCAACTTGTTCACTCTTTAAGCTGCTGAAGGGACCCATTGTTTCAAAGGCAAAAAAAAGCTCTTGTAGCAAATCCAAGGTCTTCACATATTTTCCAATTTGATCACGCTCCAAAACCCTACCAGCAGATTTTTATTCTGCACCATTAGCAGTAGTTTGTTTAGACAAAAAGCTTAATTCTCTGCAGCAAATGATCCATCCAGGTCTGTTTTCAACAGGGGCTGATATTGTCACAGAGACAAAGAAGACACCTCAAAGTTGTCATTTTCCTTTGTAGAGAAACTCCGGGTAATCTCTGACTGATTGCTTGCTCTATTATATTTAGGGTTGTCCAAATGCATTCCAGTATTTGGCTCTTAAGCAGGCAACTGAAATGTGAAATAATGCAGGGATGGGATGCACAGTGGGTTAGCTCCAGGGCTTTTAAATCCAGGACTTAATTCTCATGCAATCCACATAGTTGGATACAAATCTTTTTTCTCTCTCTGACAAATGCAATGTTCCTATATGAAATGATTTGACTATTCATGACCCATTTTGAGGTAATGCAAGGCTACACAGCAGAACTGCTCCTAAATTGGTGAACCCACCTAGACTGCTGCGAAGAGACTAATAAAACGTGAGAAAGGTTCAACAGGAGCTCTTCTAACACTGGGAGAGACTGGCAAGAGCTTTATGCCAAATTCCATGGGTACTACACTCGACCTGAGGATGCTTGATACTACGTCCAAATGTCAGAAGTGCTCTTCACCAAAATTCCTCATCTCAGCAAGCATAAAAACATTCACCAATATTATAATTTTAATAAGTTCTACTCTGGAACAATAACCCTTGTTACTTTTTTAAAAAAAGTAATGTAAGTTTTGAAATCTGCATCAATCTATGTAGTCTGTGAATGTTTTCCATTATAGATTAATCAGTCTTCAATTTCAGGGATTCCACACTGGCAGGGCCCTGATTATGGCTGTGCCCCTGCCTTAAAGGGAGGATGAACAGCAACTCTGGCCCCTTCTTGCATAGACTTCAGCAATTGCTTGATAAGTAACATCAGTAGAAGCCTCAAAGATGGGCACATGTTGACAACATTAAAAAAACACACACACACAACCATTAATTGTATTAAAACAGTGTGGGTTGAGAAGTTCAAGTATTAATTGAACTTAGCTTACTCCACTGTCTGGAACTCTTTAGCACAAGGAGCCAAAAGTAAAAGCAAATGTTTGCAGGAGACCATTCTGCCCATTATGCCTGTGCCAGCTCCTTGTGAAGAGAATATGCATCTTTCTCTGCTTCAAATATTGATTCAATTTTCCCTTCAGAGGTGCAATGAGCTCTGTTGTACATTTTATATTTTGATCTTTGCAGAGATGACACACCAGTTTGTGTGTCTGTGTGTAACAGGTTTTATATTCACCGCGCGTCATTTTACACGTCAGCAAGCAGGCCCCACCCCCTGCTCGCCGATGGGAAAATCCTGCCCATAGATTTCCTTTTTCAGGAATTGCTCTGTTCTATGGTGGTATCAACAGATTACCCAGATTCTTCTGCAAAAAAGTAATGGTAGTCAAACATTATTATTTAAGAAAATTAAAGCAGTAACATTCAGGGAAGGATGACCTTTAGTGGATACAAAGGGTTGATTCATACTTAACTGATTGGGGCTGAAATGTCTAGTACAATACATTTATTGTATTAATGGTGTTTGATTGTATGTAAGCAAGCGGTGGGCATTAACTAGGGATTCACTTGAGTCCCTGTAAACAGAGACAGACTAAAAGGGTGGTTGGATTAGGAAGTTTATGCTTGTAATGTATAATTCTGTGAATAAATATAGTGTGTAAAGATTGGCCCCAGTTCTATCCTTCAATAACTGGCTTTCTGGAACATACTATGCCAGTATAGGGAGGTAAAGCAGGTCAGACACAATGGCTGTTAGTGTACACTCTATCAGAAGATTATGGGAGCCCTGTGGAGGACCAGACAATGGAAATTACTTACTTTTAGTACAGTGATATTCCATGCAAAGCTCTCAAATGCCTTTTGAAGTTTACGTCCTTTCAAGCCTTCTTTTGATCCAATTCCATGCAAATCTTCATGGAAATCCAACCCTGTGTATTCATAAGAATAAAACTCAGTCATAAAATGAGAGCTTCAATTTGGATCAAGACATTAAACAAAAAGGAAAGCAACATTACTTTCTGATATCACAGAATGCGAATGTCAGTCCAAAACTTCACCAAAACAGCTCTTGTGCACAATTGACAGTGTTGACAGGCTACTAGGATATAAAAGCAGGGATTTGCTGCTGAGGCTTTATAAGGCTCTGGCCAGACCACATTTAGAATATCGTGAGCAATTTTGGGACCCGTATCTCAGGAAGGATGTGCTGGCCCTGGAGAGGGTCCAGAGGAGGTTTACGAGAACGATCTCAGGAATGAAAGACTTAACATATCAGGAACATTTGAGGACTCTGGGTCTATACTCGATGGAGTTTAGAAGGATGAGGGGGGATCTGATTGAAACTTACAGAATACTGAAAGGCCTGGATAGAATGGACGTGGGGAAAATGTTTCCATTAGTAGGAGAGACTAGGACCCGAGGGCACAGCCTCAGAGTAAAGGGAAGACCTTTTAGAACAGAGATGAGGAGAAACTTCTTTAGCCAGAGAGTGGTGAATCTATGGAATTCATTGCCACAGAAGGCTGTGGAGGCCAGGTTATTGAGTGTATTTAAGATGGAGATAGATAGGTTCTTGATTGGTAAGGGCATCAAACGTTACGGGGAGAAGGCGGGAGAATGGGGTTGAGAAACTTTTCAGCCATGATTGAATGGTGGAGCAGAATCGATGGGCTGAATGGCCTAATTTCTGCTCCTATGTCTTATGGTTTTATGGTCAATAGCAGGAATAGTCAGAACCAGGTCAGATGTACAGGCTACTCGATAGGGATCAGGAGGACGTTTCTTACTGACATGCCCCCTGCTTAGTTCAGGAACACTGCAGCTTATTGTAGCACCGCAGCTTATTGTAACACCGCAGCTTACTGTAACACTGCAGCTTATTGTAAGACCGCAGCTCGCTGTAACACCGCAGCTCGCTGTAACACCGCAGCTCGCTGTAACACCGCAGCTTATCGTAACACTGCAGCTTGCTGTAACACTGCAGCTCATTGTAACACTGCAGCTTGCTGTAACACCGCAGCTTATTGTAACACTGCAGCTTGCTGTAACACCGCAGCTTATTGTAACACTGCAGCTGTAACACTGCAGCTTACTGTAACACTCCTATTAATAGTTGAATTGGAGATTGTCTTGGTCTGGATGGACTCTAATGCCAAACTGCTCAGTGCATTTTCTCACTGACCCGTTTTGGGTGCCCGTTTAGTTTCCTTGTATAATACACAGATCTGAAGCGTAAGGAAACATGGGGGAACAAGGACAGTGTGGATGTATAATAAAAAGGAAATTGTATTCACAACATGGAAGTGCCTCCCATTCCAATAACAGAAAGACTTAAAAGAAACATGAGTCTGTAATAGGCCATAATTTGCTGTCAAAGTAACAGTGAGGCTTTTGCTGTTTGTAGGAGCTAGCTGTGAGCAAATTATGAGCCATGTTTTCCTACATTAGTGACTGCACTTCAATAGCCTTTGATTAGCTGTAGAGCACTTTGGGTCTTACAGGAAAGAAGCTATGACCTGAATTTTCTGTTCGGCGAGCAGGAGCGGGCCCCGCTCCCCGACATGTAAAATGACGTGCGATGACATCAGGCATGTGTCCCGACGTCATTGTGCCTCATTCAGAACTTCGGTTTGGCAGGCGTGCATCAGAGTCGGCTGCGCGCCCGCCAAACTGTCAAAGGCTTATTAAGACCATTTAAATAGCAATTTAAACAATCGATAGGGCCTGTCAGTCCAATCTTAAGGTTGTCGGGCAGGCGAAGAGCCCAGGCGGCCTTTGCAATTTTCATGGAACCTCATCCACGGGCGGGATGAGGTTTCATGAAGGTTTTTAAACATGAATTAAAATTTTTAATAAAATTCATAGACATGTCCCAGCTCATGTGACACTGTCCGGGTGCGCATCACACTGGGCGGGCTTTAATCGGCCCACCCACATAAAATGGCGGCGCGCAGCCAATCATGGGTGGTGATTGGCTGTACGCCCGCCTGCGCCCGCTCCCGGTCCTGAGCTGCCACCCCCAATGGGGAGAAA